>NC_088205.1:308835-617671 GCF_037126465.1 Ornithodoros turicata
ACAAGCCTGAGAAGCACGCGGAAGCTATTAGGAAGTTGCACTAAGTAATTGCAGTTACAGTAAAGCTCAAAGTTAACCTCTCTGGATTATGGAAGCCATTCCAAGCAGGCATACTAAAATCAACTAATGTGATATTGAAACTGCAAGATTACCTCTTGCATACACGGGAATAGATTTGTACTTGCAGGACGCTTCCTGCAGGATTGTCTGGAAATTTTATTTTCTGTTGTTTGACTAAAAAAAGCCAGTGCCGAACGCTTTGGACTTGAAGCACGCATGAAGATCATAAGCGTCAGCCAATTTCTAAGGACACCAAAGAACACCAGCCATGAGCTTGACGACAGCGTCTACTTAATTGACCTTCTTCAGGACAACATTATGGAGGATGAGTTTAACTCGATGAAGATGATGAGCTACCTGAGTTCACAGGTGTTGAATCTGGCATTATCAATCATCTGGCCGGTTTCCTTGTCAACAGAATCCTTTCCTAAACAAAAGGCTGTGAGACGTTCCGTGGATTCCTTCTACGTCTGCTTCCACCGACGAACATACTTTAACGACGTTAAAAAAGTTTGTCCCCCAGGGAATATGAATATGACTTCCCCAAGTACGGCGGTGTTAGCCGCGACACAAGAATGCGAGCAAATTTTCAAAGCAGCATCTGACTCGTATGATATTACTAAACTTCGACAGCCGCTTCAGTGCTTGCACCAACTTATTCAAAGCAAGCTTACAAAGCACTACCCTTTGGGATTCCCACACTCTTAGCAAAAAATGTAGAATTTTCTACCCATCTCGGTAGAGCTGTATTGCAACCACATTTCTACTCAAATCAATTTTACCTTTTGGGTATAACTGCAGAGTAGAAACTATCGTTCTACCAGCTTGGGTACGAAATTTTACCCTTTTTTCCTTAGAGCAAACGTGAGAGAGAGAAGGAAGAGAAAGGGGCGCCGCCGCTTCTACCCGCGGAGGCGCGCGTGGATTGGCCCGAAATGGTAGAAGTACTGTAGTTCTACCAGCTTGGGTAGGAAATTCTATCTTGTTTTCTTAGAGTGCACAAGGACTGTCGTAACACATTTCTGAAGAAGTTTGCTGTCGTTCGTCTTCAAATGTACCTCAGGTGCTGTAACCAAAACAGTGCACAAAGTTCGCACAGCAGCAAAACCTGTGCGGCTGTCAACCTACCATAAAACAGTGTTTATTACATTCACTGTTCCATTGCTGTTTTCTAATAAATCGGATATAATCTTGAGAGCCGGATTTAAAACGTTCACTTCTGTAAGCTGTCCCATTGCCTATTTGTTGTCCACAAGCTGTCTATTTATCTTTGAGTGAAGCTGAATCGGGCTGCGCAAAATGTCCATCTTCCCTTACTGCGAAACAGCATCAGAAACCGCATATGTTTGTTGGTTACGTCCGTCGAGTTGAACGCCAGTCCCAGAAACATTAAAAAGATGAATAAAAACGAGAGAACGGCGGTGCCTTTTCGTGAAGATACTACGCGCAGAAAAAAAAAAGATAAACAAAGCAAGGCTGATAGAGCCTCATATGCGAACCATCGCAACGATAGAAACACACTGCTACGAGTGGTGTTTATGACTGAAAATGGCGACGCGCCCGCCGCTGTCCCCACCCTGTCAACGACGACGGAGGAGGAGAACGCGCATGCAGGCTCCCCTAGTCACACAGTCCTTACATATATTTGCGTGTCACGGTGTTGCGTGTATAGGCCTGTTGCACGACGTTTGGGGGCGCTCCGAACCATCTCCTCGAGCGGCAGATATGGCCGAAAGCGCGCAACTCGGTCGCGTACCCGCGCAAACCGATCAGTTTCGGAATCATGTTGCGTCTGTACTGCGGGTTTCTGGAAATAAAATCCCCGAGTAAATCTTTAGGGACTCGAACTTACGGAAAGGAGAGGCGCTAATTAAGCTCGTTTACGGATTAGAATTAAGGGGTACTGCATCTCGGAAGTGAAAGACAGCGTCAACTACAACGTTTCTTTGAACGTAAAGACCATTTCCCAAATCATTTACATAAAATTGGGCGTGATCGGTAAAAAAAAAAAGAAAAACCCTTCGTAAGTCGTAAATCCGTATTCCGTTAGAACGTAGCGCTCCCCTCTGCCTCTACGTACTGCACGTGCATTCACGCGCACATGCAAACGCCTTCGGCGCTTGGGACTTTCGACTCAGTCCACAGCATGGGCGTTCCCAGGATTTTTTCCAAGGGGGACAAAGCGTGCGCCCCCTCTTTTCCTGGAAATGGGCGCTGCGGACTGTGCGGGTGTTCAAAGGTTCGTATTATGACATCAGAGAATAATCATGAGGACCTATGTCTAAAGAGCCACAATTTTCACAAGTGACCTTGGAGTTCCGGGAGGGGATACCCACCTTGCCCCCCCTCTCGGTACACCCATGGCCCATAGCGTCAAGCGTCACAGCACAATCTAAATTTAACAAGTTCCTGGGACAGCATACAGATAAGTGGCAGCGTGCCGCGTGAGTGAATGAATCACGCAACAACATAGCGTTCCGATCTCTAGAGCCGTACCCCGGTTTCTCCCTCTTGTGTCATATCCATAATTCCTGAACCGTTACCTTACAGCAACACGTGTCTGTTGGACTACGTGTCTGTTCCGTAGCACGTAATGACTTAACATTTGTTATAGGTTTCACAAGCCCCTCGTACAGTGCGTTCCGCCAGTTGCACCTGTAAAGCTGGCACAACTGAAAAATGCAAGCATGCTGCAGATGTTTGCTGCCACGTAAACAAAAGTGACAACAGTTCGTACATCAGTGAACCACAGCAATGGGAAAAACCAACCGGAAAACCCAAGCGGGATATGCTCCTGTCACCCGCGCTGCCTTTCTCGTATGGTTTGCCGGGGAAACGGTACGAATTTACTGCAGGAATCCGACCCCTCGTGTTCTTCAAGCTGTTAGAACAGTTTACAATACAACAGTATTATGTACCCGACTTTCTTTTCTTTGGTAGAGATGCCATCGCAGTACAGCGGAACGACGCCAAATACGACACACACGATCCACTAGTACGGCAGCTCTACAACAGGGGCCTGATCGGCGCTGCAGTCGCCGAGCGAAACTTTAGTGGAACAGGTCTATGCACGAGAAAAGACGGAGGAGAGAATGTGAAGTGAATGAGTGCGTGTCCCATACTTTGAATGAGGCCCTTGGCAACTGGCCGATAGACTGGGCCAGTGTAGGGTAGTGGTTAGTGTAGTTGACCGCCAACCAAGAGGTGTGTGGCTCGAGTCCCACCACTCCCTGTTTTTTTCTTTGCGTTTTTTTTTGCGCCGACTGCCATATTTTAATCCAGATAATGGTCTCCCGGCGCTTTTAGTAGCGTCCGTTACCAGAGCAAAAGCTGTCAAATTCGGTGTAGCAAAATCTAAGTGCAGAATAACGACTACAGTGAGCGACTTTTTCTGGAAGGCAGATATTGCCAACGAAATACAAACTGGCCAGTTTGGGTCTTCTCAGCAGCCCCTCATGTTCCACCTACGGCACCGAGGAGAATAGTGACCATGTGCTAGAGAGTGTGTCACAGCAAGGACTCTGTGGACACTCGTGTGTCCATTCGGTATCGGCCGATGCAACAGGTGAGGACAAGGTTCGAACAGCCTGACAAACGAGCCATCTTTTACGCTTTGGAAATTGCGCTGCACAGCCCAGAATAGGAGGAACCGGCATCCAAGGCTCTCCATGGTGACTCATCAGCTGGTAACAGACTACTTTTTTGTTGGGTGAGCAGGGTTTCTTGCGGCAGTGGTTCTGCCGCCATGTTGCCCTTCACATGGGACGTACGCCTAACGGGCCTCATCTATGCATAGTCCAATTCTCTTAGTTATGTAGCTACAAGTTAATGCACTTATAGTACGTACCTCGTATTTCTTGTATTTCAGCGTAGGCGGATGACAGCGTTTTATTTCTAAGGGACGGCAACCGTGTAACACACACGTTCGAGATTTTTCAGCAGATATAGTTCATGTTCGGTCATGTCATGTTATTCATGTTCGGTCATGTCATTCCTGTGAGGACCACGCCCACAACTATCATCTAACGTATCGTCTAAGACGCTACCGTCCTTAGTGTCCGTAATTCCTTGTGTGCCGGTTCAATTTCCCAGCAGCAGCGTTCCCGCATAACATGCGAGCCGCTGATGCGCCGAATTGTCCAAGTGTTGTCCAATTCTCCAACACCGTAGGACGCGGAAGAGCTGCTGTTGCACTGCAGACGCTTCACGCCTGTCCAACTGTGCCCTGGATGAGCTGGACCACCGACAACAAAACGTGGAGAAGAATCCGGGGGACGGGAGAGACAGCAAAGACAAACCTTACTCTGCGCCCTGATATGCTTTCTGAAAGACATAGGTGGTGTAGTCATCTTCCAAGCGGAGCAGCTGGATGCACCGGAGCAATAAACCAGACGTATAGTAAAATAATTTGAGTAGAGTATTTAAGTTACGTATCTTAAATACTTTTGCGAGTATCTTGGTACCTTGCAAATACTTTCAAAGGTCAGTATTTAGTAATCTAAAGGGACGGTCGCGTCCGGAAACCTATCTATGAAACCGATGCCACTATGTTCGGTATCGGCCGACAATCTACTTGGCTAATGTTTTCGTCCTGAAAAGCGCTTAGATATTAAATGATCAAATTCTAAAGATCAGCGCTGCTCCCTTGGTTGCAGAAGCTCCTGCGGCTTGACGTCACTCCCTAAATGAAGGAGTGAGAGGGCGGTGCTCAGAGGAGGAAAGACGTCCCGTACTCGTACGGCATTCCTTTTCTCTTCCCTCATTGGTTCTTAGGGAGTGACTTTTTTTATTTTTCCAGAGAGGGAATACCGGCATGCTTTCAACATCCGGCGTCTGCTCTTGTCATGTATTCCATCGCATAACAGTCAAAGTATGCCATTCTTTCGCGTGGGATTTTCGATACCGTGGTCAGTGGTCCAAGAGGAATAAAATTACACTATAGTTTCGAAATTGACTGGAACGGATGTGACCGACACTGTAAATACTTTGTTCAATTAACTTCTACTCATTTTTCGAGTTACTTCGAATATACTTCTCTGTGCGTGATACGGAGGTCGAGCGAAAGATTCACTTTTGTCTCAGCAATGCGCTTTGTGCTGTTCATAGGCTTTAGCGTCTGAGCTGTTCGGGACATCCACGTCCCTCTTGGGAAGGGTAGCGTGCAGCGCCTTGGGTTTGGGAGCATGTATGAGGCGATGTGTTGTCCTGAAGGGTATTCGGGTAAACCATTGAGAGCCTTATCAGCCAGGATAGAAGACCGGTGCCGAAGCCGTTGCGAGAGATGGCACGTAAAATTTTAACAACTCTTTATGAGGTTAAAGCAACGATAAGGAGAAAAACGACAGTAAATTCTGTCGTTTCGGTGGAGCATCCGTTCGCATCTGTACAGCGCCTGTTCAGTATTGGGGGTGACGTGTTTTTAGAAAACCGGGGCAAGCTATCGGATAGTAATTTTGAAAAGCAATTGTTCTTGCGAGCTAATAAAGCTTTTCGGTAATGCAATATTCAACTTGACGCTCTTCATATTTCTTTGTTATCGAATTCCAAATGTGACGTCAAAATATCTTGAAAGTAACGAGTTACATTTAAGAGTGTTTAATTCTCTATATTAAATATTTTTCAAGACTTGGCATTTAGTACTCTATTGAGTTACCTTTTATGCCCGGTACTCAGTAACTGAACTTAAATACTTTTGATGAGTATCTTGGTACAAG
Source organism: Ornithodoros turicata (assembly GCF_037126465.1). NCBI lineage: Eukaryota > Metazoa > Arthropoda > Arachnida > Ixodida > Argasidae > Ornithodoros > Ornithodoros turicata. The sequence continues at coordinate 314,610 of NC_088205.1, forward strand.
CCTGCAACAAACGTCTAGATTTCTTTCTTCTCTACCTCTCTCTCGACCTGTTTTTCTATGACGTGATCACGCTCTGTATATGATAAATAGCAATATGTTCTCGACCAAGAAGTATCACAGAGTGACCAGATCCTGAACAGCGACGGCGCCCGCCCAAGCCCACTCGCTTGGTAATCTTGATCGAGGGACGAATACACGTCACTCCAGTCAGCCATAACCTGATAGTTAATAAGCTGAAAGCCATAATTTGATATGTTAGGCACTAAAAGAGAAGTGTGTTTAAGTATGTCGGTCATGGTCACGTTCAGATAAGGAACTAAAAACACCCAAGTACTTTCTGGTTTCTACTACTTCTGAACCATTTGGCATGCACACATATATAGCCTCGTAGCGCTTGAGTAGCGGCAATGTGAGTCGCCACTCCTCAGCCATGTAAACGTGGCATCTGTACCAGTCCTTTTGCGGTCGATGTTACGAATTGAATTCAATTGAATTGCAAAAAAGAGACATCGAACACGTAACTCGAATGACGAACAGCAACAACAAAGAATATGGGACTACATCCACATATTTTTATTTGTTAATATATTGTGACTGACTAAATTTTCCACTTTATATGTGGCTCACTACGACGGAGGTGAACAAAAACAGTTCTACTTCGGAAACCGCGGAGAGGTAGGTGATGTTTTTTTAGGGTGCTATTGCCAGTAAAAACACCTGCATCCTAGAAGTTGCACATGTACTTTTCACTTGATCGGTAAATTGTATCGCTCCTGAAACCTTGGAATCTTGATCTTGAAACCTCCATTCTCTGAACACGCACCCGAAATGAAAAAAACCTTCTTTCGGCCGAATTCGCTAATCATAATACGTGAAGGTACAACTTCAAAATTTTGTGGAGACACAGCAATTACTCTCATTTGATCACAGATTCAACCCCCGAAATTAAAAGCGTCCTAAGAAAAAAAAAAGAACTGCCTAAGAGCTTCTTGATATGCCGTGCGTGTGACACTGCTTCTGCTACAAACCACACCTACAGGCACCAGACTTGTTGGACTGACCCTTCAGCGGCTCTCAAAGAGTCTCCGATGAAGCAACAAGGGAACGTCGTGTGCGCGTCCCTTTAAAAGAAAGAAAGGACGGGGCTTCCCCGCCTGTATTTATCCCAGCAACATGAATATATTGGAGGAGCACCGCCCTGTTTTGCGACGGACGACCTTGAGGACAGCAAGGGCGTCAAAAGGCGCCTACATGAACTGTGGAATGCCGAAAAGCAACACACTCGAAACCCGTTGAGAAATCAGAAAGGTGTGACTTTTATATCAGATCGCACCTAAAGAGCATACGGTATCGAGTGTGGGCGCTTTTCACTTGGAGAAGGTAAATAGACAGAGTCTGTACGTAGACGTAGGATGGAGAACAGGAAGTCGCTGTGAAGTGAACAGATGGTTTGACGTTGAGGACTTCATCGTTGCTCAGAATCTATAATCGCACGCGGGCGCTTCCTTGTAAATATATACGTAATGTTTGTAAATATTATATGAATGATACAACGCTCGTAGCGAACCCGCTCGAGGCTGTCCTTGTGGCTGTTGAGATAGATGATGAAGACAGTTATCATTAAGGTGCGCGATGCAGCGTATAGCTGGTGATACTGAACTGTGTAAATTGTTGCGCTAGGTTGGTTGTTGCAAGTATGTAAAGCTCTCGTAGAAGCGAAAGTATTGATCACAAAACCTTTGACACCTTTGAAGGTATACCGTCTCGTTGCCTTCGTGCATTTCCGAGCGGGAAGCGCATGCGCAATAGGGGACTCCGAACCTTCCGGTAGAGAATGTGACAAGCTGCGTCTCGATGTCATTTGTTATATTTGTGCCAGCGGTGCTCACATGTACAGTCACGCGGTTGTCTGGCCGGGATCATGGATCGCGTTAAACTGGAACAGCGGACCAATCAGAAATTCCTCGTGAAAATGAAAATGAAAAAAAAAAAAATCACCGAGTGAGTCTCCGAAACTGTTGCAGAAGGTGTATTATGTCACGTGCACTGGTGTTTGAGTGGCACAAACGGTTTGCGCACGGACGGGACGACGACAGAGTCACTGCACCAACACAACAGAATGTTACAAGAATTTATGAAATTTTCGCAACGATCGCCGATTAAGCAGTCGGATGATAGCAGAGATGGTGGACATCTCAGGGAAAGAGTAAGGAAGAAGAGGTCCGGGTTGTGGAAAAAAAAAATACTCGCGGACTCTCCACCAGGACAATGTGCCAGCTCACAACGCACTGTCGGTGAAGCAGTTTCTTGCCGACAAGAAGGTTCCAATACTGGACCACCTTCCTTATTCGCTGGATTTAGTGTCAGTGCAAAGGGGACTACCTCCATAGGTAGTTCTCCTGCTTGATGACAATACACACTCCTTGCGACTTGTACTACTTGCAGTAGCTTTATATTTAGGGACTTTACGGACTCCCCGTTTTACGTATGTGTTGTAATCACTTATCTCACTTTCGACATTGGTGTATACGTGTAACTGTAGGTGTGATGATGATGATGATGGTGATGCTTATCATAGGAATAAGGGAAAGAATGGGGACGTAAATTGCGGCATGGTCGGACGGGCTACCCCAGTGTCCCTACTGTGGGTGTAATGTTATTGTAAGCATTTATGATATACGAAAAGGATGCAAAGGTGCGTGCGGTGTCGCCTCTCGGACAGGAATTGCTTAAAGCGGCGACCGGCTCGGTTGACAGCCCACGACACTATAGAGAACAACTAATTTGGTGTAATTTACTTTCCGGTATACGATGTAATGCAAAGCGAACATAAGTGACGCTTATGTATTGTCTTCCTCGCAAGCGCACATACAGAATGTCTTCTGTAACATCGTCTTATGTCTTACGAAAAAAAAAAAGTGGCAAAATGTCATCAATTTGCAGAAAATATTGGGGAGCGGTAGTTTTTGCTTAGGAAATTTCATGACACGTACTGCTTGGAGTTGAAAATTTCAGTTCTAAGTTTTAAAAATACGACTTCTTTTATCTCGCGGTTTTATCTGACATAACTACAAGCACAAGACGCGCGTTCCAGCCTCAACGCGTGCCGTCGCAAAATGCAACCCCCTGCGCAAAGGTAACGGCTGAAAAAGCACGATGGAAATTGTCGTTCCAAGAACAGTTTATGATAAAGTATTGTACCATTATCTATCGCATCTGTGAGAAAAAAATCTGGACAGGTGCATGGGACGAGTATGGGGAGAAGTCGCCAAACATCGCGCTGCGATCCGCAATTTTTGACTGAAGAACTGCATTATATGAACCAGACTGCTTTTTCACCGATGCGGCTGGCTGCAGATGTTTTTGTGCGCAAAAACATCTGCAGGCAGCCACATCGGTGGAAAAGCAATTCTTATATAATGCAATAATATATAATAATATAATGCAATTCTTCAGTCAAAAATTGCGGATCGCAGCGTGATGTTTGGCGACTTCTCCCCATACTCGTCCCATGCACCTGTCCAGCTTGGAGACAATGAAGCCGTTCTTAACCATGGTTAAGAATGGCTTCATTTTCTTCAAGCTCCACAAGCATAAATGTATAGAACAGAAATGTATATTGTTAATAACTTGTGTTTTGCTCATCGTTGTGCTTGCTGGGGTTTTAGTCGGTCCAGGACCCATACCTTCCTTCTGTCCTCTCTCCATCTGTCTACGTCTGTACGCCGTCACAGTTGCTTCGAGGCGCTAACACGCAATCAAAAAAAAAATATTGGGTTTTTAGTTTTGTACAGTTCCCTTTTAGATTAGTTTAGTCTTCTACAGTTCTCCATTCGTTTAGTTTAGGTTTGTATAGTTTCCTTTGACTGCGTATTTTACATAGTTCATGTATGCTCACTGTCTATACCATGCTTATCTGATGGAATACATTTTCTTATTTCTCCTGCATTTGTTGCAGAACTGAGTGCGCCTGGAATAGCATATTTTCCCACTCTTTTACAAGTTTACAATATATTTTGTGGTAGAATTAGGTAGTCGTGTGTCTCGTGTGTGTGCTTCCAAAGCTGCCCTGCAATGTATTGCCCATACGGGGCTTCATGGATCCCTGGCTCCGGTTGTTACATCCATCTTCCAGGAAATGAGCCGTCTACAGACGAGTAGTGGTCACCAAGTATCGCTGCATTGGATTCCATCCAGGACATTGTGGTATCCACGGGAGACTGTCCTTGGGCCCTGGACCGACATCCTGCAACGCCGTCGTGCCCTGCAGATTTTCTTGGATTTTCTGCAAGACACCGGTCTCCTTTCTGTTATTTAATCCTGATGTACGGCCTTGCTACTGTCTCTCCCCCTTCGTCCCCTCATTGTCATTTTAGATCTCATGCAATCCCGTCAGCATTGGGGTAGTGGCGGGCCACAACCCAGGTGGCCAATTTCCCTATTCATGATCATCAGTGCATTTGTTGTTGTTGTTCAAAAACAAAAATGTTACTTCAGCTGTGCACATTTCACTGTTAAACACAGAGAGCAGGGTCGATAAGAATCGCTCGTAGTGCGCGATAAAAGATCGCTAAAGCGATGCCGCCGATCATGTTCTTTTGGCTTTGATATGATAGAATTGATGGGCAGTGTTCTGGTTTGGGCTAGTTGAGTGATGCATCTGGAAGGTGGAATCGCGGTGAGAAATCTAAAGAAAAAGCATTTCGCAGTGCTGGAGAAGATGACACAGCGCGACCGTGGTTGTGAAAGGGCTCGCCGTTGTCACAGAAGTGGGCAACGTCACGACTGACGGGGAATGTGCGTCCTGGGCCGACTTCTAAGGGAGCTGTGTCTGAAAGCGTCTGAGGAAAACCCAGGAAAAACACCAGACAGCACAGCCGGGATTCGAACCCGGGTACCTCTCAGTCTGGACGTGACATGGCCAGCCCGCCGAGAGACAGCGCGGCGTCCTCTCTATAGTGCTCTGTATAGTGTTCTGTGAAGCGATTCCGCCTATACAAGTGGAACACTTTGCAAGTGTTTCGGCTGTCAAGACTACTTTAGATGCTCTTAAAAGCAGCTAAGAGGATGACGTAGTAACAACGGACATATGTCATCGTACAACGCGTGGCATACAAAGCGAGTTCCAAGGTCTTCCTGTAAGCTCCAACCACACGTTGAGTAAAAGAGTACTACAACGACTAGACTACAAAGAGTACTACCGACAACGCTGACCGCAAAAGTAACAATCATCCACCAGCCAACAACATGCCCACAGGCGTATACTTCCTAAGCGACCACACATCCGTTCTGTCCACCCTAGACAGATAAACTGCCATTTTTATCACTCTTCTCGTTCATTGTCAGATCGTATCGCACCGGTCGCCGTCCTCAAGCACATTTCAGATGCACGTCTAAACTCTTTCATCTGATATCAACCCTGTCTCGGTGTATTGCCCTTTTCAAACACATTCATCTCAGAACCCTTCTTGTTTCATCCTGTTTGCTTTGCTAATGGTTGAGTGGAAGAGGGTTGATGCCTGAGAGATAAGTCAATAATGGATCGTCACAGATTGCTGTAATTTCCAAGAGGCGTGTTGGGATGGATGGGTTGATAGCTGGTGCGAACCGGTTTGTAGTTTCGGAGTGCATTGTATGCGTGAGCACTTTCTGACATGCCTGGTGCGACATGTCATGAACCCCATGTGTTCTCCGCTCTACGTGTGATGGATTAAACAGTATGCAGGTGCGTGTTGGGCGGTTGCCGTATAATCGGTACCAAGGAAAGACTTTGGGATGGGGGTGATGGGGGTAAGTGAATTAGGGCGAAGGTGCGGCATTGCGAAGGAGTGGGTTGAACTGTGATTGAAGATGGTTCCAGAGTTGTTTCGATATCGAACGTAGGAGGTTATCAAATAGAGTTCTGCCAGAGCTCAGCGTGCTTTCTTGACTAAAGGGGCTATTCTGCGTGGGATAACTGTGCACAGGTCTGCAGGCTGTGTTATGATGTATTGTCGTCAAAACATGCACGAGGGTGTGGAGAGCCTGTAGTAACCTTTTGCGCGTTACTCATGTGATCGGTAACGCGATTTGGCGAATACATATTGAGTTGTGCAATACTGTACAGTAAAGTGAGCAACGTGACTAGGTAACGTAACATGTCGCAACCGGTACAGGTATGTACCGGTGGAGCAAGTACGCATTACGATCACTCACGGTGGAGCTACTTCGCCAAATAAGTACTATTCTTATTCACATTCGTTAATTCAGTTATTATTCGTTTAAATATGGGCTTCCTAGCAACAACAGGCCTACTAGGAGAACTGTATAGATGGCCCCACCCGTATATAGCATATGTGTACATTCCATAAATTTTATTACCCCATTGGGGTAACGCAGACGAAGCGGTAAGACGCGCCCCAAGAACATTGTCATCATGTAATAATTGTCGTTCTTCAAATTCTGGTGCGGAACACACTTTATCGTGACGCGCGTCACACACTGCTACAAACAAGTAGACGTCCAAGTTATCAGAATTGTTTTTAAATTTGGCGCCATCCGCACAGCTGGTGGAGGACATCGGTCAGTTTGTCCAGTGCGCTGCAAGAGGGCACTCGGGAGCCTTCTATTTTTAAGTCACTGCACAGTCGCCAGCGGCATCTCTCTGAGCGTGTGGAGGACGCGTAGAACAGGTCCTCCCAAGGCGGGAATTATGAGTGGCCGCCCTCTGGAGTGCAGAGCGTCGCGTGGACAGCTTCCATGTATAGATTAGGTGCTCGGGAAGCCTTCACGGTTTTGGGTCTGGCAGTATTCGTCAACTTTTCAAGCGAAGCCTTAGCTTGTTCCTTCAACCCTTTCTTTCGATATTGGAGATGTCTGTCCCAGCTACTGACCTCTATACTACGTGGACTGCGCTCTCCTCACAGGAGTAGAGTGAAGCCGCTGTCTATCCAGAGGTCGGCACTTGCGACCCCTGCTCACTCGTGCTCTCTCATCTCATGCTCAACTCATTCGTCACATTGAGCATGAGTGAGCATGCTCATGGGTGCGGATTTTGTCAAATATACCACGTTCCTCCGTGTAGCAGCTGCAGGCGCTTTGACCATGAGACTGCCCTTCGCCCATTGTGTTATACTACCATTGTAACTGTTCAGGATATCGAGAAGGACTATTACGATGTTTAGATTGAGTTTGGGGAGGAGTCTACTTAGTGGTACTCGTCTGGCTGATCTACATAGCGCCCGCTGTAGTCCGGAGACTTTCGTTACCGCTCACTCCGTTTGCTCACTCATGCTCACTCACTCCCTGCTCAGCTCTCCATAATGCTCATTCATGCTCAGCTCATTCGCCACATTGAGCATGAGTGAGCATGAATGAGCATGCTCATGAGTGAGTTTTGCCAAGGTATGTCTATAGCTACGAAAGTTTCTTCCAATCCGCCGACAACAGAGCAGAGTTCGAGGTAACTCGTTACTGTAAGTAAGTTCCTTTTTTTGGTAACTTGTAACTTAATTCGGTACTTTTGCGCCGTGGTTCTTTTATAGCATTTTATGCCATAAAACGTGATATTCAATCAATGACAGTATTCTATTCAGGAAGTGAGAACCGCTGCCATTGAAATGAAGCTGAACCATTGTGCACCCACAGAGAGTAAGATGCAAAGCGTTCGAATTGTTGGACATAAACGAAAACGATCTAAGCGTGTTGCACCCCTCCGCAGGCAACTCAAGGTCTAACTCAACTGCTGACGCGCGCTGCGTCTGTATAGTGCTACTTCGTGTCCGAAGTAACTTGGAAGTAATTCGTTCTTTTTTTTTTAGGTAACTCCGTAACTGCGAGTTACATTGCAGGCTGAAGAACTTCGTTACTAACTTATGGCCGGTAGTTAACTACATGTAGTTAAACTACCTTGCAGAAATGTAGTGGCAACTACTAGTTAAACTACTATTTCGAGTAGTTAACTACAGTAGTTAGGTTACTGCAGGCGCCAACTACTTCCGATTCAGCTGCAAGCTTTACGGCACGATTGTGCTTCCAACTTTTACCTTGAGATACTTGTTTGATGAGAACGGAGGTGCAGAGCAATTGTGCCGTACATGTGTACTAAATCTTCACTTTTATCACTGCTTGTGATTCATATTTAGGTGTCCAAGAACACTATAGAATGGGATTGGTGTTGATGGACAACGTTAAGTAGTTAGAGATGTAGTTAAAATACATTGCAGTAGTTAAAGAAGTAGTTTTAACTACGCCCCTGAAAAGTAGTTGAACTACTAGTTAAACTACTCCATCGCGAAGTAGTTAATAGTTATAGTTAAACTACTGTAGAAGTAGTTAGTGGCCATCACTGTTAGTTACATTTTTCACACGGTAACTGAACTCGTAACGGGTTCTTTTTGACAGGTAACTTCTCGATCTATGCAACAGAGTGACGTCACAACCTGATGCACGTATCGTCTGCTCTTCTTTCGCGACGGCTGGGCCTAACTAGGACAAGACCTTGTAGTTGTAATTTTCAGCAATAACACATTCGATGACGAGTGTGGTCTAAATTTGGTGTTCCCTTCAAGTCACCTGCTGTAAAGAGCGTCTGATTTCGTTTCTCCGATTCTCCGCCGAGCTGTAATGTCGTGTCTCCGCCATTGCCTCACCACGCATGCTTCGTACAGTAGAAGCAGACGATAACTACTCCACCGGAAGCCCACACACACGTACTTTCGTCGAAGCGAGAGTCCAGTCCGCCTGTGGGAACATTCCGGTTTTTCGTCTACCGAAACGAATAATTCTGCATTCGATTCGATTTCCGGGTCGAATGCGGAATTCTATATTGGAGTTAATTTCGAATTGAATCCATGTTTCTCCTAGACCGAATATATTGGAATAGTTCCGAGACTACGCACCTAATACCGAAAACGGCACAAGTGAGTGCATAAATCAAAGTGAGCGCCACCTCATACTCCGATCCGTATGAATATATCGTTCCGTTTACAATCCATAACCCTCCGTTTACAAGCATGTGACGTCACGAGAAGACCGGTTCGAGGTTATATTTTGCTGTGGTGGTATGGTGGACTAGAAATACGGGTGTGCCAATCGGCAAGTTTTTCAGGTACCCAAAAATGAAGGATGCTCCAGGGACGCTCAAGTCCGCGATAGGGCCGCGCTCTGGCGGATTTTCCTAAGTCACGTGATGTTCCACTACAGTTTGCCCAAGAGCGCTGGTGTGCAATGTCAGTGCTTGGGATGCGATACGGACAAACAAGAACACGAGCCACTCGTTATCAGTTGTTTTGTTGCAGGTATCACCGCGGCTGGCCTTCACTGCTTTTTTATTTATTTGCTTTTGAACTGAGGCAGCCCGACGAAACAAGAAACTCTATACAGCAATCTATTCTATCAAGCATTAACACAGTACCATATGACGACAGCGGCATGTCTTGCGACTTGTGACTTACGGCACGACGAACAGGTTTCATACGAAACGCCGCAAAACTGTGACAAAGAATCTCAGCAGGTGAAGATAGGCGAATCGACGATACTTTCGAGTCGCTCGTATATAGTATCACAAACTGACTAACAAAATCTGTTGTGGCCCTTAGTACACTGCGAAACCACAACAGGAACCATTTTGCTGTCTACTGATCTCACTCTATGTTAGAAATGTTAGAAATATTTTCACCAGTGGAATATTATTCCACGAGAACCCCTTCATTTTACGTCTGTCGAAGCAAGAAGTAGACGAGATAGCGTCTTTTTTTTTTCCTTATTTATTTTCTTGTTCACTGAACTTGGGAATCAAAGCATGTACACGCCCACGCGCTTTACTGATAAGGTGACGAACGAACATCCACACCATGGCATGTGTTATCACATCGAGACGTTCAGGTGTGTGCCATTAGGAACACCCGTCTGCCGTTGTCACGTGACGACTTCGACGTACTGTCCCCTAATTGTCAACCATAAATGCAAGCAGAAGGAACAGTTGCCGCTGAAGAAAGCTTCGACATCAAAAATGTTTTATTGCCTACACGGAGACACAGGCGGAGACTTAGTTTTCCTTTGTAGTTCGTGGCGAATCCGCATGGATCGCTGCGATCGACGACTCTGAGGGACCCCATGCATTGGATAGGCCGATTAGCACTCCCGTATTTCTAGCCCACCATAGCGGTGGACAAGAAGCGGGAAAAACGCGTCGGCTGATAGGCTGATAAAGCTGATAGTGCCCACCAGCATGCTTTGCGCGGCGGCGTTACGTAATCAATGACGTAGGGGTGCGGGTTGTCTACACATGCTGTACACATGTTTTTATCAGTACATGTGCTGGATGCTTATCCGGTCCGGTTATACAACTATTATTTGGCTTTGGCTGGGGTTTTAAAATAGCTATTCGCACATGCATGTCGCGTAGCATACAAGTCAGTGGTCCCAGCTCATAATAAAACGTCTGGAGGTCCAAAAAGACTCAGGGACCTTCGCATACTACTCCACGTAAATACCGCCATCAAATTGGACTTTAAGTACGAACCTGCGAGTCGCTTAATCCAGTTGACCATGACTGCTGAATTCGCGAACCAAGTTCGACCGACAGCCAAACAGGTGCTCCTGATGTCAACGTAGAGGTTCCTTCAGTGTTCTCCCACGCGAATGCTGCAAGAGTAGGGCCAGTGTAATATTCTCACAGAGAGCACCATAAGAGGATGAGGAATGTTCCCGAAAGTCGTGCGAAGAAGTCGTAGAAGGTGTTGTGGTGCAGAGGTGAGGATGTCCACATATCAAGGTACCCGTAGAAAAGTCCAGGGGTGAAGAAGATAATTGAGAGAATAGGATGTAAATAGTGGAAACGAAACAACACATGGTGGAAACAAGAAAGAACAGTAGTGCTTCCTGGTGTTTCTTACTCAATGTCTGTGCCTATTTTGCCTTTTAGCTTTTAGATTAGTCCCTTTAACCTTTGCCTTTTCGGTCGACATTGTGTTTTTACACCCCTTTCCCACTGCCACTCGAGTAAAGCTTAAGTGCTCGACGTTTCTGTTCAAACATACAGCGACACTAAAGTCTGGTTGAAAAGCGCGTTCGTACAGTTGGCTTTCCCACGGGAGAACAAATAATGCAGTGAAGTGCCCTTTCCGTCTATCGGCGGAACGAAGGGCGCGCCAAATTTATGTCACTCTTTCAGTATTATGGACACCAGCGCCACATTACATCACACAGGAAGCCATCTGGTGCATAAAAAGCGATGCATAATGCTCACCACGACGAGTAAAGAAATGATGGCTATGTTCTTACGTATAAAATGTGAACCGCAAATATGTGATATGCGCTACACGGATTACTAGCGTGGTACTACGAGTGCTATTCAATCCTACCGCTGCAAAAGACGCGTTAGTGACGCCGCACATCTCTATCGGCTTTATGAAACTCTTTTATTATGATGATGATTATTATTATTATTATCATCTTATGCACCGCGGACGTACGGATAAAACGTACAGGTGGCATTTTATTTGGAACTTTTGTTCCACATAAAGATCCCTGTGGGTGATCCTATAGCACGCCACAAGTCGTGACTCTTCCGCGCGTGGATGTTGCACTCCGGGGTAAAGGCTGGAGATAGCGGCTATGTATTGTACGTGGCGCACATATGCAGCAGTTGTCCAAAAGTTTATGGAAAGGTGGTGGATGAATATTACGGTATTCCAGCAAGATGAAAAAAAAAAAAAAATAGAGGTATGGACAGCGAAATGTCGTTGCTAAAGTTCCGTTGGTAACGGGAACACGCGAGAAAGAAATATGCAGGAAACTAATATTGGGTAATAATACTGACAGAGACTTCGCATTTCGCTTCTAAAACGCATTAACAAAGTGAAGATGAATCCGTCTCAGAAGTGCATATGCGAATTATTCGCATCATGTATGCACACCGGTGTGTGTTTTCTGTCGTTACTTAATCAGTTCCATTGAGGTTGCATTTTGAGGCATATAAATAACCCGAATGAACACGAGTACACAGGATAATGCACTACCCGGCATCATTGCGCAGTCGTCCCCTCTCGCCGCCTGTCGGTAACAACGACATTGGGTAGGTTTATGGTTACTTTTAATGATTGCATAGCTCCTGAAAGAAATAGCGCAAGCACCGTGGAGTGTAGAGATACCACAACCCAAAGGAGGAAGAAGCCACAGAATAGAAGGCAACAGAGAACACGTTTTTCTCACAGAATCGCAGCAAGAGCACATACATTGTAATATAACTCATATTTATAACATACAAAGTGCAACTAGTGACAAAACGCACTTCCTGAGACAACGTACAAGGATGAGTAACAAGACGCCAATTCGAACAAAAGATAGAAATCCCCTTGCTTTTAAATAGACATCGACCGAGCTCTACACTGCAAAGCTGCAATTTAAGTAATTTTCGATATTTTATAAAGCTAAATCACGTAGTTTCCTGATGTTTCGTTGTTCAGATGAACATTACTGATCATGACACGTCTTCTGTCCTTTCTTTCTTTCAATAAACGACATTTACATTCATTGCAGCAAAAGCGCTAAAACCACGAAATAAGAAGACACACACCCGTGGTCTTCGTGGTTTTAGAGCTTTTGGTACAGTGACAGAATACCAAAAGGCACAGCTTTGCTTTACGGACATTATTAATATTATCGTTTGCGTTTTATTTAGGGCATTGCGGGCAGGCATAAGGGCATCCCGTTCTGTTTCATCGGGCATTGCAGCACGTTGTCCCCGCTACACAGTGAAGCCATTCTACCGGGGCCCATTTTCCTTGTACGTCATCCCCGCAAACGACCCCCTCCACCAGCATTGCTATTGCTCAATGAGAGGCAAGCACGCACTTTTCCTACACTGACCTTTCGACGAGTCCCGACCGACGAACGAGGGACACTACCTCTTCGTCCGCCTCAGCTCACCTGCAACGTCCAAGAAGAGCACGTCAAAGAAAGACACCACCTCAGGATTCGCACCAGCATTCAGCGTGACCTACACACTTGCCGACTGAGTGAGTGTATGGTCGGAAGTGGGTGCGGTCTCCTACAGCCTCGTCTATTATTTATATCGAAGGTTTTCGTGGTTGCGTGCAACCGAGGGACGACATTTTCTTCTCTGTGTGTTTTGACGTTTTTGTAGATATAGTGTTTGTACGCGAAAATATCTCTCGTGTTTTGGGACAGCGTACAGGAAAATCTGGGGGCGTGCGAAAGACGTCAGAATTTGGGTGATGACGTGCCCGTTTGACCTGGTTAGTGTGATGTCACGTCTTTTATGCCCAGACTACATTCGTGCTTTACGCCTGGAGTGCTAATTTGCATAGTCATTATGAAAATCTCGACAATACAAACTTTCAGTCGAGGATTATACAAGATTTTATTTTTCTTTTTTTACTTAGTGGACCATCGACGGAAAATAAGAGCCTCAACGGCAATGCTGGATTCCAATGGATGCAATCAGAGCTGCTGCAGTTGTTTTTGTATACGGTATGACGTCACGCGGTTCCAAGGTAATGTGATTCCGATGTGACTGAATCTTCGAATCCTAATTCTAGATCTCTCAGATTAAGATGCAAGACATTTTCAAACGAGACGCGAGAGACAGGGCGAAGTGAATATCGTCACATCACAGGGCTGTGAGAATGATCACACGGACGATTCGTGACGCAGCCCGTTGCAGCAATGCTCGAACGGAAATGTTGCCGTTATCGATGTACGCTATCGTTTCATTGCAAATGCCACTCCAGAGAAGGAATAATGTTCCCTCTGAGTATTTGAATATCACCCAATTCCGATGATTAAAGGGTACGCGCCGCTTAATGTAGGGAAATGGCGGACACGTACTAAACGTAAGCTGTATCATGGCAACCGTACACAATCAGAAATATGTTTCACTTTTTCTAAAGAACATTTAAGTCAAGCAGCAACAATTCCGTGTTAGCGCCGCGAAGCAACTGTGGCTATGAGCGGCGTACGCTACCGCCTTTGCGTGCGTAAGGAATACGTTCTGCTCACTTTATGTATTGCGCGTGCGCAGAACCGTTAAATCTGCGCGCTTGTAAAACAAACAATCTACATGATGAAAATCTTTCGTGCTTTTCTTTCTGGGCATACAAACTTTTTAGGAACATTATGTCGTGTACAGTTGTCCAATAATAGCAGTTCTAACCGCGAAGCAACGAATGACACATATCGACGCATCATTTTGGATTCACTAAATGCTCTCAATTGCGTCTGCATCTAGGGAACGTCGACAGAGGCGCCCATGCTTACTTGCAGATAGTGCATGACGCGGATATCCGTGCGCTACGCGAACCGCTTGCTTGTATCCGCACGTTATGCGCGTAGATTTGAAAACGATTCATTTCCATCCGCAGATTAAGATGTCACGCGGATCAGTAATTATAACCGCACACTCTCGCTGCTTTCGTAATATATTTGTTCTGTCGCAGCACCGCAGTCACTTTTGTCTAATAAGTTATAACGACATATAGCTCGACCTAGGTAGCAGCACAGTAATAAATGCACTAGCACCACCTACTCGGACCCTTCATGAACACCAGTACATGTTTGGCTTTATGTTTTGCGTCATTAGACCCTGCAGAATATTTTAATGCCACTTCTTCCCTCCACAAGTCGATTGACCCATTTGTCCCTTCCTTTGACGTGGCAATAACGTCACGTCAGGGCAGGTGACGCGGTCACAACGGAAGTATTCCGTCCCGGGGACGCCAGCAAGGTGGAGCTCCGCTTCCCGAATTAGAAACCCAAGACGTCGTTCCCTGGAGCTATCTGCCGACACGTCGAGGCCGTTTGGGATAGGTATTTCGGGAATCATTTCTCATTTGGGAGTCAAAACTTAAGCAGCTCGTGCGATGAAATATTGATTCTGCGCTATAAAAAGGGGCCACGTATTACTGATGACGTGCCGTAAAAGCACACAAAAGAAAGTACCACGATGTGCCATGTTCGCACTGAATTTTGGAACAAAAATTCGAGGCTTTTTCAAGGAGGTTCAGACGTCATTTTTTCTGGGATCTAAAGCGCAGTTTATGACCAGGGCTTTCATATTTTGCAAAATATTTATAAGCTACAGGTATCACATGAGAGAATACATAAGAACTGCAGAATATCAGCACAGATGTGACTGACAGCTACTGAATTTTAACGATCATAGTACAGAAAGAAGAAGACTAGAGGGTGCCTTTTATTTCTTGCTGCTTATTCCTATTGCAAAGAGTGCTAAATCCTGTGGTTTTGAAGCTACAGTTCTGACTCCGGAAAAGCGTAATTTGCACAAGCAGCTCCATGAGAACAAGAAACGGATGCAAAATCAAGGGTTTTCAAGGAGTGTAAAAAAAAAATCCAGGTTTTCCAGACCTTCAAAATGGTATTTTCAAATTCCAGGATATTCAAGGGCTTCAAGGACCAGTGGGAACCATGTGTGCCCCTTGTAGGTACGGCTCGCTTTTTGCACGGAAACCAGTGTAAACCAATTCGCTTGGCAAACACTTCAAAGCAAAAGCATTTTAACCTCTGCATGCAATAACGCAGTGGTTACGTGTGCTGTGTTAGGTTGGGATACGTTCGGTGTTTAGAAAGTAGTACAGAGGAAGCGCAACTATTCTCCAGGCGATGGTCACAATGATTTGGTCACGATGATGGTCACAAGATTTCACAATGCGGGGCTAGTGATCACTCTTCATGTAAGGATAGGAATTGGTTAAAAGAACTTCTCGGAATTTCGGAGGTTCTCGGACGTTCCGTACGTAGGTTTGGATCAGGGGTTGCAACAGTTCGTTTCTCTCTTTTCTTTGCGGTTTCGGATTTAGACATTACGGTTCTGTTCCGGATGGATGTAGAGTGAACAAGGGCAGTCGAGTCCCAGATGAAATATAGAACACACAAAAAAACAACACCGAAGGGTTACTTCAGTATCGTTTTCTGAGTGTTCTTCAGTTCCGGGTGAAAGGGTTGTGACGCTTTAATAGATATTATGCATTGCGTCAACATGCATTGCACTGCATGCAAGAATATTGAACGTTTGGACCCAGAACATAGCCCTCGAACCACCTACAACGCCGGGCTGTGACGTCAGAGGAGAGAGAACCTCATCCATTCCTATTGGTTCTCGGAAGCACGGGCCCTCTTCAGCAGCGGCGTCACTGGCGGAGGTTCCTGTCTTGACGTCGCAACCGGGTGAGTTTCCGTATTCGCGTATGTTCCGTATGTTTCAGGCGTCTATATTACCCCCTTTGAGGTAAGTCCAACAACAGCAAACTATTCATACCACCACCTTCGCTGTAGAGCAGTCTTTTACCTTTATCACGCATAACACGTGGCGAATTTCCGCATTCATCATCATCATTATATTTGTTATTGTGGTCGAACTGGTTCAGCAGCCTTAAATATTGTGTCAGTTGACAGCGGTCTGAAAGCAACATACACAAACTTGCTGCTGCTATGGCACGAAAAACGTTGCAGAGGTTTTTTGGTCATCACACTTGGCGCCATTTGTACTACGTACGAATAGGATTGGATTGGACTGGATATGAAAGAAAAATATGGAGAGGTTAGTCCCGACCCCGTCAGGACTGGCTACTCCAAAACGCGTTTGCGGGTGGAACAATAGGCTTTGAACAATGCTTGATTAATTATGTTATTCTACTGTCAACTACAAATACCCAGAAGGGACAAATTGAGAATATAATTAAGAGAGACACTTTTTTTTCTCTTTCTCTCTCTCTTCGAATATTCGCGTACTGTTAGAACGCCTCGGGCGTGCCTCTAACACATGTATCTCTTCTCCAACGACAACAACAATAGATGATGACGATGAGACGGGGTGTTTCACCGTGGTGGTTCTGTACCCAACACCATTGCACGTGGAACATTATATGAAGATGATGAAGGAAGGATGAAAATACGAGAAGGAATTAAAGCGTCTGGAGCAATCCAGTGGACGACAGGAAGTCCATGAACAGTATCTCTTTTCCACTGCAGAAACCTCGCTCTAGAACTCACAATTAAGGATCCCAGCTAGAAGGTGCTGTTGGTGCTCGTGTAATTGCTCAAGAGGTCAAAAGGTATATCCACCTCTGAACCTTTGGCTCGAACTTAACCTTATGGTATCTATAAGGCACCAGACCTAGTTTGCAGAAGTAGGTCGCGGCTCATCCCAAGTCATTCAGGGTCACAAAACATCGCCTCCTTTACCTAGGTATGCTTACATGACATGGCCTGACATGAAAATAAACATGTAGACAAAACAAAGGTGTTCACCGATCTTTATTATTATTATTATTTAGTCGATTGTACGAATCTCAACAACTTCCATTGTGGCCAAAGATTCGTTTTCTGGATAACACGTTTCATAACGTGATGGATACGAGTGTCAGTCTAAAGATAACTTTCGTTTAACTTGCTTAAGGTTCAGGATGACTTTCACAGACGTGCCTGCGTCAGGTATACGTTCCTTTTTTTTCTTTTTTATCGTATCCCGATAGAAGATAAGACAACGCGTAGAGCTGTCAGAAGGAAGATACAACGATCTGGTGACAGCATGTTAAAAATGAGCCGATATGAAACATTGTACGATATATTCGCAGATAACATGTAAATCATTCTGCGGATTTTCATAACCATTGTGCAGTTAAACTACAATAGGAATTCCATCGCGCTAAGACCTCCATCACCGCGAGTCGAAATCGACCTCCCCTGAGCCCTGTATAACTATATGCGGGAGAACGCAGGCCACAAGCAGGGTGGGCAAAACACTAAAATGCGAGACCTCTTTAAGATAATGACCTCACACAAACAGCGTCACAGACAGTCGTAAGTGTAGCTGGACGGGCGTTTCCATTGGGTGACGTTGCGGGAAAACGAGCCTCTCTTGTTAATGAATTTGCCACGGAAGATCTCAATCCCTCATATGCAACCTGCTTGTCACAGATTTGCCGGTTGCTGGTCACGACTCTTATACTAATGAACGTTTCGTTTTCTTTCCACGCAATGGCAGGTTATCGATCCTCAACTTTGCCTTCGTTTTGCGGGTTTCATTTCGCGGAATGGACAAACAACTCAACTAGCACGGCGATGGGCAGGAAAACGAAAATACGTTTCACAACCACTTGTAAGGCTGGAACAGTTCCACAGAAACGGGAACGGCCAGGTAAAGGTAAGAGTACTTTTCTTCTTCTTCTTCTAATGCAATAATAATTACAACAAGACATTGCTTCACATTCAGACAGTTACTATCTTTGGTATATCTGCCTGTGCAAATATCTTTCAGGAACAAAAAAGACGAGACAGAGCGCCTGAACAGCCGCGAAATGCACATTCAGACGATAGGTTGCCCAGAGCAATGCTTCCGTTGATGTGTACACTGCAGCATTAGAAATTTTGGTTTTGTCAAGTAAGCTCAATTAATTGGAATCTATATTTCTTCGCAAGATTCTGATCACATGCTCGTCATCGGAGAAGTCGGCCCAGGTCAAAATGTCACGCGTTAAAAACAGAACTTGACCGCATAGCGCGCTGTGCGCCAACTATTGCCACGAATGATAGGGTTATCGCTTTTGATTCGAAGAGAGAGGGGGCCGTACACCTTTTTTGTGGCAATCATCATATAGCCAAATTGCCCCAGAAAGGTGTACACCCCATCTCTCTTCGAATCAGAAGCGATAACCCTATCATTCGTGGCAATGGTTGGCGCACAGCGTGCTATGCGGTCAAGTTCTCTTTTTAGAGTGCATATCGGCAGGCAGATAGTTCGGCAAGAGAGTTTTAGGAAACCGTTGATAACGTGGCTTGCGTCGAACCGTATCAACCGGAAACAATCAGTGGATAAGATTCTGAGTCACACACGACTGCGATTGGTTCCGATAGGCACGATATCCGTACAAACGGTTTGCTAAAACTGCATAATATACGCTAGACAAGCCAACCGTACGAGAGCGCCTTCCATTCGCAGTGTGTTGGGATACAGTATTACTACAACGTATTACTTCCGAAGAACTTGTTAACGTCAAGCTTGAAGATGCACACACCTCTGCTCACTGCGTGAAACCATGTCAGAGGATCCAATGTGTCATCCTTGACATAAACGTTGATGTGCACTATTGGGACCAACGAGATTCAAATGTATGTAACCACCGGCACAATTTCACCGGAAGACAAATGCCTGGCGAAACCTTCTTCCCGCGTCATATTTCTTGCCGCACAAGTAGTCCTGTCAAAGGAAGCCCGCTGTTTTGGGACGCCTAATTTATGACGAAAAATGAACTCGCTGTGCCGCATGCTGGGACGGCGCATCTATTATATTCCGGTCATGTTGTGTACGGTATGTACCTGAGGTAGATTTTTGGGCTACGAGGGGCGAATCACAAGGAATGCCGAGGTTTGCCGACCGTGCGAAGAGCTCAAGCGGTGCTATGTTGACGAGTCGAATCACGCTTCACGCTATCAGCCCCGAGATCATTATGTTTACTCCGTTATTAGCTGCGAATTCAAATTATACGGTTCGTCAACAGAAAGGTTTTCGTGTACCGCCCTTATCTCAGTTTTTTTTTTCCCCCTCTGCTGAATAAGACATTGTGAGATTAATTTATTTCTATATTTGTGACATGCGTGCTGAATTGGTGGTGTAATTCAATGAGCCTTAGGGATTTCCTAAGCTAAGCGCTGGGGGGGTACACCCTTGTTTTCTTTGTCAACCTAGCCTGAAAATTCTGTAATTACCCACTACAGCTCTGCTGCCAATACATATGCCCATAAACATGCACCCATTAGCATATACTCCCCCCCAGAGGTCGATTTCAGGAGAAATCACTCGTTAGCCTCCATATTGTATCGTCGTGCATGCTATCGTGACACCATCGTGTAAAAGAAGGTGTTTGCAGCATGGCAGCACCGTAACTGAAGCACTGTATAAGAAACAAACAAAATGGCTGGGCTTATTTTAGCTTCAACGAGCGGAGCTATATTGGCCCGTTGGAAATGCAGTTGCAGTCAAGTTCTACGTAGATAGTGTTCCATAACTTTGCGCAACTTTCAAATAAACAGGGGGGAGTTCGGGACAGGGTTTGACTTGTATTCAACGATCCATTTTGTCGACCCTTCTATGTCTTACATGAACTGATCTCTGATTGTTTCTCTGCGATTATTTTTCTTGCTTCCAGTGCGGTGCATAACCAGCTCGCGTGGCTGGTTAGGATGATCGCCTTCCACGGCGAGATTGGGAGGTGGCACGGCTTCGAATCCCGGCTGCGTGTTTTCCCTGGGTTTTCCTCAGCCGCTCTAAGGCAAATGTCGGCACAGTTCCCTGTGAAGTCGGCCCAGGACGCGCTATCCCCCGGAGCAACAAGTCGCCACACCGGCAGGCAGATCGCTCGGCAATAGAGGAGCAGGAAGGAAGGTGCATATGAACCAGGTTGTGCACTAAACAAACACTAAAGCAGATCGCTAAATGCAAGCTCAACTACGCCAACTACCCGAACAGGAAATCTTACCACCTGGAATCAAGATAGACATCACTATAATCCTCACATGTGTCTCCAGCTGCATTCGGCGCCACCAAGCGGCGGTTGAGAGAGCCATTTCTCACACCCCGCGCCTTCTAATAAGGTACGAGCTGAACAGAGATACAGATTATTATTTATTCAGACAGTGATGTATCCCGTCTGACCAAATATTGGATAGTAAAGGCTTTGAAAAATAAGCCGTTGCAGATAACATCGCATTGATACATGGAGTCGCATTAATTCGCGACCAATCGCGGGGACGCCGCGCAGCATTCGCTTAGGTGTTGCGGTGTTGGGGAATAAAAAGCCAATCACTTTTCGCCTTACTGTGCTTGCTTCATTTCGCAAACATTGCGTCAGAATACTGACATTGATGAAATGTACATGACGACAAGATTGATTCGGGCCAAAGTGATTTGCTGTGCGGATCAGAGGCGGTAACGGATGGATGTTTGGGCGGAACCTGCTCCGACTTGGGGCGTACCGCAAATGAGTACGGGAGGTAAAATCGTTATCGGACATCACCTTAGCAAGGACTGCTGGTTATGCAAGGGGTCTGTATTTGTGAGAAACGCCTCGCGCGCTGGGTCTAGGAGCTGAGCTCTGTTCGAACCCGGCACCTGCTGTGATACCTACACTCTTAAAAATGAGTTTCACCACATAGTACGCTCCTAGCCAACCACCATCCCGAATGACAACGTTCTCGCCCCCTGATTTGTTGGAAACGGGAGGCGGAGCTTATTTTGTGCCATTATGCACGTGCATAATGCACAAAATAGGCTCCGCCTCCCGTTTCCAACAAATCAGGGGGCGAGAACGTTGTCATTCGGGATGGTGGTTGGCTAGGAGCGTGCTATGTGGTGAAACTCATTTTTAAGAGTGTAGGTTTTACTCACACGCTCTAAGGCGACATATTTCCCTGTGAAGTTGGCCCAGAACGCATGGTCTCCCCCAGCAGCGTCACGCAGTATCGACACGTATAGATGACTCGGTAAATAACGTGATTACCACCACCATTTGGTGCAGAAATGCGATAAAGGTTATGCCTTTGCCAGATAGGGGATAATAAAAACATGATAGTAAGAAAGGAAATTCTTAGTAAACGAGATTCTCATGTCCGATGAGAAGCGATTCGATCTGACTTTTCTGTTTGTAAGAAAATACATATATGTTAATAACGATATTTAGTTCTTACCGTAATTATTTACAAAGACTGGGCTTGACGAGTGATCCAAAGTGAGGAAACGTGCGATGAGCCGTCACCGTTTCACCTGCTGTAGTAAAACCATGGTCGGTTTGCCCGTCTAATTCGTGCTCATTTCTAGTTTGCCGGATTTCTATGCACTGCTACGTTCCGTGAACGATCAGTACTTACCCCACTTCATATCCCTCATCTGATATTACGCATGTAATGGTGTAGGGTACTGCTCCCAAGCGGTGAAACGCCTCATATCGTAGTCATCATTTATCTGTTGTTGTTTTAACTGTGTCTAACGGGGAGTGATCCACAGTCATATTGTCTTCAAGTCAAATGTAAACGTACCAGAACGTGTGCTACATCTGGCACAATTGGAGGATGCAAAAGTGGGGAAGGAAATGGGGCCTTTTTTTTTTTTTTTTCTTTTTCACTCAGTGAGTCCTCTCATCACTTCCGCTTTGTTTTCTATGTGGCAGTTGGGAACTTCGCGATGGCGGTTCATATGCAACAAAGCAAATAAATACACAATGAAAACTTGAACGAGAGATATAAGGGCGTCAACAATCCTTGGGCAGAAGTACATGTCACAGGAGTTGGTGGGAGGGTTGTGTCGTACGTTGCCTTCGTCCGTTCCATTCATCATGTTCTGTGAGCGTGCTTGCTTACAGGAAAATGAGATTTAGGCACGGTTTCACCAACGCTGGTTAACTTTGAACCGAGATCAAGGACTGCTAAAACTTGAAGCGAACACTCAATTCTTTTTTACACATGTCAGCTTGTGATGTGATGACAGTGACACACGTTTCAACTCTTCCATTAGGGGTCCTTTACAGCTGGAAATGACACCTTCGCGAAAGGAGCCTTTCGGTGTTTCGTTTGAAAAATATAACAGTCATGTAGTTAGATAACAGCAACAGTAAACATAACAATACGACCAATGAATTGAAAATGCGTACTGCAACTCCGATATCTGCACGCGATATCTACTTGAAAAATGAAAACACGTCTATATGGCCTTCGTTCGAGAGCATTGTCGTCGCATCGCCCTTCGTTCGAGGCTACGCGCTACGCCATACTCCTCAGACGATCCCCAACATGACCGCTTCGTAAAAGGAGATTCTCCTTTGTGTTGAAACGTGCTCGTGTGTCAGGGGTATAACTCCCTTTAATGAAGCGTCCATTCATCTCGGTTCAAATGTTAATTGGCGTTGTTGGCATTAGACCTGGATCGTCTTTTTACACTAGTACGCTCCAAGATCTTGTGTGCGTCTTCAATCTTGTAATTTAACGGTGGTAGAAGGCGCAAAGCACATGCGAGACGATGGCATCAGCGTTTCATTCAAAAGCAGCAACGAGAACGAGACCAGCTCTTACATCATCAGGGCGTTCGAGGACAAACGTAAACATGCGGATGCCGAATGAATAAAAGAATAGTCCTGCTGCATGTGACCCGGAGGAACCAAAATATCGCGCTTCAACCCAGATAACGTGCGCGGCTCTGCGATCAAGTCAAGATGTCGCGACTTAGCGGTTTCTCGAATGCCACTTCTTGTAATACTGGGTGCGTTTTTTTATTCTACCCGGGTAACTCGGGGGTAACCCTTACTGGGCGAAAAATCGAGGGTGACAGAACTGACGTCATAACCTACTGGCGAAAATTCAACTCTCGTCGCTCGAGAGTTACTCTGGGTACCTACTCTCACTGACCCAGCTCAGCAGGTGGGTAGCAGAGGGTTATGACGTCACACGACGTCAGGTGAGAGTCCCGCGTCTTTTAACTTTCGGATTCCGAGCATATTTCGGTGGCTTTAGCACGACTGTTGTTTCGTTGGATGCATGTCTTTTTCTTCCTTCGTCATCATCTTCCCCTTCGTCAAATGCATCAAGCAGCACAAGTGCCGCAACTTCTACAATCATGTCCTCGTCAAAAACGTCGTCTGCCTCTGCTGCCATGTTCGCTGAGACGGGCGTAACTCGTAATGGGCGAAAATTTCTAAACGGGTGTACCTACCCACAGGTCACGTGACATCTCACTCGGGTCACGTGGTGCGTAACCCGGGGGTTACCAGGGTAGAATAAAAGAACGGACCCACTGTCACCGGTTACCCTTTCGTCTCGTCTACGCTTCGGCTGCAGCTAATAGGCAGTTTTAGCAGGTAAGGTTATCGTGCCTATCAGAACCTTATCCATTGATTGGTTCCCGTTGATACGATTCGACGCAACCACGTTATCAACGGTTTCCTAAAGCTCTAATAATTTTAACCAGCGGCATGGCCGGGTTAAGGCGTCCGCTCGTTGGATAGCCAAGGTCGTACTGGAGAATAGAAGGTGATGGGTTCGAGTCCTACCACCGGTCTGAGGTTTTCCCTGGGTTTTCCGAATGAGATATCTGATATGCGTGGTATAACAACAGTTTAATAAAAGGAAATAGGGACCAGACGAATGAGCCAGAAGAATCACTGAGGCCGTGCTCTCGCGCATCGTCTTCGGTGTCCGCCAACCATATATCCCACTAGCGCCATACACCGAAGACTTTCCAAACGAATGTTCCCCCTGCCCGGGACGCGTACTGTCCTCTCTCCATCTGTCCACGTCTGTACGCCTCAGTTGCTTCGCGGCGCTAACGTGGAATTCAAAAAATAAAATTGCAGTCGCGAAGTGAAGAATGGAGGTGTGATCCCCACATTCGGAGTCCATGTGGTAACCGTACTCCCGTGTGTATTCCGCTAGACAGTGGCCAAACGACACCATCTACGTGTGTACGGATATAAACGCTTTCTATTACGATACGGAAAGTGCTTGTGATGAGGTTAAGTTGTTGCTTCAGCGTCCGTAAACAAGGACGTAATTGCGTTCTAAAGAAATGGCTAATTACTGGAAACAACATACATCAGGCGAGTATATTGACCACACAACGTAGACTCGTAAACCTCATTGACAGAATAATGAAGTAAGGACGAAATTACCCGTCAAGTCAATTTATATTGGCATAACTCGATTATGTGTATTGGACAAGCAGTGATGCAACGAACAGAGAAAGATTTGTGGGGAGATGGCAGCAATTACTAAGTTGCCATCTCGCAGTGTTGAGAAATAACGGTATACCGGGCAGAGTAAACAGAGGCACCAATTAATGGGGGGTAGGTTGGAACAGCGGCCCGCCTTCCTGCTTTCAGGCAAGCTGAGGGTAATTACAGACGCCAACGTACTAGAGGGAACGTGACGGGGCCATTAATGAAGTTGTTTGTTTTGACATGAGACTGCGAATTTTGAAGGAGCCTCGGTGGGCCATCGGAATGAAATGCTGCTGTGTAGGTTGCTTCCTAATATGTGCATGAGAGATTTCCTCTGCGTACATAATGGTAATAATTATTAGTCCCGGCCATTCTTGTCGTGTGCGGCCAACAATGGCAAGCTACTTGGACACCCCCCCCGGTATATAAGTGATCCAGGTAATTAATTGGCTCCACCGTTTTATTGGTGAGGGGACGTGGTAAATCGAACGTGAGTTGATCTCGTCGTGCTTCGTGCTCGTTGTCACGGCGGTTCGACTTGATCCCACGCTGAAAATACGCAGACAGGAGTTCTTTTTTCGTCTGTCTTCTGGAACTACTGCTGTTCTAGCTGCACAATGGTACTGTGTACATGGAACGTCTGTTCCTAAGAATCCAAGTGAGGACACCACGTTCAACACATGGAACAATAACGGTAAACAACCACTGACACGACCTCGAAGCGGCTACATGTACGCTGTGAGTTCCACTGTTATACTATATCCCAGAAGGAACTCTGTTTGATGCGATACGAACTGGGCGCATGATTCGATGGGTTTCGAGCTTCTCCACAGCTTCATTAGAATATCTATAAAGGTCTTTGACACTTGTGATGTCACACACATGATGAACGTTCACGGACCCACAGCGATTCCTTTACGCTCCTCGATAGCGTTGAAACAAACGCACGATCGATGCGGGTTGTGGGGATTACGTCTTAATCACTGTATTGACCAATTCGCTACATTCTACGGCAGACAACGGTTTTGATATACCGCTTGTGAGCACGAATTATACGGGTTTACCTCCGAATATAAGCGTGATCATTGTTCGATCCACCTCGGCCGCTCTCCTCTGACCCTCAGTACCATAACTCATCCTTCGCAAATTGACACTCGTGTGTAACAGATGGCGATGTGATTCCTTTGGAACAGGATTTTTGCGTACAATAGCTTTCGCGGCCATTGTTGCTCACGAAGCTGATACCTCCTCGTTGTATGACTGGCCCACGTGAATCTCTTCGTCTCCCGTAGAGCGCATACATTCAGTGCCCGATGATGAGGGTCTGCCACGGAGAAACGTAAACATTGTGCATATGGTCGCTACAGGACCTAGCCTTTCTAGTGACGATGTGTCCCCTTTTCCGTTATTACGAGCCAGGTCATCTCGTTTATTTGATTTACGTATCCGTTCTCAGGGGCATCTTGTTGTCTCTTGGCGCGCTTGGCTTGTGTCGCTGAGCTGCTGCTCCTGCTGGCGATAGTGTTCGTACATTTTGTACATTACGTTGAATTACACCAAAGATTTACAATTCGATTTACATTTACGTTTCTATTTCAATTAACATTTTAAATTACACGAAAGAATATAGGGTGAACCCCTGTCATGGTCGCAAACGGCACGCACGCAAACCATGCGACACTACGGTTTACGCATTGAAATAATATACATGCATGTATATTATTTCATAATACTACGCTTTCTTTCATCTTTATCTTCAGCTTATCATAAGCTTATCAGCTTTATCTTCAACCGTGGTTGAAGATAAAGCTGATTTCGTAGCTGATTTGTGGATTATTGTCATGCACACTCTTAGAAATGAACTTCATCACATAGCACGCTCCTAGCCAACCATCATCCCGAGTGACATCGTTCCCTTCCTTGATTTGTTGAAAACGGGAGGCGTCCGCCTTTTTGTGACACCTATGCAGAAATGTTAATTGTCACAAAAAGGCGTACGCCTCCCGTTTTCAACAAATCATGTCAGAGAACGATGTCACTCGGGATGATGGTTGGCTTGGAGTGTGCTATGTGGTGAAGTTCATTTTTAAGAGTGCAGAACGCGCAATACTTCTATGGTCGTATACATGAAGCTACATATGCTCGGTCGGGACAGTTCCGTAAAGTTGATGCACTTTTTAGCTTAGGCTTATTGTTTTTGTTTTGGACCTCGTTGCCTAACCACCTTCAATTCCGCGTGCATCAGATCGGATTGGAGTTATCTGAACAGACAAAGTGGAGCCCCTACAAATTGGAGTGATCAGTGATATAGCTGGTTCCTTGAGGATCCGGAAGTAGGCTTCTCTCGTATTACTCTCTCAATGCATAGTTTCAACTGTTGAGTCTTTGGTACTGCACTCAGTGTCCTCATGATCCGTAGGAGCCGATGAGAATTCGGATTCTGGCGTACACGTCTAAGAGCGCCACTTGGAGGCAACCGGTTGCAGCCGCCACCTCCCGGGATGCAGCGCCATGGGCGACAGGGATGAGACGCCATGGTCCTGAATTACTGTTGCTTAATAGCTTGACGACCTGACAGGCTCAACGTCCTCTAGATTTAGCTCCCTCTCCATCACCCTTATCTCTATAAGGGCTGCCGCGTAAACACTTGGACAAGTCATAGAGTATGGAACAGCGCAAAGGAACGAAGCGTATGGCCCTCCTGTTTACAGTGGAGGCGTAATGGTGGACCGCCATTGTTCGTAGGAAGAGCCGAATTTCAGACACCGTGATTAGATATCACCACAAAATCTTCAAATCGCATATACGCGTCAAAAGAAGGAGGGAGGGACACACTTCAAGGAACTTGTAGCTGAGACTGGATGCAATGGATGATACAAAGCAGCGTTGAGCGCTATGTTGTATAGAGCTTACCATGTAAACGAGCACGTTAAACAGCAACGTTGGCGGTGTATATCCCAGAAGGGAGGCGAGGCAACAGAATTTTGTAATCAGAGTCCTCAGATGCCATATACGGAACATCTGCAGCAGTGAGAAACTACAACAGAAGAAACAGGTGCCCTCGTAGGTTAATCTCTTTTACTCGCATGTCACTGATAATCACCGATGTAAGATGATGTTACTGTGTCTTTTGCTTCTTCCTTTTCGTTAAGTTAGGTTCTGTTAGATGTAGTAAGAAAGTTATGGAGACACTGCCTCCTACAACCCAGAAGCTGGCTGGCCCTTTCTTGTGGTTCCTATATTTCTCTTTCATTCTTGTCTTCTTGAAGTATGTGTGGGGCCGGGTCACACATTGCTATACAGGCAAAAGGCTCTACTTAATATGTACAGCGAATATATTTAATTGGTTACGTATAGCTTTATTTCCACATATTATAAACACGTCTCTCTCAATAAGCTATATATCGACGGAGATTCGATGGAGTGGTGGAGATAATACTGTTGCCACATTTCCCCCTGAGATACCTAAAAGAAACCTTCCCGCTACCAACATAATTATCTCTGCAATGGATCGCCGCCTCGCTGGAAACCAACACCGTAGGTTTTGTACAGATAAAGCACATCTGACAGCATTTTCGAGTTCGCACAACAAGTTAATGAACACGGAAGATTTCGGAGAGACATAGCCGCATTTTTGGCGTTCCACATATTATTACGAGCGGGTGAAAAACATTATAGGGCGATAAAAATATGCAAGACACATGGTGGCTTGTTTTCTTTCAAAGCGATTACAGCTGATGCTTCAGTCACGAAAATGTATTTAGCGAGGAGATTATGTTTTAGAGTGGCGCCGTACTACTGTGTATAGCTAACGCGTTATCCATGCCCGTCATTTTCGGCATGAGCAACGATGTGCACGACAATATCTCTATTTGCAAAGTTTACTGTCTGTACGTTCTGTAGCGTTGGTGCTGGTAGAGTTCAACTGAAACAAGGGTAAGTGATGAAGCGAACTCATGTCTTTGTACTTGTGTTCTAGGTTAGGCTACGTTAGGTTGGGTTAGGTTAGGTTAGGTTTACTGAAAAAGATGGATGTTTGGCTCCTACAACAGAGCACAGTACTTTAAATCACTTATCAGAGAAGAGAAAACGTGACAATTTTAATGTGGCCGGTGTCACGATGCCCCTAAGATATTTGACCAGGGCGCGGAACTCTGGTCAACCTTGGGTCAACCGGCCACTGCCCTAACAGCCACCTCAAGTCTATTGAACGAAGGTCTAGTCTGTCCACGGTAACACGAGGATCATGTCGATGTCAACTATATCAAATGCACTAAACCAGGATATGTTTGGGTGCCTTTTGTTTCTCCGTATATACAGCATTTGCAACAGCGGACTCGCCGCACAAATCTTATCCGTTTGCACCTGGCTGCCCAGTACTGTGCACACAAAAAGGATACAAAACAGATGGAAATATAAAGACAAATAGGTAGGAGATTTATCGATCGTATAAGCCAGGTTGAGAGGGTGTACTCAATAGCGGGGAAGGTTGAACAATTACCTTAGACCTGTATTACATTTTACGCTCCTGCCGACCAGAAATCACAGAACATTGGAATCTGTGTGGGCGACAACGTACACTGGTCTCCAAGTATATAGTTGTTGGTAACACTTCTCTCAGTCTGGAGAGATACACGCACGGAGAGACACAACAAAACTCGGGGAAACGTTATCAACAACTATCCTACACCATCATGCTTCAATTCTGTTTGTTTATTTTTATTTTTTGCGGAATAGCAAGCCAACATACCGTTTGGCTGACCTTTCCGCCTTTTCTCTGTCTCTCTCTCTCTCTGTCCGAATAAATATATCCCCCTCCCCCACCTTATATTTGCGAAAAGTAAGCTAGCACTCGGATGCGCCGTGGCATGATTTTAAGTTGATACTCGTCTGTGGAAGAGTCTCAGATGATAACAATCAATAGGAATATTTCATTTCAACCTTCTAGTTTGCGAGGCAGGAAATGTGCAACAACTGCGGCGAATGGTTCCACCGAACTTTGTTGACCCTGATATTACCGAAACAATACGCGCACATTCACACGGATCCCACGCACAAATCATTCTGAAAATGACTTTCCCGTGTGGCTTTCCATTTACAACGAACCAAGGCCGAAAAGCATGGAGAGCCGCACAGACAACACGCAAGTGCCATTACGGTATCATTACTGAATCGGCCGTGACGCAATTCTCCAGAAAAGAAAGCCACACGGCATCGAAAGTCAATCCATCGTTATTACCTCACCCTGTAAACAATTGCACGCACGCGAAAAACTTTTGTCATATGAGGTACTCGGCAGCCTTCGATAGCATCACTTGGTAAGAAGGAGATTCAGGACCCGCCCATGCAGGTGTCAGTCAGATGTTATCGCGCTAGCGTCATCTGTACCGTTCGATTCCATTGGGTTCGCGTCAAGCTTATTATGCAGATAGCATGTTACTCCCACTTATTCATCATGCATTGAAGTTATACACTGTTACTCCTGCAAATGTCAGTTTCGTTTCCTGTTCACAAACCTCGTCGAGGCAGAACACACCACAAGCCGTGTCACCGAGATACGCATCCAGAGCATCCCCAGTGGCATCTTTAGCCAAACTGTACATTAGTAAGGACCAGACACAGTCTGCACTGACCAGCCAGGGCCGGCGAAAGAAACGGGCATCGGCAATGCCGGACCTCACGTCGCGATAACATAGTCCAAGTATTCAATACGACGGGTCTTGGGTCCTGCGGGCCCCTAAACAGGCTCGGCTGCCCCCCTCCCTCTCGCCGGCCCTGCGCACAGCCACCTGTGTGTGTACTTCTTCTTCTTTTTTTTTTTTTTTCATATTGATATTCACATTGAGATTCACACTTGGCGCCTTGTATACATGCCGTTTTTACCGCTTCCGGTTTGGTGCCAAAACGGCATCCGGTTTCACTGCAAACACGCCCTGCGCCAACGACTGTGCCGATTGATACAGTTATCGCTTCTGATTTGAGAAGAGAGAGGGTCGTATACGCCTTTTTGTGGCAATTCAAATTGCCACAAAAAGGCGTACGCCTCCCGTTTTCAACAAATCAGGAAAGCGAAAGATATAACTCTGCATGACTGGTTCCGAGCGTCCTTAGTCGCGGAAGGACCGGAAGTCTTCGTGGCACGGGAAGTTGTAGCGGGGGCTTGTTTATGTTTACCTGAGAATGCCATGTATACCTATAAACCAACCTCATAGAGCGTCTTGTCACGTCAGCACCTGGAATAAGTTCTCCATTGTGATACATTCATAGAACCATACCCTTTTACATTCGTATGTTGGACAGTTTACATACATATTGCATCTCCTTATTTTCTCTTATGTGTGTGTGTGTGTTTTTATGTTCGAAAGGAGCGTCCATTTCAGACGGTTGACATATCCATTCTTTGCGGCAGAAATATTGATCGTGCCGGCGTAAATATGAGAGAACTGAGAGTGACCAGATTGAATTGGTACTAACAGATACTCAACAGAAGTAGATTGGCTTTGTATTTTGAAGGCCTCTCGGGGATGTGACGCAATCCAAACAATACAGAAGAAGAAGAACGGAAGAAACGCAATTTCTGCGAGAAAGTACGAGTAATGATATACAACATTGAAAACTCATGCACAATCCTGTCCTTGTGATTCCTCGTCAGGGTACACAACGCTCGCTCATCACCTTCGTTTAGGAGCATAGCAGAGTTCTCGTCTTGTTACCAGTTTCTTGGTTTCTTTTTCTTTTTCTCCTAGATCTGGAGTAGCTTGTCCTGCGGTAAGCGGGCTCACATCTCCATATTTTTTCTCCTGCCATCATCATCATCATGCACAATATGCCACGCCGAGTTGCTCATTTTCTCGAGCATTATTTGGGACGGAACATTAGACGTGGCGCGTTTGACACATATTTCTCAGCTCACTCTACCAATTTTGTGCTAAGCTATAAATACCTTTCTCATTTCGACAGACTGACGACCACAAACAAACAAAAATGAGGAACGTAAAATGCGTTGCAAACCCCAACGTAGTGATTTCGTTCTCGCAGAGATTCGCAAGCAACAACAACTTTATTAATTGTGATTGTGATTGGGGAGTGCTGGAGGCGAAATGGAATAATGCGTCGCCTCACAGTGAGGTCCTACGGTGCCCATCCTCAGGCGAACGGCCTAACCGAACGACTGAATCGGCCCAGCAAAGTTGGTCACCGCCGACCATCGAAACTGGGACACCATCCTCCCGTGATTCGCAAACAGTGGTGTACTATAGTTATAATATTACGTCCCACACACAAAATACCTTCAATACCCTGATTACACTGACATTATTTTTGCTTCTTCTTTCGTCAAATCACATGGCGGTCATCCCACACACGATTCATGAAGCAGGAGGATAGACCGCGATATTAGAGCAGGCCAACTCCTTTCTCGCTTCCGTGTAGAACGGAATGACAATCATCCATCCGAATATCCATTACAGCGAAGGGGACGCAAGAAGCTTCCATATTCCATTAGCAGCGTCTCCACGCGTCAGCCTCTCCGCAGGTAGACACACATGAAGAGTTGACAGAAGCCCCCGCTTCCGGCACACAAGTAGTGCACGGAAACATACAGAGATAGATGGATGGAACGACGGCGTGTTTGAAATGAGACAAGGAGAATGCCGCGCTGAGGTCGTCGCCATTAGTCGCCACCGCATCCATCCGTGGGAATTTATTTCGCACAGACACGATGCGGACAAAAATCTCCTTCTGTGTTTGAGGGAAATTTAATATAACGTGGTATTAACGTGCAATCTGCTTCTCAAATCTCTTTCTTGGGGCATTGTGCCGAACGCGTTCAACTGTGGTACCGGGGGGTTCATAGTTGCGGGTTCATTACTGGCCAAGTCCTCTTTGAAATGCTATTAAATAGTTATTAAAAGCTTCTGAGTGTTTTGTGAAACCGTTACTTATTATTACTCTCTGCCTGTTTTTCTTTTTTTGCATTGTTACTGTAGTGGTTACACAATTTCAGCGTAACGCAAACGCATTCTGACGGTCACGTAACAGGTCACGTGCTTCTATAACACCACGGACGGAGCTACACACTCTAAAAACAGAACTTCACCACATAGCACGGTGAAGGACCGTTATCACTCCTGATTTGTGGAAAGCGCGGGGCGTACTTCTTTTTGGGGCAATTAACGTAACTGCATAAGTGTCCCAAAAAGGCGTATGCCTACCGTTTTTAACGAATGAGGGGGCACAACGATGTCATTCGGGATGGTGGTTGGCTATAAGAGCGTGCTATGTGGTGAAGTTGTGTTTTTAGATGCATGGTGGATTGGTGGTCGATGCTCATAATAGTGCACAAATCGAATGGTACACTCTGAAAACAGAGCTTCACCGCATAGCACGCTCCTGGCCAACCATCATCCCGAATGACAACGTTCTCTCCTTTGATTTGATGAAAACGAGGGGCGTACGCCCCACATCACACGCAACAACACGCTGCAACATCTATCAACAAGCATTCCTCTTCACAGAACTCGAACAAAGGACACACACATCCCTAGGGCACCTGGCTAGTGAGCTGGCCACCATCTCTCTAGCCAACAGGGGGGTTCCTTCCTCGGCTCCCAGCTAGTCCACCTTCGCGCCATGGCGTGAGTTCGTGCCCGCAACAATGCTTCACATCCCGGGTTTACGGAAGAAGAGTGAGTCCAGCCCCCTGGTGGCCAGAATAGCGACGTCTACCACACGCATACTCTGGTGTTCACGGATGGCTCCATTGACAACCGTGACAAGAGCGCTACCAGTGCGTACTACATCCCATCAACGAACGTGGCCTGGCAAGGGAAATCAGCTCGTTATCCTATCTCATCTACGACGGCCGAACGCCTGGCCTTGTTACACGCAGCTGCTGCGGTCCAAGTCACTGGAATAGCTAAGGCCGTTTTACTTACGGACACCAGAAGTGTCCTCTGTAACGTGATGAACCCCATGAGTGGTAGCATCCTAGCCCGCTGTATAAGGAGGTCGTGTGCCCAGCATAAGCTAATCCGAGGTGATCTTACTCTTCAAAGGATCCCGTCTCATGTCGGCATCAGAGACAACGAACGAGCGGACCAGCTAGCATCCTCAGCACACCTCAGCTGCAGCCCATCCTTACCAATTCCGGCCGACACCGACAGGCACATGGCCGTCAAACAGCTGGTTAAAGTGCGTCATCCTAGCATACAGGACGTCATGCAGAATCATCGACCCTCTCTTCCCACGAAAGATCTTCCCCTTGTCATACAGACAATGTTCCATCGATTACGCACGGGATCTGCGTTCACGAACTCGCAACTGTTCAAGATCGTCTCCAGGGAGGATTCCAGTTGCGGTCACTGTAATCATACGGAGACTATCGAACATATCCTGACAGAATGCCGCGCGTACCATGCATACTATGCGGGAAACTCACCTTCCCCACGCCAGGCCTAGCATACTGACGGACGTACTCTTCCCCGAAGGTTCTTATGCAGAACGACTTACAAAGACTTGCAACATCGTGCGTTTTCTTCAAGAAACGGGACTCGCGGAAAGACCACTCTAGTGCACTGTTTCCCAAAGTGTGGTCCGCGGACCCCTGGGGGTCCGCGAGAGTGTCCATGGTGTTCCGCGACCGTCTCTCACATTTCAGTGTGGATTTTCGTCCCCACAAACACGCGCTCGTACATGCTGCCCGATTTCCAAACACCCAGAACTTCCAAAATTGCTACAAGCATGCTTCAACGGCTAGCTTCTAATTTCTGATAGAAAAGTCCTGCAATGCACGTTTGTCCGCGTCATACACATACTAACAAGAAGAAGAAACCAGTCCGGAATCGTTTCTGAAGCTGTATCGAAAGCACGCAGCAGCTGACGAGGTTGTTGGTTATGCACTGGCTAGCATGGGAAATACAGTGCGTCATATCGTTTTGCGTCGAGTTCGAACTGACTGAGAGTGTTCCTCCTGTGCTTAGCGCATTTTATATTTGGCAGCCGGGGGGTCCGTGAATTGGTTCTCATCGCTTCCGGGGGTCCGTCACCGCCCAAAGTATGGGAAACGCTGCTCTAGTGCACCTCTCATCTATACAGTGCACCTCCGGTATCGTTCATCTTGCCTATGCCTCACTTTGAAATCGTCAACTCTCTTCCCCCCCCCTTTTTTTTTCTATAGTCGTGACGATGCCCACTTGAGTGCGGCCACAACGGCAAGCTACTTCGACCCCCCTTTGTGGCACTTATGAACTGCATAACGCCACAAAAATGGTGTACGACCCCAGATTGCAGCAAATCAGAGGAAAGAACGTTGTCACTTGGGATGATGGTTGGCTAGGAGCGTGGCCCTTTCACCAGCCATGTCACGTCGAGACTGGGAGGTACCCGGGTTCGAATCCCGGTGCCGGCTGTGCTGTCTGGGGTTTTTCCTGGGTTTTCCTCAGACGCTTTCAGACATATGTCGGCACAGTTCCCTTAGAAGTCGGCCCAGGGCGCACATTCCCCCAGGGCGTGAGTCGTGACGTTGCACACATACGTGAGGCCGACAACGGCAAGCCCTATCACCACCACCAGCACCACCACCAGCACCACCATCATTTTTAAGAGTGTAGTCAAGTCAGGTAGTGCACACCTTATTTTTGCTTTCGTTTTGTTCTTGTTTCTTGTGTATTATTCATTCTACATCTATTTATTCTATTGTAGCTTATTTTTGTTTCTGACTTACTTATGAATTTTTACATGTGATGAATTGATTAATCGGAAGGCCTTCTCTTTGCCTCCCAAACAACGTAACCTGTACACGCTAAGCGAAACCAAAATGAATGTAAATATGTAAATTAATTTGTCTAACAGGCGATGCTTTGTCGGGCCACGCAGTATGACACGTTGGCGCAGTATGACTTGCGTTGTTTTTACGCCGTTAAAGAGCAAATCAATCAGTCAATCAACCAAATCAATATGACACGCGTCACCTTTCGTCTCTCTAAGTAGCGCTTAGAAGTGCAAGGACGAATTGAAATATGTACGCATTACATTTTCAATGTGGGGAAAGAAAAGCAAAAGAGAAAGTCCTCTGAAATTAAGAACGGGAAGTAATTCCGCTACTTAACAAATAAATTAAATGTAAACTTAAAAAAAAACGTCACGAGAAAGTAAGCATGCACACCCGTAACATACAATTTAGCAGTCGCCCATTTCGTTTTGAAAGTGTTAGTTTTGTCCTGCTCCGTTTGCATAGTCAGGTAAACACAATTTGTGTTTAGACATGGCTGTTAAAGTCCCGCCACAATGCGGTTGTTTGTCAAGTCAACAACTGGTTGCATTTAGAGAGCAAACAGGGGAGCTTTGCTGACGTTCCGCTGTCCAAGGCATCAGAGGGGACTTCCCTGTGTTTTTCTCTATGTCTGCTACTGGCAATCCTGCGCACCGTGTACCTTTGTTTCGTTTTTATAGCACATAGGTGCTCTAATGCACGGACGCATCTAGAATCCTACGAGTGTAGGTTAGAAGGAATAAGTGTAACGTGATCTAGTTTATTAAGAAGATCCCTGGAACTTGACGAACGCTGGATGTTACTGGAGAGCGTCAGAAGGAAACTCATAATTGCATGTTAGATCAATGTTTAGTACAACGCAGTAAAGTCACATACACGATGTTATGTTACGTTTTGTTATGTATAGTGAATGCGTAACATCGCGCGTCTTGCCAGTTTCTCTCAAGATCCAAAGCTGGCCGCGAAAGCAAAAGTCTCCTAGACTGAGGGATTCACGGATATGGTTGGGCTTCGTCGCAGGAAATGGAAGATATGTAACAGTCTCCGTGAAGTTGGCCTTGGAAGCACGACCCCTCGGTGGTGTAGGTGTCGGTCTCACAGAGGTGGGCAACGTCACGACTGATGTGCGTCCTGGGCCGACTTCTAAGGGAACTGTATGTCTGAAAGCGTCTGAGGAAAATCCAAGAAAAACCCCAGACAGCGCACCGGGATTCGAACCAGGGTACCTCCCAGTCTCGACGTGACACGGCCAGCATGCTAACCACTGAGCCACGGGAGCTGGAGCACGATCCCCTTCACTGATCACCACGTACTATATGGCTGTCACGTTACGGAAGCACCAATGAAATGCCGCTTCCCGCATCTTCTTCCACATTCAACAACAACAACAGATAAATTGATGATGATGAATGGGGAAATTCGCAAGTTGCTTGACTGGTTCAGCAAAAATAGGAAAATGGTGTTGTCCGTACGGCCGTCTCTGAACATCCCACTACATCGTCATCACTTATTTGTCGTTGTTGTTCAAGTAAATTGAATGAATTTATAGTTAGTCTTGAATTAATTTAGCTTAGTGTCAACACTCTTCTATCGATACTGCATGGCTGTTTTAAGGATACCTTCTTCAAAGTCCTTCTCCTGGGACAGTCGATGACTTCAATGGCACAGATTGGTGACTATACACCGTAATAAATATATCGTGGGAGTTTCCGTGATAACACGCATTACTCTCAAGGCACGGGAGCGCCCTAATCGGAGCCACCAGTGATGGAATGTCGTCTGAGCAGGCAATGTAATATTCGACAGGTGGCATAATCCTATCGGAGAGGTCGAGACCCTTCAAGAAATAAGGACAGCGAACGCGGCGACATCCACGATGGGTTGCGTCACCTGCAGAGAAGTGGGTTGCGGACAGCGACAGGTCGAGGGTCAAACGAACCCCCAATACTTCGTCACTCTGCGTGACCACCCCCAGGAGTGCAGCGAACACTAAAAAGGCGAGACAGGTCACGAGAAAGGATATCTCGTTCACTTTTCGGAAATGAGAAAAGTCACATGCTGTTGCGAACTTGTTGGATTTTACGGTTTCAACACACACCGTCGTTGATGCATTTGTGTTCCACGCGGATGTGCTGCTTATCACGCGGTTATAAATTGGTTAAAATGAAAGGAAAAAATAAGAAATTGGTAGAATGCTGCTAGCGACCAAAAAGTATAATATATTTATTAGAATATACAGTATACGTGCGGTTTCGATGTCCGAACACGAATAGAACAACTTCGATCGATGACGGGAAGGAAGTCATAACCCTGGCAGGAACAGGAAATGTATGGAGAATGTAGAGAAATGCGTTATCGTGCTGCTCTATACCAAGCGCTCTTGTGTGGCTCCTAGCAAACAGCCGCTGACATCGTACGATTATATTGGTCTGCGTTCTCTTGAACATAACTTTATGTGAAAAAGTTAAAATCCGGGCGGTTGGTAGAACATTCTAAAATCCTTAAAACCCCCCGTGCAAGGGGGGTTTTAAGGATTTTACTACTCCATCTCTATATTTCTCTCTTCGTGTCCATCCATCCTTCATCAGCGTTGGATTAAACGCAGAAATATTCAGAATTTAAAGGAGCATGGAAGGGCTTGAGAAAAAAAGAATGTCAGGAGGAGTGGAAATTAGGATTGCAACCTCTGGGACGCATATTCACACAAATAGTATGACTGCAGCGAGCAATACTGGTGCGCGAGAGTGCTTTCAACCGGAGGGGCCAGAAAAGCCCTTTCCCTCGGTTACCAGTCTATGACGTCACGTCAGCCGCCCAATAGTGAGGCGCGCGCCTTCTTTTCTTTCTTTGCCTTTTGCTGTTATATTTGGCGCCGCACGTCCCGAGTCTGAGGCAGAGCAGTCGACCCTAGCAGACGATTCTCGGCAGCCAATAAAAGTGCTCAGCTGATGTGACGTCACAACACCCCAGAAGGAGCTAAGATGGATCACCTCCGCTGCGCAAACTCTTGTTCTCGGGAAACGCGCGCTTCCCAAAGGAAATATTTGCGTGACAGCTGCTCCCGAAGGTAGTATGTTCATATTCCCTCAATTGGAGGCATGAGGGACATGTAGAGAAGACAATAACTGTGAAACACTACAGGGATGGTTTCCGAAGCTCAAAAGCTATTTTCTGTGACGCCGATGCCGTCAGCACATTCATCTTCAGAGCTCATCAGTTGCGGATCTTGGGGGAGGGACAAGGGCGGAGTTCCGGTTGTCCTGAAACCGCTCAATTTCTGACGTCACATAGTACCTCAAGTGACCTTAGATAGCACATGTAGCATGCTGTCCATGGCAGGATCCCAACCTCAGAAAGATCCTGGAACCAGCCGTCATGGTTGGAGCTCATTATGAGTGTCATTCTCTTGTTTTCACATTCCCCATTCATCAAAGCAACTTGACGAGAATAGCAATGACCATATGCATTCATCTTCATGCAAGAAGGACGACAAAATTGGCTGTTGAAAACCACATCGTATCGCATTATGCGTCTTCGCATGCTATAATGTACACTCATCTTGCTTCGAAAGGTCGCTGAGTAATTTCGTGGTCCCTGCTTACCCATTCTCATGCAACAAACCCCACAATGAGATCGTATTTCACGGTTAAATTCGCTGCACCACACGCGATGGCAGCGCCACGATGCGTTCCGACGACGTCACGCTCGCGTAACAAATGGCCGCAATTAAAGGACGGACGCCTTGGAAACGAACAAAGCGCAGTGGATCCCGCCCTGCATGCGAGGAACCTCTCTATGATCAATTTTCGTGTGAGCAAATGTTTCGAAAGAGAGCGCTCAATGAAAGTAGATCGGTCTGATGTTTGCCATGATAGAGCTGGTCCGCCCGCGCAGTCCAATATTTTTTTTCTCTCTCTTTTTCTTTTTTCACGAATGGTGGCGCGAACACAAAAGAACGGAATCCAGCCTCCGTCAATCATATTTCTGATTCGTTCCATTTCGGTGAATTTGGATCGCGTTTTCTCTTAATGGCTAAATGAAGGACGTTCGCTCGGAATTGAGCTTTTGGGGGTAGAACAGGATAGATGGTTTAAAACGGGCGAAAATGATTGGGGAGGTGGGCAGTTGCTACGAAAAGAAAAGAGAAAATGATAAGAAAACAATATTAATTACGAAAGAGAAGGAGAAGAGCAGGGGTGGCCTGCTTCGATGCTTGCAGTTAATACACAACAGGATTACGAATGGGAGTTATTATTTCGTCGGAGTCGTTGCGAAACGCTGTCTCAATTCCATTTTTTAAAGAGTGTCCATTAAAGTGGGCCTTGAAACAAATGATGAAAAATCTTTGAACGGGAGCAATTTGTAGCATGCTGCTCCCGCGACGAGAATTATAAGCGGTAAGCAGTGACAGTAAACTACATTAAACATTACAAATTGGTGAGTTGAACACGTAGGAGTGTGGTAAATGTAGTATCCTGTAGTCGTTCCGATGCCGTTGTAACTTCTTGTTCCTCTCTTCTCTTCTCTCTCGACTACTGTTATGGACGGACGTACACTAAAAAATTAAACTCGTTTTTAGGTGTGATGGGGGTGTATTTGCGGTGTATCCATTGCTCTACTCCCTTAGTACACCCCCAGGGAAAAGAATACAGCGTGTTTTTGGTGTGAAATGGGTGTAATATGTAAATGGGTGTGTCGTCGGTGTATTTTGTCTTGTCTTGTTGATTGAGGTGCCTTTGAAGCGGGTATTTTCAGATTGTTTCAACCTTAAGTGCAAGGCACGGATTAGATCAGAGAACAGTGCGCGTCGCGTTGTAACGGTCACATGTGGCCGTTAGGCAAAGTCAAGAGGTATACGTAACAAACGAAGTTGGTGCAATGTGTGGTAGAAAGTAAAGCAGCTGGCAAGAGTCAACGACTCAAGAGGCAAAAGGTAGCAGGAAACGAAACCACAATGCCACAACCCTCTCATTTCCGCTCAGATGTGCTGAGTCAAGGCCCTGGCGAGTTGGTATGTTGGTAGTACACTTGACCAGAAATCAGAGAGGTATGGGTTCGAGTCTCGTTACCGACACTTCGCTTACTCTTTACTGATTCCCTTACTTTCTATCTTGAGCTGCTTGCGTGTTAACGAGGGCTGTGTTTGTGTAGTCCTAGTTCTTCTCTATCTATCTGTGTAACTATCATGTAATTTGTGGTTCGCCCTTCATTTGATGAAGGTATTTCACAGCCCATTTTCTTCATTACACAGGCAAAACTTCTCTTGGCCTCGCCGTAATACCGTCGTCATCGTCGCTACGTAGATGGACACTTTTATATTTTGTATTGTGCGGTGTCCACGCAACTCTTATTGCAGTGTATTATAGGTAATCCAAATAAATAATATGCCTGTTATTTTGCCTGCTGTGTTTCTGTTACCCTCGGCATAGCACCAAAAAGGGAGTCAGTTAGGGTACCCCTGGATTACACCAAAAGAGGTGTTCAGAGGACACCCATTCTGAGGGGTGTAGTTTTGCCAGAGGGTGTGGGTATACACCAAAGAGAGAGTCAGTTAGGGTATCGTCAAATTACACCCAAAAAGGAGTTAATTTTTTAGAATGTACACGGTTGTCGACGTTGGTCGGCCCTATAAAGTTACGCTCGGAATACATTGGTAGGATGTGTGCTTTGTACGTTATTCAGACGTGTACCAGCATTCCGTAGCTGTCGGCGCACCGTTACTTATCATGAAAATATAATGATTTGTCACTAGTGGTGTGGTAATGGAACACAACTGCATGCAAGAGCACTGACGAGGCGCGTTGGAGAAGCGTCAACCGTTTGCGCGTTTCAAGTGACGAGAATAACTGTTTCCCTCAACTTTAGGTTAACTAGTAGGCTCAGGAAATAATTCCGATCTAGTTGTATTGTGTGGTTTTTACGGAGCTATACGGTATACGTGTGCCTTATGCCCTCAAGCACGCGAAAGAGCTATCATCATCGCTTTAGCGCACCTGCAGTACATTAGTGATATACAGCAAGCCTTCTGTTTAGAATGCGTCCATGATGACGCAAAAGGGTTGCCTGATGCGTGATAGCTTCTTCGAAGGGCTGCATCAGCCATACGTAACACTGCCAGAAATAGCGAGCTCGCACGGCGCTCAACAAACCACCGTGGTAGTCTATTTTAGTGCAGTAAATTCGTACGTGGAGCAGTGCAAGACGTAGCAGAGTAGAGTACTAGAAAAACAAGTTTCAGAGTACCGCCAACCCCGCTTGGCTCGACTTGGCTTTGCCTCACGTAACCATCAGTTCCGCCATTTTCCTTCAACCGGACGTACGCGCCAATTAGGTAGCCCCGCCGAAGCGCTGTGGCAGTTGCAAGAGTACACGAATCTTCGGTAACCAGTGAGAGCTTACTGCTTCTCCCTATGGGGGCCTGACGTCGCGTTCATGTCTGCCGACGTCATGCGAGGAGATCGAGCCGTGCTGGTGGCTGCCTTCTTCGGGTATTTTTGCAAA
The DNA here is from genome assembly GCF_037126465.1 of Ornithodoros turicata. NCBI lineage: Eukaryota > Metazoa > Arthropoda > Arachnida > Ixodida > Argasidae > Ornithodoros > Ornithodoros turicata. Next base: position 356,604 of record NC_088205.1, read on the forward strand.
TATTGTGCGTGGTCGCTTCTGATACACTGACGGACGAATCGAGTAACGTTAAATGTCACTTCCTTGCTCCTTGAAAATTTTCTACAATTCCCCGAAGTTACTGAAGTGAAGTCACTAACAGAAGGACACTAACGTCGTCACACGCGCAAGTGTGGATCGGGCGGTTGTAATAGGCCTCATCCACATTACAACATTAGCAGAGAGGCCTGTTCTCCGTTGTATGTTCGTCACCAATGCACTTTACACAACGAGGTATACATTGCCTCCCCATTCCTCCCTACCAACTTCCTTGGTTTACGTCGGACCAATGAAGAACCACCATCACTGCTTTACACCAGAAATTTATAGTCCACACAATACAGGCTCAATATTTACAGTGTTTAAATATTTGCAAGGTTCACCGCACATCTAACTCTACACTTACTTCACGCCAGCATACACGCTAAAATGTGGGACTGTGAATAAACTATGGGAGCTCTTGATGTAAAATGTGATTTCGTACATGTATTCATTAATAAAAAAAATCTGAAACCTGAAAAGCTATAACGTGACGAACGCAGCTCGCATAATGCGCAATGGGTCGACTCATTTCGGAGACCTCTAAAAATAGCCTCCACACTTTCATGGATAAGAGAAAGAATAAAAGTTAAAAAATATAAAAGAAAAACAAAAGACGGAACAGAACAGGACGCGCGCACCACTCACATCACGTAGGGAAGGAGGCGATCACGATGGTGATTTTCCTAAAACCCGCCGTGATCGATCACAGCAAAGCGAAACGACCGTTCAAATCGGACCACTAAGCGTAAAGGAAAGTGCAGTGCAGCAGAGTGGCACAGTAACCCAAAACGCTTGTACCACAAGTGTATACGCCGGCATTTACATGTTTTATGCCCACCAATGAAAATTGCTCCATCGCCTGATTATCTGATAAGGCTAAAGAAATAAGGGGGCGGCAAATAAAAGGAGGTGGAAGACGAAGGAGAAAAATACACGCGCGTGATGTGGGCTACGTTCTGGTAGCATTTTTTCGTGCCGTATTCCCACGAAAGCGTGGAATCGTGATGGTCATGTAACGGCTGATTAAGTTATTGAGCGGTTTCTTTTTCTATAGCGCGGATATTGTGTGTTCAGGATACAGCCACGAAACGTATCAGAAGAGTCGATCTCTTCAGCGTAATACCGTATTACGAAACGACATAAATCTATGGAGACTATGGAGAAACTAGGTACTGGCCATGCTAGGAAGACCGGCGTTGTGTACGTCACTTGGAACACGGTTGACTGGACAGCTGATCATATGGCCAACTTAGCTACGGGTTCAGGCAGTGCGCACTCTTGTCTTGCGTATCACGTGTGGGTTGGTGTCGCTGGACTTGAGCACCTGGCATAAAACTTGACCTGTAGATAGAAGATGATATATTCCACAGGGTAACGTCACCGTCAAACTTGACTAAATGAGCGCGTGTGTGATTCTACACGGGAGGGGCCAGTCTGTAAAGGTCAGCCTCTTATTCTTTAACATTCCTTCTTCTTATTCGTATTTTTATTTGCGATGTATTAAATTCCGCGAATAGCTCCTTCAGTCACTTGCAAAGTTATTCGCGTGTATTTAACTTCATGATTCCTTCCTTCCGCGGGATTCACACCAAGCTGTGTTAGGCGTACAGTCGGCATGTGTTTTCTCAAAAGTACAGAGGAGGAGAGGCATCTGGATACCTCCCCAGGACCGGCGTCTACTTATCGCCTCCGGGGGGCAAATTGGGAAATTTGCGTCCCCCCACCCCCCGTATTCTTGATTTTATAGCTCTCTTCTGTTGTTTCAGAGTGGCTTCTTCCTGCCCGAAAGATGCCTGTCTGGCGCCTCTTCAGGCAGGCTCGGGGGGGAGACAATTGCCCCACGCCATAGACGCCGACACTGCACCTTCCCTAGATCCGTGCCTGGTCTCCAGTGAACAAGAACATTAATTTATTACAGGTTAAGGGGACTGCTAGTTGTGCAGTTCTATGGTAAGAAACATAATGTTGACTCCATTTGTGCAGCATTCCAAACAATAGCTTTGTAGGGCCAACCAACGTCGACAGCCATGTAGGTCCGTCTATAACAGTTGTACAACAAAAGTATAGTTACAATGCCACCCGAAAACGAGGTCGGGCGCACGAACATCGGGGTCGGAACATGGCCCTATGCATAGGTCGGCGAATTCATTCATGATGGCCTTCACCGACTTCATTCACCATCACGTCATAGAGAATGATGTGATGTTGAATGAAGGGCATGATGTGATGTGATGTTGAAGTTGAAGTTGAATGAACGGCATGATGTGAAATGAAGTTGAAGTTGAAGTTGAATGAAGGGCTATGATGTGATGTAAAGTTGATGTTGAAGTTGAATGAAGGGCTATGATGGGATTTGAAGTTGAAGTCCGCGTGATGGGTTTTGAAGTTGAAGTCCGCGTGATGGGTTTTGAAGTTGAAGTCCGCGTGATGGGTTTTGAAGTTGAAGTCCACGTGATGGGATTTGAAGTTGAAGTCCACGTGATGGGATTTGAAGTTGAAGTCCGCGTGATGGGTTTTGAAGTTGAAGTCCGCGTGATGGGATTTGAAGTTAAAGTCCGCGTGATGGGATTTGAAGTTGAAGTCCGCGTTGTGGGTTTTGAAGTTGAAGTCAGTGTGGTGGGATTTGAAGTTGAAGTCCGCGTGATGGGTTTTGAAGTTGAAGTCAGTGTGGTGGGATTTGAAGTTGAAGTCCGCGTGATGGGATTTGAAGTTGAAGTCCACGTGATGGGATTTGAAGTTGAAGTCCACGTGATGGGATTTGAAGTTGAAGTCCGCGTGATGGGTTTTGAAGTTGAAGTCCGCGTGATGGGTTTTGAAGTTGAAGTCCGCGTGATGGGTTTTGAAGTTGAAGTCCACGTGATGGGATTTGAAGTTGAAGTCCACGTGATGGGATTTGAAGTTGAAGTCCGCGTGATGGGTTTTGAAGTTGAAGTCCGCGTGATGGGATTTGAAGTTAAAGTCCGCGTGATGGGATTTGAAGTTGAAGTCCGCGTTGTGGGTTTTGAAGTTGAAGTCAGTGTGGTGGGATTTGAAGTTGAAGTCCGCGTGATGGGTTTTGAAGTTGAAGTCAGTGTGGTGGGATTTGAAGTTGAAGTCCGCGTGATGGGATTTGAAGTTGAAGTCCACGTGATGGGATTTGAAGTTGAAGTCCACGTGATGGGATTTGAAGTTGAAGTCCGCGTGATGGGTTTTGAAGTTGAAGTCCGCGTGATGGGATTTGAAGTTGAAGTCCGCGTGATGGGATTTGAAGTTGAAGTCCGCGTGATGGGTTTTGAAGTTGAAGTCAGTGTGGTGGGATTTGATGTTGAAGCCAGCGTGATTGGTCTTGAAGTTGAAGTCAGCGTGTGTGGGTTTGGAAGTCGAAGTCCGTGTGTTGGGTTTTGAAGTCAGCGCGATGGTTTTGAAGCTGAAGTCTGCGCGATGGATTTTGAAGATGACGGATAGGTTTCGAAGTCCTCATAATAGGTTTTGAAGCCGACAATGTTTAGTCGATGTCTGACGTTCACGTGTCGTGACTGTTACTTGTGCGAACGCGTGCGGAGCGAATGGCAAATGTGTATTGGAGTGCACCGAGCGCACATAAACGCTTCGCGTTTCGTGTCTGGTGTGGGCGTATGGGCCTGACACTGCAGATGCCTGGCGGACTTCCCCCCCTCCCCCTTGTTGTGTATCGGCGGTCGCAGGGAGGAAAGTGTTTAGAACGCGTTACTCTCTGGCGTAGTGGGGCGCGGAGGGCAATGTCATGTAGCCGGAGGCAACTGTATGTTGCGAATGTGAGCGGTAGATTAGATCGAGATGCGATTTGGCATTCTGCGGTCGCGCGATCTGCACGTTGCGGTTGTTCTGTTTGACTCATTTGCTCGCCTACAGCTATAATGTGCGTGTATATGTATATTGGATGGGTTTGGATTTGAGCCTCCGCCTTCGGTCGCGCACGCGCGTTTTACTAGACGACAGTAGATTCCTGTCGTGCTGACGAAGTGTGCTTTATTAGGCTTATTTTGTGTCTTCTTAGATTGCTTATTTTTCCTTTGTGTGCTTGGGATTCAAATACGACAAGATCGGGCTGGCATTGTTTTTGTGGACGTCTTTAAATGTAATACACAGAGGTCACTATAGGTTTCTTATTTATCTGAGGTGCATAGGTCATGTTTTGGGGAATTATGTGTTCGGCATGCATGTTGCATCCATCGGACACAGGTGTTCCATCAGAGCACGCAGCTGCTATTTCTTCGATATTCATCGCCAATAAAGTACATTTCAGCAGAGGCGGTGAAGTTAATTACCACCCAAAAGTTGCTAGTTACGAGTTACGTCATTAAGCTAAATATGTAATGAAGTTACAAACTTCAAGTTATCAAAATGAAATTAAGTGAGAAATTAAAGTTCTTGCTACCATGCCGAAATTAAGTTCGGAGCGGAGTTCGGAATATACCTTGTCAATTGGGCACAAAGTGAGAATTGGAATTTCAAGTTCTGCGAGTTCCCATTTTCCGCTCACATTTCATACAACGTTGCCAGTGGCCTTATCACCTTCCCCGTAAAAAAATGCACTCCATGCTCTGCTGCGACCTAACTCAGAAGCACGTCGGAATTGTCGTTTGCGTACATCCAGTACATAGCGCTGCAACAAGGCGGAGCAGACGGGCTGCTGTCGCCGCGCACGTGCAAGAGGCGGGGTCACTGTCGTCGGATTTTTCAGCAGCAAAATAAAAAGAAAGGAGCCTGCGTTGTGCGTTCTGCCTGCTTGGACGTGAAGCGAAATAGAAACTTCTAACTTTGCTCATGATACTTTTGCGAAGTTACCTCAAAAAGTGACTAACACTACAGTCAAGTGATTATAATGAGAGGTTGTTTTAAACATCAAATAAAAACAGGTAAGAGTGGGAATTGTTGTGTCGTGGGAACTGTGTCGACACATATTTATTTAGAGAGTGTGAGAGAGGAAAAGAAACTGTTTCGCGGACTGTAAGTTGGTGGTCTTCCGGGCTCCTTGCAGTCTTCACTTCAATGTGCGCCTCACATTCTATGTGTATGACATGTGTCCAAACGCCTCGGTCGTTAAGAATTCACTTAGTGTTCGTCCGTATATACCCTCCTCGGAGGAAAAATAATACAATGGGTTACACTTTACCGCGTAAGCAACACACCTCCCGCCGCCGTTCACATGCGACAGCAGAGGTCAAACGTTGCATCCCTCCCTTTCCTCCTTTCTTGGTGCACCCTGCTTCCAAGCCCAACCCAGAGCAAGGCGACCGCACCCTCCAAACAGCATACCCCTCCTCCGCTTACGCTTTCGCCGCCACTACCAGGAAATCCACGCTAACAGAGGCGAGGAAGACGCCAACGTCGTAATCCTCCAGCAGCGAGTAGCCGGGCACACCAATGTAGGCCTTCGTTGGTATTCAACTTCAAAACCCCATCAGCGGTCACCCGAAGCCACATGAACGCGCAATGTGCTATGCGCTCACTTATCTGTCAACAACGGGCGCAATATTGTGCAACAACCCTACCGCGCAAGCAATACACCTTCCGCAGTTCACATGCGACAGCGGAGGTCAAACGTGGCATCCCTCCCTTTCCTCCTTCATTGGTAGACCCTGCTTCCAACCGAGTGCAGGCCGACCGCCCCCTCCAAACATCATACCCCTCCTTCGCTTACGCTTTTGCTGCCACTACCAGGAAACCCACGCAAACACAGGCGAGCAGGACGCTAGCGTCGTAATCCTGCAGCCGGGCACACCCCACGTAGGCCTTCGTTAGAGTCCAACTTCAAAAACCCCATCACCGACTTCAGCACCCATCATAGGAATTCAACTTCAAAACCCCATCACAAACTTCAACTTCAAAATCCATCACCGACTTCAGCACCCATCATAGGAATTCAACTTCAAAACCCCATCACAAACTTCAACTTCAAAATCCATCACCGACTTCAGAACCCATCATAGGAATTCAACTTCAAAACCCCATCAGAGACTTCAACTTCAAAATCCATCACTGACTTCAGAACCCATCATAGGAATTCAACTTCAAAGCCCCATCACAAACTTCAACTTCAAAATCCATCATAGGAATTCAACTTCAAAACCGCGATGGGATCTGAAGTTGAATTCTGATGATGGGTTCTGAAGTTGAATGATGGGTTATGATGTGATGGATTCTGAAGTTGAAGTTGAATGATGTGATGTGATGTGATGGGTTCTGAAGTTGAAGTTGAATGATGGGTTATGATGTGATGAATTCTGAAGTTGAAGTTGAATGATGGGTTATGAAGTGATGAATTCTGAGGTTGAAGTTGAGTTACGGGCTCGTGATGTGATGGTTTATGACGGTGATGTGATGTGATGGGCTTTGCGGAAAACTGACCATGATGTGATGTTGAATGAATTCTTAGCAAAATGCCGACCTATGGCCCTATGTAACTGCCGCGTTTGAAAGCGTTTGGCAGAATGACCAACAACGCAGGGATGTTTTTTTTTCTCTCTCTCTCTCTCTTTACACCGTCTGTCTGCGATGCTTGTCGTTTGTTTGCGGGAGAACTGTTTCCGAAGATTTCCCGAGAAAATACGAAAGCTTTTCTGAAAGAAAGTCCTGAACATTGCGTGAATTGCCTGTGCTGTGTAACACTTGCTCAAAATTTCAGTCGCGCTTTTCTTCGTGGTGCTCGTACATTAGCATGCCTGCATTTCTGATATTTGTCTCGTCACAGTGTTATTCTTCCACCGACCATACAAAAGGTGGGATACCGCGAAAATTATACCTGTCAGATCTGATACAAGGGTCCTGGCGTTTCCATTATAGGATGTATGAAATTGCTTGTTTTGCTTCCGATCCGTTGTGGTTTTGAACATCCCGGCACAACGCAAGACGAAGTGGACACTAAAATCAGCTGTAGATTAGTGAACCTGAAAGGTCAGTGAAATGTGGCAACGACTTGAGGTGCTTTAACCTGTGAACAGGTGCGCATAACCAAGTTCATGGCTCAGCGAGTGTGACTCTTTTGTGAAGCAAATAAATATATGTTTTGGTATTCCGTGTTGGCGCCGCGACGCAATTGTGGCTATGAGCGGCAGGAGGGTTCAGGGGAACTGTGCCGTCTAGAAATTTTGCCGGAAGACAAAGGGAAAGTCTCAGACAGCACAGCCGGTGGTAAGATTCGAACTCACCACCTTCTAGTCTTCAGCACGACCTCAGCTCGAAGCGGACGCTTTCGTCAATTCCGATGGTCTGTTTTGTTCTATTCTTCCGGTATTTTGCCACAGAACACCCACACAGGAAATCTCGATTAGGGTGAATTTCGTCATATACGTACTTCCCATTACTTTATGTCACGTTTACCACCAATTTCCCCAGCACCCTCACGCCCAGCCTCCAAACAAAGGTCCTACGACATCGCCCAAAATACCAGTCAAAACCCTCCGAAAAGGGTACGGGTGTCAGTTACCCCAACTCAATTCTTAACACCCTCCGAAAAATCCTGCGCAAATCCCTGACTTCGGCCGCGCTGTATAACCACGGTGGTCCTAACCAGAACTTCTGTTCTACCCTTTCATTAGTGCACCGCGGTATCTGAAACTCACGAGCCCACACACTGCGTTGCCAATCGTGACATGTACGCCGCTGCGGCGGCTTCTTTGTCGCAAGAGTGCACCGTGTGCCTGAAAAATTAACTTTCAACAGCTAGCGTATCACCAACAGTCGTAGGAGGAATCATCCGCGAAAGGAAAACCTCTCACACATCAATCACCGCAAAAGAAGGGCAACTTGACGTCGGCTGTTGACCAAGACGGACGCTTCCGTCCGTGCCATCCGCGCCTTGCACGCGGCGAGCTGGTCTGGTCGCGTGTGCCGAGCAGCCTCCGGCCATCATGAGAACCGTCTCGCTTCCGTGAGCATCGGTGCCGCGAGCACTTGAAATCAGGTATACATATTACACGCCGCCAAGTGGTCTTTCGAAAACGCTTGTTGTGATGGGCCATCTGCACGGATATAAGATAGGTCAAAAAATAAATATATTACCGGGGATGAATTACATTAGATTATGACGTTTTTCTAAATGCAGGAAATTTATTTTTTATGACTCGTAGAGCGCGGATAAATATGCACTAAACACTCCCGGTCGAAATATGCATGCAACTATATACTGAAAATAGTCGAAATATGGAGCAAAAATCCTCAACATACGCAATGTTTTTCATTGTTCTTCGCACGAAAGCAATGCCCCAAATGTCTTCCTTTTTCCTTTTTTGGTTAGTATTCTATTAGGGATAACTGGGTAAAATAAAGACGCATTCGTTCTGCAGCATACAACAAAGAATACTTGCGCCAGAGATATAGTTCATGGAGCTGAAGGCTTTGCATCCGTGATTGATCAAATAGCGTAAACGCAGGCTAGCTGGGCAGTTACTTGTGTAATTAGATAATTATGTTAATAAAATATTCTGAACATTTGGTGGACGAAACCAGACTTGTACGTACCTTGAGTACGTACTCAAAATACAGTATTTTCAACATTTTTTCCGGTATTTGTTACTGAGTACTCAAAATACTTTCCTTCCTCGTCAAGCCGTATTCCCCACAGTGTCCAGATTTTGAGCTCACTGGAACTTAACCCCCTTCTTTCTTTCTTTTTTCGGGAAATCATTTATCCTCCTGTACAATAGGCTGGTCCCGCGCCTGGCCCGACCCCTTCGCCAGAAAACGGTTCCTATTCATATTGCCAGGTGAATCCCCTGGGGATTAGGTACAAGGGTATCCCGGCATTTATTTCCTTTGTCACAAAAGCAATAAACACGCGCCAGAGGTTGAAAGACCCGAGCTAACATACAGGAGGGATTACCAAGTTTTGGGTCAGAACATATCTCCAAATGAAAAAATGGCTAGGAAGATATATCTCCAAAGTTTACTTGAGTTCACCAAAGTTCACCAAACATTACTTGACACCAAGACCTTGCAAATAAAAGATATGCTTAAGTATGGCGGATCAAGTTTATTCATTTCATTAGTATACGGCCACGTTCAGAATACGCGTTTCACTTACTGCTAATACTAAAGTACTTTAAAAAGTATCTTAAATACTTGTCAGAGTATATAGTACTCTACTCAAATTACTTTAAGTTTTGAGTATTGTGTACTCTATTTTAAATACTTTTTACGTGGAGTATTTAGTATCTTGTTTTAAATACTTTTGCGCAGTATTTTGTACATGTCTGGACGAAACCGGTGACGAAACAGCCTCAGCATGGGCAACATGAAAAACACGAAAATACACATGTTTTGCGTGTTGCCCATGCTAAGCTTGTTTCGTCATGGCTTTGCTGCATCATGCCGATTAAAATGCGCCTGTCTTGGTAACGGTAATGTGGCAAAGGTGAAGTACGGCCCATCGGCACTCTAAAAACAGAACTTGACCGCGTAAGTATATAGAACCAGAATGATACCTTTATCACTGTTGATTTGGTGAAAACGGCGGGACACTTACGCACTTATTTTAAGCGTCCCGAAAAGGCGTACGCCACAAATGAAAAAAAGTTTGGCGTGCTATGCGGTGAAGTTGTGTTTTTAGAGTGTGGAGCAGCCACGCAGGGTACGGGCTGAACAGCGCACCTCACCCCGCCGAAACATGGAAAATGCTCGATTCCGACCAGAACCCGTCCCGAAACCAGCCAAACCATCTACGAAAAAGGCACCCGAAAATATGACAAAATATGCACTTTTCATGCACTTTCATGCGAGATATGCCACAACGTGCAAAACACGCATTTATATGCACCATTGAACACTCCTGATCGGTCCCAAACCAAGACCAAAAGTGCTTTTTCATATTCCTGATACGAAACCGAAAAAACATGCATTTGCATGAAAATCCTTGCTCTAGGTGTATAGAGACGTAAATAAATACCCCCAATGCATTGGAAGAATGTGTTTTCAAACAAAGAAAGAATACCCCGAAGAATAGAAGATGAAGAGCATTCTGGCATGTCAATGTGACAACGCAAATTTTGTATCCTTGCTCTGATCTGTCAAATTGTTGACAAGAAAGTGCAGAGCTATATGTGAAATGGACCGCTTCAACGTAATCATCGCCAAGTTGACCAACGTTGCACAGTGGAGTTCGGGTTATGCGCCAAAGTTGGAGTGGCCCCAATTTATCAGTATTATGGAAACTTTTTCTACCGCAAAGAGGGAATTCAAACAGGGCAACCCCCTTTGTTTAATTCAGAGCTTGAAACAAATTTAATTTATTTGTTGCTATTATTTGTTCTGAACGATACAAGAACAACAATTATGAATGATGTGAGTCGCTGAACGACAGAAACCAGGCCCAGTGATTATTGGAGCGCGACAGCTTGCTGGTCTTGTTGTCACGTTGTCCGCAGCTAACTTTAAAGGCTTGTACAATAAAACCGATAGCATGGATTGCAATTGGCACTATAAGACAAGATTTCTTTCACTCATGCATGGTGCAAAACTCTCTAGAGCTCTCAGGTGTAGCTGAACTGCTGTGAAGGTGGCACTGGTCGCGCAGGAACTAGTTTCAAGTTAATACCCCGCCACCCAGGCGTGACGAGGCAAACGTAGGGCACGTAACCATGCATTATACACTCTACAATACAATAAAAGCAAACTCGACTACCTGCGGGCCTGTAGTATTTTATGTCTGTTCCCTTCCCAGTGAAATCCTTCGCAACAAATTCACGAATACATTCGCATAAACTAGTTTCAATGTCGACGTGTGACTCATCCAGCTGCAAAGAGGGCCACAACTCTGTGAACAACCTATATTGGAAGGACGCCTCAATCCACTTTTTCTATCACATCACATCACATCTTTTTTCCCGCTGTGCGTGCCTCGAGTAGGACACTTCTCGTTGGTCAAATTTGTAAAACCTATATCGAATAATCTTGGCAATAAAATCCAAGAAATCACCTTGCAGTCTTCAGAGAAGTGAAAAATCCTGGATGGCACCAAGAGCGCACACCACAGCCCCGCAAACAAGTCGACCGCACCGAACTCTACTTGCACGACTTGGACAACAATAAAAAGTGTACAAAAAAGAGAGAAAGACGCGATCGATATTCATCATCTTGTGCTGCGGAGTTTCCCTCCCCACTCCTTTCTCGTGCACAATAAACGGCACGTGATCATTACAAAATGCAATGGAAAAAAAGTTGTTTCGATAGCGTCGTTATAGCAACGTAACTGCTTCCACTGATCGCGTTCGTACAGGTCGACCATACCGTGTTGCACGGCAACTCGAGTCCACCTCCGTTCAATGACTCCAGCCTAGGACGGTGGGCTCAACTGCATTATAAATGTTGATAGAGGTGGTCCGATGTGATAGGTTTTTTTTTTTTTCTTTCTTTTTTTTCACATAGTGCCGATCTTTCAAGATATTTTGATTCATTTATTCTCGCTGTCCAGGATCCATTGGATCATTAATTGAATGACAGAACGTATGTGAGAGTGTTAGCAATACAAATGCGCCAGGAGGAAGGGAAGCAACAACAAGAAGAGGTACATGATGATGACAGGTGCAAGCGTAGAAGATGGAAATTACGGGTTCACGGCGATCGTGATGTGTAGTCGTGTGATACCTGAACATATCGCCTTAAGATAGCGCTTGTAGTTGCACTATGCCGTGAGCACTTCATGCACAAGTCTGAGAAGGTTTTCAGAAGGTGCTCCCTAGCTGTGAAAATGCCCATGTCATAGTCATCATTTATCTGTTGTTGTTGTTTAGAAGCTTCGTCCGTGTCGCGTTCCCATCATGTTCTCTTCCCACCAACACCATCTACACCTTCTCGAATATACAAAGTGTTTCACCAACAATGCTCAACAAATCTATCAAAAACTACACATCCAAAAATGACTCAGAAGGGAAAGGTAAGTGGCTTCCAAGCGTTTTAAACATTGCACTCATGCGGTAATATGTGTTGTTGGCCGTTTTCTTCGTATTGCACTGGTACCATAGGGTAATATTTCTGGAGGTGTCTGTGGAAATATATGGAACAATATGCACGTTTCCCCACGACGTTTCTGTGCCTCGCTGAACAAAATTCACTTGTAAAACAAGGAAATAAAATGCATGCCCTGATTGCAAAAACATTTCCCTGAGGACTCTCGTCTCGTTCATTTATGTCTGTCCTTTGCGCGTATCTCTCCAGGCTCAGGGAGATGTTACCAACAAGCTTGACTTTTTTTTTATAGTAACCCTCAATGATTACCTACACATCATATGCGCGGAACATTTACTGCACATAAATACAAACCACGTAAAAAGCCGAACGTAATTATGTTACATCAACACGATTAGAGACGCACATCTCGAACGAATCACGCATCCTAGATGCGACTACGCATTTCGTATTGACATGCATCTCCGGCTTTGTACGATTGCTTCTGATACCTTGTAAGTTTTCTTTGTGAGAAAGACAATTTCAACGCAAGCCTTCGCCCTCGAAAAGCCAGAGTTTTTCGCATCACGTCAGGCATCACGTCACGCACCGTCGGAGCACCCGATAGTTGAGAAAAATCTCAGGGCGGCCGTCAGAGAGCATTTCGGGTCAATTCAAAAACGTGACTCAACATTGGGTCACCGAGGAATGCGCTGATAAGTAAGCTATTAAGGCCGTCGCCTCAACACAAACAAAGGTCCCCCGGCGTGTAAAAGTTTGTGTGGCGAGAAAATAACGTAACGCACCGCGTCTTCCGGATGGCGTGTCAGTCAGTCAATATTTGGACACGTATCATTTGTTCTGTCAATCGTCAACTCGAAACAGTGAAAATAAGTGTAACGCAACAGTACGGAAACGTTGAGACGAAGCATACATAATATGTATCACATCGAAAATGTGTACTGTTCGATTGCAGATGGACTCGAAGGCTTTTCCAAAGGGAAGTGTTGTTTCTTTTTTCTTTGTTTCTGTTTATGCCGGATGGCGAAGCAACTGTGACTATGAGTGGTTGTACAGACACGGACAGGACGAAGGAGAATGATTGGTACAGGTTGGGACAAAAGTTTACGGAACACGCGAGCAGTGTACTTTTTCTTCGGTGCGACACCCTAGCAGCCGGCGGAAGCGGGTGAGTTCATTGCTTCGGAGGGGTGGAAACGCGCGTTGTTAGCGACACACAGTGGTGGTAACATAGATGGGTAGAAATCCAGCGAACCGGTAGAGATGTAGGAAGGGAGTTGCCTCAGGACAGAAGCCGCCGATATTTCGAACAGAGACTGTTCTTTCTTCTGGCCACCGTCCTCATCATTGGCGTGGTATTTAAAGGGTTAGGTGTGACGTGTTTAAAGGTTCATGCGAATTGTGGGTCAACAGCCCGGAGGGAAGAAAGGTTCCGTACGGGCTTCTACGGCCAGAGTGAATGGCTGCTTTGTTAGAGTGTGGAGGGGATTATGTGAACGTTGTGATCTAGGCTACAGACCGGTTACAGAAAAATGGAAGGTTCAGGAACACGTGGACGAAACGGGACAACAGGCAAGAATTGGCAAGCATAGCGAAAGATAAGGAGGTTAGTGGTTACGTGGGGAAAATTCCAGAACACGCAAAGGTTTTTTTCTAAATATATTTGTAATACAAAGTTGTGGCATGCAATAGAGAAAGTAGAAAGCAGTGGCCATGCAGAACATAACAGATGATAATGGAGGTAGAAGGGAAAAGCATATTTTATTTGTGAAGTGTTTCTAGGGTGCCTTGTGATTTGTTGATACCGGACGGGTGAAGAGCGTTGAACTTGTATATGAGATAAGACTCCCTATCACGTCTGTCACGTGTGGATCTAAACCCGGTTTCTAGAATATATAGTTTAATGTTGTCAAAATTGTGACCAGGAACGTTAAAGTGTTCGGCGACTGCTTTGGGGAGTTTGTTGGACGTGTCGGTTCTGTGTCCGGTAAGGCGGTTGTTCATTTGTTGGCCGGTTTCACCAATGTATTGCATAGAGCAGTCGCCGCATTCAATGCAGTATATGACATTGGAGCTTGTGCATGTGAATGTGTGGTTAACGGGGTGGGTGTAATTGCTCGCAGTGCTTTTGATGGAGTTAGCGTGTTGAACGTGCTTGCATGTTTTGCAGCGCGGAGGTTGCAGGGTCGTGTTCCCGTGTACGGGGTGCTCGGTTTGCTGATTTTGGCATTGACCAAGGAGTCTGCCAGGTTTTTTGCGCGTCGGTATGGTCACCTGTATGGGATTTGTGAATATATTGCTAAGTCGGTCACTGCTTTGGAGGAGGGGCTCATGCTTCTGTAGAATGGCTTTGATGTTTGGAAGTGCGTTGGAATATCTTGTGATGAAGCTTATTTGGCGCGCGTCAGGATTTTTTCGGTTTTCCAGAACCTCGTCTCGATCAAGTGTGAGTGCCTTGCGACGGAATTCGGTTAGGAGGGAGTCTGGAGTCTGGTCTGCCTTTGGGCAAGTGTACTGCAGAGTTCGTCAAGCTTCTCACCGTAATTTGTGTCGTTTGAACAAATTCTGCGTAGTCTTGCACTCTGCCCATTAGGAATTCCAACCTTACAGTGACGCGGGTGGTGACTCTTGAAGTGAAGGTATTGTTGTAACAGTATCGCTTGGGCACCCTTCCACCCCTCCGAAACAGTGAACTCACCCGCTTCCGCCGGCCGCTAGGGTGTCGCACCGAAGAAAAAATACGCCACTCGCGTGTTCCGTAAACTTTTGTCCCAAACTGTACGCGGCCGACACCATGGGGAAATGAGCCAACAACCAAGTCTGCAGGCACGGAGATGTGTTTTCGTATCTCTTTTGTTTCTCTGGCTTAAACTGTGGTCGCTTCACTTACACCATAATTCAGTTCCCAGGCGGCCCAGGACGCATACTAACCCCCCTTTCCATCGATCCACGTCTCATAGCCACAGTTGCTTCGCGGCGCTAACATGGAACACAACTGGAAAGAACATACCTTGGAGCTGTGTAAGAAGACCTCAGACTGCTGCTATATCATACAGGTACACCAGCCACCGAGCACATGAGAACTGAGGAGATGAAACCGCCTGCAAAAAGAACAAGATGGCGGTACCTGTTACACTTGTTCACCGATCATATTATCCCCAGCGCGTAATATGCTATCCACCATAGTGGTCTGCCATGCTAGTCACGCAGAGGAACGCACGAAACGCATAACTCGCGACTCTGCACTGCGGAAGAGCTGGTCGGTTCCACGACCATATTAAGCGTACATTCACCAAGAACTGTAAACATTAACAAACACAAAGCAACACTAGTGGTTCGCGTACATTTAAATTATGCATTCCAAACGCTTCCCGATGTTCAGCACAAAGTGTTGACACAGTTGACAATGTTGTGCGCAAGGGGCTGTTGTTGTCCGCAAGCATGGTTGTTTCCTAAGCGACGAATGATCCGTGCTCGTTGATGTCGAGCAACAGGCATGTTCATGCACAAAGCATTAATTGCTCACCAACTGTAGGAAGAACAACCCTAATGATGACGATAATGACGATAGGAACAAGAAAAAAGGGGACGTGAGTGGCAACCAGCCCTAATGAGACGTTCGCATAAATTGCCATAATCAGATATCGATACGGCAGGCGCAACTTGTGCAACGATCAAGCAAAAAGGTAAAGGCGCTCTCGCAAATTCTTTCGCTGAAAAGTGTAAACATGACTGCTACGATTTCTATCTTCCCTGTTGATCGGAAGAGCGAGGCTCTCGCACCGTGACACATAATTATACGATACACATGGTTACTGAACCGATAAGCTGTCTGTATATACTTCAGTTGAATAATGGCAGTTCAAGAAAAGGCACCAGCAGTGGCACCATTATATACGCTGTTTTCTCGAGTCTAGTTCATTGCGTGATATCAGGTCATCCTTGTGGTACTAGAACATCCTGTATTTCTGATGTCTCCATCTCTGCCATGGTTAAGGTTTTGCAGGATGTGTGCAGATAATCCTTTGTGGCATTTACACACGTAACTCGTTGTCTGCTTACCTGACCAACTTCCGTTGGCGCATTTCTGCGTGCGAAAGCTACAGAAAAATCGTGGGAGCCGTACTCAGCGTAAATAATAACCAAGCGACGAAAACATTGGCCTCCGTGTATTGGAATAGGGCAACATGCCGGTCTCTGTAGAGTTGTGTGCAGGTACCGCTAGGGGCACTACTGATGGGCATCCATATGGGACATCGTTTCGGTTTCTGCACCGATAGCTCCCCTAGCGGGGCCTGAATACAACTCTCCTGATACCGCCATGTTGCCCTATTCTGATACACGAAACCCGATGTTTTCGTCGCTCTGTTTATTTTTCACGCTGAGTATGGCTTCCACGATTTTTCTGTAGTTTTCGTGCACATAAATGTGCGTCACCGGTCAGTTAACTAGACAAAGAGATCCACGTACCACTTGGGTTTATTTGCACACATCGTGTACTACTCGCCGGACCCTGAAATATGGCGCCGTTACTGTATACTAGCCCGTCCCGCGTAATGGGACGGCTCACTGAACAGACTCATCTGCAAGCGTGTAATGTGTGGAGCTGGTTTTCCGTACCGCTGTAGATATACGGATCTCTGCCGCGAAAATGACTCTGATGATGGCAAGGACGGTAGCTGTTGTAACGAGGCAATAAAGACGCACAGTGACGCGCACTGATTCCTGCGCTGCTCCAGAACGGTGGAAAGCAACGGGAATGCCTGGAGCGAACGTTTCGTGTCACGCGTATACCATTCGCTGCGCAACAAGCATCGCAGGGCTGTCCGTAGTGGTGTCCTTTACCGAACCGATTGTCTACCGACATTCTTCCAAGGACAACCCTGGGAGACAGACGTCCTGCACACTGGTCGGCGTGGGGATCAATTTTGCCAGCAGTTAATGCTTAGACGTAATGATGATCATGATGATGATGACAGGTAGGAGAAACAAATGGGGAGCTGCCTTATTGATGATTTATACTACGACAGCGGATCCCCTATCTCCGTTAAGAATATACTTGAGGCCTCTTTAATCGAATACACTTTGGATTGGATTGGATTGAAGTTAAAAATAATATGGAGATTCAATGATGGCATATGATGGAATGATGGCCCTTATCTGTATAATATGGAAATTGTAGCTTCACAAGTGTGGAGCCGGCTACTCCAACTCCCTTGTACCAATTGTGTGGTTAACAGAACAGAGACCAGAGGCTGGTAGGAATGGTGATGTGATGATAGCATAAAGAATGAACCATTAAAAATTATCATGAAATTACTAAAGTAGTTCATAGTGTGCAACATTGCCAAGAGTCACCGCTACAGTCCATAGTTTTGTATTGACAGCATGAGCCAGAAGTTCTCATAACCTTCTGTCCGCTTCGATGTATTTTACCACGGCGCCGAATGCCGGACGTTTGACTTGGGGGTGTTATTGCCCTAATACTTGAGGAAATCTAAACGGACGACTTCTAATAAACAATGTGCACCAACGGCTGTACACAGAAATACTAGTAATACAATTTAATTTCCTCAACAGCGTTATATTTTCATTGCCACGAAACCATAGTCTATTCTGCTCTTGAGAATCAGGAACAGAATGCACGTGAATGTTGCGACGTTGTTTCAACACCATCGATCCATCAGCACCGTAAGAAGGGCAAAGATCGGAGTGCAAATGTTAATACAACGGGAGGGCGTATAAACTCAACGGTCACGAAAACCTCCCCGTAGAGATCATTAGCTATTGACCAGGAAGAATTAAGGTCGCTCTCACTGTACGTGAAGTTGGGTTATGTGGTCGCAGTAGTACCAGGGCCGGGAGCCCAGGTGACCCCTCACGTTCGTGTTACGGCAACCTCAACGTTGAAGCCGATGTCATATTGTGAGGCCCTGTTTGGAAGGGGTCGCAATCTCTCACCTCAAGCGCAATGTATAAGGGATGAGAGCATCTGCGAGCTCTGTCCAAATTTCATATTTGTAAGTATTGTTAGAAGTACGGAATTACGCAGTGGACCAGTCGTTCGAAGAACAATACCAGACAACGACCGTCTTCTTTATAAGGCATGAGACAACCAAATCATTTTATTTTGAGACAAAGGAAAAAACACTCGTGCCACGAAATGGGCAGTGATCCTGCTGATGATGAGCGATTAACCAGACGCGGGATATTCGTACACTAACAAAACCCCCCGACGCAAGTTCATCAATGGCGTCTTGCAGTATTCACAAAGTACACGCTTCACGATACCCCGTAGCCTTCCTTCGCGAAACAACCATGATCACGACGCCACAGCGGCGGGTCTGTAGATTAGCTTTGCCCTCCTGGGAGTTCTTGGACGTGTTCTGAAATATCAGCACACGGCATGCCGTGCGATATATCTTAGCTGTTACAGAGGGCTGTTACAGGTGTGGTAGTTGTACAAAAAAAAAATTGTAGGCTGCGGTAAAATTCGGGTGGGTTTTGCGCGCGGGGGGGGGGGTGAAATAGTTCGCCGTTGCTGGCCACACACGAGCGGACAACGTCACCACTATAGCCAAAAAAAAAAGGGGGGGGGGAGATGAGAGTTGAAGGGTGAGGTACAGGCAGGTTGAACGGTACTGATGAGACGGAAGTGCACTGTGGATGAGAGGTGCACTAGAGGGGTCTTTGCACGAGGCCCGTTTTGGTAGCTCGTTCTGCAGAAGAACCTTCGGGGAATAGGATGTCCGTCACTATGCCAGGCCTGGAGTGTGGGAGGTGGGTTTCCCGCATAGTGTGGTATGCGCGGCATTCTGTCAGGATATGTTTGATAGTAGTTTCTGAATGATGACAGCGACTGCAGCTAGAATCCTTCCTGGAGTCGATCTTGAACAGCTGCGAGTTCGTGAACGCAGATCCCGTGCGTAGCCGATGGAGCAGTGTCTGTATGACTCGGGGAAAGTCTTTCATGGGAAGAGAAGGTCGGTGATTTTGCACGATGTCCTGTATGTCAGGATGACGCACTTCAACTAGCTGCTTAATGGCCATGTGCCTGTCGGTGTCGGCCGGAACTGGTAAGGATCATGGGCTGCAGCTAAGGTATGCTGAGGATGCTAGCTGGTCTGCTCGTTTGTTGCATCTGATGCAGACATGAGACGGGATCCATTGAAGAGTAAGATCACCTCAGATTAGCTTATGCTGGGCACACGACCTCCTTATACAGCGGGCTAGGATGCTATCACACATGGGGTTCATCACAGAACAGAGGGCACTTTTCGAGTCCGTAAGTAAAACGGCCTTAACTATTCTTGTCACTTGGACCGCAGCAGCTGCGTATAAAAGAGCCAGAAGTTCGGCAGTCGAAGATGATCAGAGCAACGGGGGTTTTGCACGGAAAACACTACATTCGGCAGGCTGTTCCAATCGTGTACTGTTTTGGGGGTAGAAAGAGAATTCAAAAGTATCAGTTCTGTGGTGGAATTCCTCGAGGGCAAAATCATGCTTATGTCTCGGAAGGTCGATTATCAAATAGTAATGTGGTGAATAAGAGCATTGCAGTTACTTCCCGAAAAGTTACTTGAAAATTTGAACAGTGAATCTAGTGTTACTTAGAAGTTGCCTGTGTCCTCTACAGTGTTCGTACCAGGAGCCTTGGAGTCGGTGCCAACTGACTCACGGAGACTGGTTGTGCACATCCCGATGTTTTTTTTATGCGCGTCTTTAATAAATACTATAATACCCTTGCTACACGAGCACGAAAAGTGACATTCTCGTCCACTGTCATTTGGATCTCGAAAGCCATTATTTACTAAGCTGTTGGCACGCATCAAACGCCGCGAAGACGGTGCAGCCCACTAACTAGAGTAAAGTCTGTGAAACGATGCTGACAGGATGAAAATATATTTAATGTTTCGAAATGTAATATTGTTATGTAGTATTGAAATGTAAATATATTATATTGACTATCGTGTGGACCCGTTTTAATATGGTTTAATACCACGTACTTTCGGCATAGATTGACGGCTAGCAAACAATATTTTCTGCCTTTGACGTCGTCGCAGGTGTCTCTTTGTTTAACCAGAAAGGTTCCTTTCTTGAAAGGATCCTTGTGTACGGTAAAATTTATGGAGCCATCTTGTGTTATAGCATACAACAAGTGGTTTTAGTAAAGGAACTAACTAGTCACGTTTCATTGGTCGTTCCGTTTGTTTCCACGCTGATCCGACACTGACACACTAAACTGCACTGCGTGAAAACTGCCGGCGGAATTCGCCGTAAGATTGTTACCCTAATCAAACAACACTCTTAGAAATGAACTTCACCGCATAGCACGCTCCTAGCGAACCATAATCTCGAATGATATCGTTATCTTCCCTGATTTGCTGAAAACGGGAGACGTACGCCTTTTCTGTGACAATTATGAACAGCATAAGTGTCACAAAATAGGCTCCGCCCCACGTTTTCAGCAAATCAGGCACGAGAACGTTGTCATTCGGAATGCCGGTTGGCTAGGAGCGTGCTATGCGATGACCAGCTCCGGTGGCGCAGCGGTAACGCGTGCGCTTGGAGACTGGGAGGTCCGCGGTTCGAATCCGCGGGCCGGCTGTGCCGTCTGGGGTTTTTCCTGGGTTTCCCTCAGATGTGTAATAGGCGTATGCCGGCACAGTTCCCCTGAAGTCGGCCCATGGACGCAGCTATCCTCCCGGATTCCGCTCGGTCTTCCACTTCACCCTTTCCTCTCCTCCTCTCCACCACCTTTCCCTTCCCGAGAAACATGCCGCCTAATCAGGCAGGCAGACCTCTCGGGTTCCTCCCAACGACACTCCTCCTCCTCCTGCTATGCGATGACCAGCTCCGGTGGCGCAGCGGTAACGCGTGCGCTTGGAGACTGGGACGTCCGCGGTTCGAATCCGCGGGCCGACTGTGCCGTCTGGGGTTTTTCCTGGGTTTCCCTCAGATGTGTAATAGGCGTATGCCGGCACAGTTCCCCTGAAGTCGGCCCATGGACGCAGCTATCCTCCCCCCGAGCGGATTCCGCTCGGTCTTCCACTTCACCCGTTCCTCTCCTCCTCTCCACCCCCTTTCCCTTCCCGAGAAACATGACCTCTCGGGTTCCTCCCAACGACACTCCTCCTCCTCCTGCTATGCGATGACCAGCTCCGGTGGCGCAGCGGTAACGCGTGCGCTTGGAGACTGGGAGGTCCGCGGTTCGAATCCGCGGGCCGGCTGTGCCGTCTGGGGTTTTTCCTGGGTTTCCCTCAGATGTGTAATAGGCGTATGCCGGCACAGTTCCCCTGAAGTCGGCCCATGGACGCAGCTATCCTCCCCCCGAGCGGATTCCGCTCGGTCTTCCACTTCACCCGTTCCTCTCCTCCTCTCCACCCCCTTTCCCTTCCCGAGAAACATGACCTCTCGGGTTCCTCCCAACGACACTCCTCCTCCTCCTGCTATGCGATGACCAGCTCCGGTGGCGCAGCGGTAACGCGTGCGCTTGGAGACTGGGAGGTCCGCGGTTCGAATCCGCGGGCCGGCTGTGCCGTCTGGGGTTTTTCCTGGGTTTCCCTCAGATGTGTAATAGGCGTATGCCGGCACAGTTCCCCTGAAGTCGGCCCATGGACGCAGCTATCCTCCCCCCGAGCGGATTCCGCTCGGTCTTCCACTTCACCCGTTCCTTTCCTCCTCTCCACCCCCTTTCCCTTCCCGAGAAACATGACCTCTCGGGTTCCTCCCAACGACACTCCTCCTCCTCCTGCTATGCGATGACCAGCTCCGGTGGCGCAGCGGTAACGCGTGCGCTTGGAGACTGGGAGGTCCGCGGTTCGAATCCGCGGGCCGGCTGTGCCGTCTGGGGTTTTTCCTGGGTTTCCCTCAGATGTGTAATAGGCGTATGCCGGCACAGTTCCCCTGAAGTCGGCCCATGGACGCAGCTATCCTCCCCCCGAGCGGATTCCGCTCGGTCTTCCACTTCACCCTTCCCTCTCCTCCTCTCCACCACCTTTCCCTTCCCGAGAAACATGCCGCCTAATCAGGCAGGCAGACCTCTCGGGTTCCTCCCAACGACGCTCCTCCTGCTCCTCCCTCCTCCTGTTATGCGATGAAACTCATTTTTAAGAGTGAATACGAACAAGAGTAGGCATTTCATGAGCGAATGAGTTGTGGCGAACCCGTTACAAGAGTACAGAGGGTCATCCAAAAAAATTTCAGATTAAGACATCTGATGAAAGTGTGTGTGTCATTATACCGACTAGTGCGAAAGGTTTTGATGTGTGCAGTTTGTTTCCCAGAAAAAAAACTCACATAAACATGGCTCCGCGCGTTCACCCTTAACTCGCCACTCCAGCTATAACGAGGATGAGCAGGTATGATGCCACGTCACCGATGACGTGATAAGGAGAACTCGTTCTGGTTCGCCGGTCGGTGGGAGTCAGCGCCTTGTCCCTTTGCCGCCGTAAACCAGTTTTGCCAGTTCTCCCGGAGAATTGGGGATAGAAGGAGCAGCCGAATCATTACCGAGCCAGGAGAAAGGCTTTTTCAGAATCCCGAACAGCCGAGTAGCAGACGACAGCGAGTAGCAGACAACATTTCTCTAGGCCAATCAGCGAGCGTTCTTCCTTATAGCGTCAGCGCGAGGTTCCATGCAGATCACAGGCTGGTACTGCTCTTCACCACCGTTGCGCACGGTCGCTTTTTACGGCGTACTTTAAATTCAATTTCTGCGATAATTATGACTCTGTGGTGTGAATTACTTCTCATGGTGCATCTTACTGGCCTACTTAACAGTTTTATAGGAAGAAAACAGGGTGTTAAAAATGACTTCTGTGCTACTTTAAGCAGGAAATGGCATTAAGGCAAATGTCATTAAAACCGTTCGTGTGGTACCACACGAATGACATTAAAATTTACCTCATTAAGCACTGAATGTCATTGTTCGTCCCCGTGTAGCTTGGAACAGATGTCTTGCAGTTGACGTGCAAGTTACTGTACTAGTGGGCGTGGGCAACCACAAGTATCCCACCCCTTTCGCCGCTACTGTCCAACCGCGTGCCACTGGCGATGCTCTACTTTCACTTTGTCTCCGCCTCCCAGATTTTCTTTCTTTTCTTTTATGCTAAATGGCATCTTACAAACCAAGCTTGCCTACTAGTTCCACGCAATTATCTCAATAGGAATCTGACCTCTCCCTTCTCGGAGAAAGTAGGTAAGATATCGCTTACAGATCGCATCCTTTTCACGCAACGTCCAAATGTAGGACAAGATTACCAATGAAGAAATCCACGAATCTAACCAATTCTCAATCATGCCGGTGGTCTGATCAAGGGGCAGAAAAAAATGTGACAGAATCGCGGTGGATACAACTTGTTTCTCTTCTTTTCTGCAAGAAAGAAAACGGCCTTCGCAGCTTTGACCCAGTTTGCGTTTGTGTGTGTGTCATTCTTTTTTGAAATGATGGGTTCGTCACGATTGTGTGATGATGACTTATATTTCCTCGAATGTTGATTCGAAAGTATTTTCTAATAGTATTCGGGGAGCGGACGCAGGAGGTGACTGCATAGGATGAATGTAAAGTGAGACATTTCCATACAGATTAGTTCTAATTAATTGAACGGTGAACTTACATCGGACGAGAGCTACAACCATGAGTCCACAGCAATTCATCAGAGGGATAATATAAATCTCCCCTTAAGGGTTCCTTATCTCACAAATGATGCGGCGAATAATTTGAAATCAGCACACGATAAGGCTCCCTGCTGTGTCACCGGGTGGTTGTCTCATTACATCTTTATGATGTGATATGGGGCACCTTCATTGTTTACAGTGTAATGCTGCACATTCATTGGGTTATTATAGTGACACATTACTTTTAAAGAACACGGTCAAGTCTTACGTAGCTCTACACGTAATTAGACAAAACCAGCTTGTTAGTACTGAGAAGTACCTCCAAGACATCTACATGAACCGATCACTTTCAAGACATTCCAAGAACTACATTGCTTGAATGTTGCCTCACAGAATGTACAGAATGAGGCTCTCCGAATTGTTCCACGTGTGACACACTATATAGAGGACACTGAGCACATATGAACGGCCGAGATATACTGTTTACGCTTAGCTTTACACGGGGTCACCACTGGCCCATTAAATCTGAAAGCTTCACCTGGGACAATCCAGCATCTCAACGTTTCGCCACAGAAGCCCTAATACGACTTCTGACAGACACGGGATGGGTTTCTCGTCTTTGTGTGTGACAGAGTGATACAGTGTGACTGTGAGATCACCAGTGTCCCCGTGACACATGTGTTTCAAAGGCTATTTTCCCTGCCGCAACAAATGAATGCGGAGTAGCAGGTCCTCACAACTGCGACTAACTTCTCCGTGTATTTTACTTTCACATCTTGCGACATACACTGCTGCCCGCGATGTATCTCGTGCGGAACCAATTACATTAGAAGCCTTGCTTGACGATATCTTCGTGTCTGTAGCACCGAATTCCTTCTTGATCCAGATGCGAATCTAGCACCGCCTAGCCGAATTCAAACAAATGGCCCCCAACTACGTCAACCGTTTCGATATGGAGCGACAGGAATAGGTAAAGTGCCTCAATAACTCACTCGCTACGAATTCTCAATCTTGCTCTGTTTACGTCAAATGGAACGTCAGATGGAAAGATCTGTGTTAAAGAGACAACTTGCATTAAATTTAACAAGATAAAGAGAGAGAGAGGTTTTGTCTGCACTTTGCGCCGAGCTCGCTCGTGTACCTGTCAAGTATACTTGCATTTATTTTCTTTTATTTGCCCTGGAAACAACCGAGCTTAGAGTACCCGAGCTCCACGGGCGTAACGATCTCCATGCCTATCTTTCTCCTTCCGATTTAAAAGTCACGATAACAAAATAATGTCCACGCGGATGTTGACGTCACATTTCGCTTTCGTAACAGTTTCACACTGTACCGTTGAGTGCGAGCGAACTGAAACAGAGGCAACTGGAGTGACATACAGTCGATACGTAACCATCATACAGTTGCTTCGTTCTGCAATAAAGTAAAAAAAGGAAAACAAACTTTACGGTATACAGCGTTGGTAGTTAGTAGAAGGAGTCTTAACGCGATTGATGTTATGATGAACGTTATTTAAAATTCAATCATAATGGTAATTCATTGGTTTATTTGGCGATATAACTATGGCTCATTACATTAAACAGTAGTTGTAACGTACGCCAGAGCTTCCAAAAAGTCTGCTACCCTACACAAGCTTTTCGATTTCAGTGCATGAACAGTACAACAACAACAACAACTTTATTTTTGACCTTGGAGAATGGGGATTTTCATCGCCACAGGCGATACTCTACCCCATTGCTGGTTGGAATGGGTGAATAAAATAACGAGCCCCTTCACAATAACGATCCAAGTCCGATGGTGTCCAGGAATGGCAGAAGAGCGTGAACAGTAGTACATAAAATTGATGCTGAAAGTTAATTTGACAGCTAATATAGTCGGAGTGAATTAGCTGGGCTGCCAACCATCGCAAAAAGAGAAGATAAAATGCATGACAGCACGAATTGCTGTTCTTGTTGGCTAAAGTGAGCTTGTTTGTTAGACCTCGGGGTCCGCTACCACGAGCTTTTCCGTGACACAGTATAGCGGGCACAGACCGAATAACCGTTTTTTATAACACCTTTTTTAATGTAACGTTGTAGTGGATGATGCAATTACACATACGAGGACAAACACAACACAAGCTTCACAACGCCCATCTTCAACTTCCTTTTGGGGGTGGGGTTGAGAATTTATGTTAGGAGTACCAGAACAAGTCGGGAGACGAGTTCAATTTCGCCTCGTTTTTTTTTTTTTTTTTCTTACAAACAAACAAACAAACTTCCTCTTCAACTACCATCATCCAATTTAAATCCTTTGCTGTCCTTTTTTTTTTTTTTTTGTTCAAGTTCCCAAACCGCTTCGCGACCCCCAGCCACATTGTATATGAACGCCACCCCACAGTTTGGGAAGCAGTGGTACGCAACTGCCTTGCATAGTAGCTTCTTCACACTACATCCGCTATTTCCTTGCGTACCCAGTGCGACAACCCTCGATTATCTTCCATATTCTGTTGTCCCTGAGATGCTGCTTTGATGCAAAGCATATGCATGCATTTTACATTCCTGCTTTGCGAAAGCAATTATCATTCTGTTTCAGAGACAATGCTACTTTCCAGAGAACGAGCTATAATTTCAAGAGCTCATTACTGCCTACCAGGGTTGCGGAGCTGCCACTCCGGAATGATCAGAACCTGGAATGGGTAGTTTGCAACTTCCTGTCAAAATGACGTAAGGGAAGTTGCTTTGTCACGTGGATTTACGCTCCCGGTCCCAAGTTCTGCTGGAGCGTCAGCGTGTTTTCAATGTACAAATGGGTGGATTTTCAGCGCTTAACTGCACTAATTCTGCGGAAAAACGACATACAATGTATCGCGGGGGATCCGCGCGTCTTTGGAAAAATGTCATCAGCGTAAAAGAAAATTCAACTAAGGGGTGTAGGCACTTGTCACAAAATGACGTGCTGGGCTTACGATGTTGAATTGTGCGTGGCTGTGATAACATTATAAACTCGTAATGTGAAAATAATTTCATTAAAGGAGTACCGAGGGCCGTCCAATTTTCAGATTAAGACATCTAATGAAAGTGTGTGTGTCATTTTACCGAAT
This sequence comes from Ornithodoros turicata, assembly GCF_037126465.1. Classification (NCBI taxonomy): domain Eukaryota; kingdom Metazoa; phylum Arthropoda; class Arachnida; order Ixodida; family Argasidae; genus Ornithodoros; species Ornithodoros turicata. Next base: position 383,287 of record NC_088205.1, read on the forward strand.
GGCGCTAAAGGTTTTGATGTGTGCAATTTGTTTCCCAGAAAAAAACTCACATAAACATGGGTGCGCGCCTTCTCCCTTAACTCGCCACTCCGAGTATTACGAGGGGGAGAAGGTATGATGTCACGTCACCGATGACGTTATAAGGAGAACTCGTTCTGGTTCGCCGGTCAGTGGGGTTCAGCGCCTTGTCCCTTTGCCGCCGTAAACCAGTTTTGCCAGTTATCCCGGGCAATTGAGGATAGAAGGAGCGGCCGAATCATTACCGAGCCAGGAGAAAGGCTTTTTCAGAACCCCGGACAGCCGAGTAGCAGACGACAGAGGAGTAGCAGACAACATTTCTCTAGACGAATCAGCGAGCGTTCTCCTTATAGCGTCAGCGCGAGGTTCCAGGCAGATCTCAGGCTGGTACTGCTCTTCACCACCGTTGCGCACAGTCGCTTTTTGCGACCTACTTTAAATTCAATTTATGCGATAATTATGACTCTGTGGTGTGAATTACTTCGCATGGTGTATCTTACTGGCCAACTTAACAGTTTTATAGGAAGAAAACAGGGTGTTAAAAATGACTTCTGTGCTACTTTAAAGCTGACTTTCCAGACGCACAGTTCCTCCTGAAGTCGGTCCAGGAGGATTACTAACCCCCCGTCTCACCCTCCTTCCTGTTTTCCTCTCTCCATCTGTCCACGTCTGTACGCCGCCCATAGTCGCAGTTGCTTCGCGGCGCTAATACGACTACATGCGAATGATCCTCACAGTGCAGAAGATTGCTGCGTATAATACTGCCGATACACTTTGTCGTACCATATCTGAAATGCTGCTTGTCATCTTTGTTATTTGAATACGTCAAGTTGACCACGTTGTAACGGAACATTTCGCACACTGAAAGATTACGATTTCAAAGCGCGCGCCAAACGGAACCGAAACATGCACCAAGTGTCACGAAATCTAAACTTGGCCATAAGAAAAGGGGGTACAAAGTATTTGTTAAAGTAGGGTACTTGTTTTGGAGGCAGGCGTTCCCAGGCGAACCCATCTTGGTTTTCGTATTTTATAAACTATTGATTTTACTAAACTCCAATTGAAGTTCCAAGTCCCAGCATGCGTAGCGCAACTTGAAAGCCACTCATGGAATGGGAATGGAATGGCGGCAACCTTCTTAGAGACGGAATGGAATGGCCTGGTTGTCCCTACCCTACGGTTTCACCCCAATGGTTTTTGCCCTTGCGTCCCTTGAACCTGCCCACGATGAAGATGGAAATGTTTCCTGTAAAGAGAAGCTCTCCGCGGTCACTCAAAACTTAATGCAAGAGTACATGGAACAACGAAAGATGCAGAAACGGGCAAGTAGGGAACAGGAGTGCAGTTTGCCGGGTGAGGAAGAAGCAATCATTGAAAAATAATATGTGCATAGAGAAAAATTCTTTCAAAAATCACCTTTCCAGAACATTCCAGGACTTGGAATTAACCATACCTCTCGATTCCTGGAATTGAAAGGAATGGAATTGAAAGGGAGTCGCCATTCTGTTGCCTACAGTTATCAATGGTTAGATTGCACTTCTACTGTGGCTGTGATTGTATGGAGGTGTTTTACAAATAAAAATGCCAATGTATCGAGATGCATGTATACCTAACAATATGCTTGCTTTCAAGTTACGACACCATGCAGTAACAACAACTTTATTTTGGTGATGATGACTGGGTCATTTCGAGGAGCCAGAGCTCCTTGTATTAGCAATGCGGACAACTTGGTAACAACTGCTACCAAGTACGTCGACCCGCATTCGTGCTTATGCTGTTTTGCCGTCGCAAACATAAACACAAAAAATGCTCCAGGCGCTGAGGAGGTGTGTTAGCTTAGCTCAATTGGTAGAGCCCTGGACCGGCAATCCAAAAGATGTGGGTTCGAGTCCTACAGCTGGCTAACCTTTTCAGTGACTTTCTTCTTCCATCGTTAATTTCTTAGGCAATTTGAGGCTTTGTATGTAGTTTGTCCTTTCTATGTTGTTCCAGCCACAGGACATCAGTTCTCCCTTGTACAAAAAATGCGTTGAGTCCTACAAATGAGCTCAGCTCAGCTCGGACCTCCCTTGAAATCTGCGTACTGACCTTTCTTTCCTACATATGATAATGATCATATTATTGGCATGACCAGAGCACCCATACCAACGAAGAAGCAGCGCCAAGTAATAAAGAGCCCTCCATACAGGGAGAATACATCCACCCCTCGCTGATTGCCATGGAAGCCATGAGACATGACAGCCGTATACACTTAATTGAGGAGGATGCGGAGGAATCGTTACTTTTGAAACGGATCTGGTTGATTGACTATGCAACACTGAATTTCGGCTGAATGGAATACGAGCAGAACGGGTCCGTCGGAAGGGCACGCGACGACCTTCCCAAGGCCTCGGGCCTTCAGCCGTCCTAAATATATAGCGGAGGAACGAGTGTTCCTTCCTTGCTCGAGTCTAGGAAACACTACGGAACAAAAAAGTATCGCAGGTACTCCCTTATATGCCTATACGATCGTCTGCCGCCGGCGCAGTCAGTTTACTCTTTTTTTCCCGTAGCTGTTATACGCCTTGGAATACGGGTCGCTTACGCGGTACGATCACATAATTTTGTTTTAAACTTTTCAGCATGTAAAGGGGGTGTCTTCGTAAATAAGCGCCCTATTTTTATTCCGCAGTCTCAGTGCTGAAAACGGTGTTCGCGGAACTGAAACTGATTACTGTGACCCGTCTGAAAACGTGTTTTAAATGGCATATGAGTCCCGGAATGTTGTTTTCTGTAGAACATGCCTTTTAAAATTGTGCCTTTTGGAGAATACAGTGTTTTATTTTCCTCTTTCTTTTATGCACAAATACGCTTGGATTTATTCACGAACAAAAACAGCGGGCAATTACATGTCACACTGCTATAGTACGACAGGAAAGAATGGTACCGGACCCAGCCGTTTTTTTCTTCCTCCCGCACATTCTTCTGAATACTCTTGTACATTCGTGCATACCGTGCATGAACAGTCCATGAAGTAGTGCTGAAACAAGTTTTTTATTGTCACTCCCGTGTTCTTTTCTGTTCTTTCCTTGTAGTTATCATTATTAGTATATATTTTTGTTTTTCAGTAAACAGATGCCCTCACCCCACCCCACTGGTATAACCCGCATACTTTTATTCGAGGCCTCCTCCTGACCACGCCTAGGATAGAGTAGATTACACAGGCAAAAAGAACTCCGGCCAAAGCCGGAAAAGAGAATAACGTCAAGTGTAAGCGCTAACCAAAGGACAGAAAGCTTTTCACCAGTACCATGCTTAGGCTAGAGTAGGTTACACAGACAAAAAGTTCACTGACCTAGGTCTAAGAACTCCGGCCAAAGCCGGAAAAGAGAATGACTTCAAGTGTAAGCGCCAACCGAAGCTACTACCCGAAGCCAGCTACCGATCGAGTTATTGCCGACTTTGGGGTAGGAATTTTAGTCAAGCGGGGTAGTCAGGTCCTACAACTAGGCAATTCAAAGCAAGAAAAAAAAAAAGATCAAATAAAACACCGTATTCACAAAATATAATAACTAGCTCTGTCTGAGGAGCATCATCTGTCACACCAAAGATGTGCTTTTGTGCACAAGCGATGGCAAAACCATTCCATGCCTGCGGGACCTTTTTTTCCGCCTTTTGCCAGTGGGACCCTTCTTTCCGGGACCCCTTCTTACGGGACCGGGACCGAGCTGCACCCCTCTTGCTGGAGGGCCATACACCTAATACCTTTACAATGCCAAAAGGTCTACCGTCCAGTCATTCGAGAGCGGCCTTCAATGATGAATGTTGGGAAGCATATCTATTACAAATTTACAATGGATAAGGATGTGTTCTGTATGTTTCCCCAGCACTGGAGGGCTTTAGCGTTTTTAAATATGAATCCTTTTCCTTTGCCGTCGCGTCTGTGTACCAAATATGGTCGATACAGCACAGAGTTGCTTGCGTGACTGTGGCGATAGCGGCATTTTTCCGCCGATTTAAGTTCGATTAAGGAAGTCCAAAGCTGATTAGAATAAAGTATCTGCAACTCAGAGACTAACGCAATCGTCTGATCCATGCAAGGGATCCTGTGCCCACACCTGACCCCCCGGCGCGGCGGCAGAAAGAAAGAGATAGCGGTACTTTCCGAATTGTACTGTGTGACTGTACTGTGTACTATTGACTGTAGCACTGAAAAAGGTTAGCATTGCGCGCCATCTAATGCCAAGAACGTTCGCAACAATAAATACTCTTTCTCTACTTGTATTTACCTTATTCCCGGTTGAGGAGCCTTGAACTCTTCATTTGTTCCTTACTCCGGCTTTCTACCTTGGAATGTCGGGTGGATTGCTATTCTAGCTTTTTTCCCTTTCTTTCTTTCTTTTTCAGTTTTTTGTTGTCATTCTATATTTTCCCAGACTACAAGTACAAGAGTAGCCAGTCCTGACCTCGTTGGAACTAACAACCGCACATTTTTCTTTTCTCTTCTAATCTAATCCTTACAATAAATAACGCTTTTAATCCCTGCATGCATCACGGGCTATCAAGATACCTTCTCCGTGGTGCCAACCATGCATCAGGATTTAAAAGCCATTTGTTTGCAACGTTTACGTTGTGCACGACCAGGTTCGACCGTCTCCGTCTATTCTTCAGCGACTTAGATCTTGTCGACGAAAGCAGGAAGCTTTGTTGCAAGCGGAGCACTCAAATTTGAATGCTGCAAGAGCGATCTCAGAACAAGGACTACTTGCGAGATGTTTTCCCGATATGTGCTCGGCAGTAGAGCCCTCTCAGAAAAGAAAACAACAACAACATAGCTTTACTGCTTCGAATTCCTCTGAGCCGTTGGGAACGTAAAGCTACTTACCGTATTTGGCTCTGTTTACCAGTACAGGGAATAGATAGCATGCGCATCCATGCTCCTGTACAGGTTACATTAACTAATCGCTTAAAGTGCAAAAATTTCTCCTCACTGAATAGAAGATAACGTCACCCGTGTATTCACACGAGCTACATCCTCACGGAAAATTCTGGTAGAAGAGAAAGCAAGAAAAGAAAAATGCTCACGGAGTCCCGCCCCGTGTTATGTTGAGCATTCACACGGTTCCGGAATATCGGGAGTGGCGTATTGTGCACTTAGCAGACGACACTTTGCAGAAGACACCGCCAGCGTCTTTTCCCGGTTATCAGATACGACGCAGACACGACGTTGAGTGCTCACGTGACAGCAGAAAGCTGTGACGTTTTTCGCGTCTTATTCCGCCGGAGCATTCTGGGGAATGTCGCTCGTGTTAATTCACGGACACTCTGCACTCTTGAACCAGAACTTGACCACATTACACGCTGAACTCCAACCGTTGCACAGAATGATGCCGTTGTCACTCCTGATTTGTGGAAAACGCGGGGCGCGCGCCTTTGTGTGACAAAACCACCGTGTGACACTTAACATAACTACGCAAAAAAGCTACGCGTCCTGTTTTCAACAAATTATGGAGAGAACGATGTCATTCTGGATGGTGGTTGGCTAGAGCGTGTCAGTATGCGTTGACGTCCTGTTTTAAGAGTATGGAGAGTTTTATGAGTACAATGCATAGAACATGTTGAGCGTGTCAACTCGTTCACCTGGGCGACTGACCAGTTGTCATCGAAAAGATCTCATTTCAACGACGTGGTGGAGGCTTTGCCAGGTCTTTGCTGAGGTCGTGCCATTCTGTGCTAGCTTGAGAGTACGGACATGTCATTTGGACCCCTGTACATACAGGGCGATTTTTTCTTTTTTTATATTAGTTACAAAATTTTATTTTAAAAAAGATATGAGAGCTGCATTGGTGTCGTTTTTGCGATTGAGTTATACGACCAGGCGAACATCCTCTCGAAGAGAATATGTAACTACAAGATGACTAATTACCCGGAATGCATTAATTAACTCTTTAGTTGGGTGAATTTCGGGCAAAAGCAAGAGCGCAAAATATCCATCGCTTGAATTTCGCTATGCAAAGCCGAAACGAAAACACCTTCGTCGACGGAGGCTTATCTCGCCGTTGTCGACCTCACAGAGGTGGGTGGACTAACGCTCTGGGTAATAATAACGGTGCCGTGATGTTAGCCTAGTGTGGCGACATGGGTAGGATTACGGATAATTTCGCGCCGGAAACACACGGTGCTGGAACCTCCCCCACATTGCTGCCGTCCTCAGCTGGTATCGAACCCGCGAACTTCCAACTTCCAAACCGGCATCTACTCCAATCATCTTCATCGCTCCAAAGCACGTGACTATCTGACGTGGAATGTGCTGCCGCGGTTTCGGTTGCGGCTCATTTGCATGTCAAAATTCGGCGATCGATATTTCAACGCACGTGCACGGTTCAGGATTTTTTAAACATCCCTTTTGCTCAAAATTCCCCCATTAAATAGATAATTAATGAACTTTAGATAATTAGTCCACTTGTAGTTGCATACTTTCTTCAAGAGGATATCCACCTGGCCGAAAAACTCAACTGCAAATACGACGTCCAGGCTGCTCTCACATCTTTTTTATTTAAAAAAAATCTGTAAAGGATAAAAAAAAAACGCTATGTATAATTAACGCACCGCAAGAATTGTTCTGGTAGTTCTTCCGTTCATGTTGTGTATATTTTCTGCAGGACTAGAATGTCCCAAATCTGCGTTGGCTAAAATTTTCTTTTGTTCTTAACTAATCCACGCTTATACAGCATGGCGTCAAGCTCTGAAGGGCCGACAAAACGAAGGCAGATTACACAATTTCGAATTATGAGGAGGAAGAGTAACCACGCAACGCAATATGTTGTCGTCGGACTACTGTTTCACTTTTCTCGTTGGTGTGGCTGAAAAAGTAGTAAATTTTAACGTGCATACGTTTTCGGTAGTATTCGCCATCATTCTACTTACGACCTTTAGAAGTAATCTAAAAACAGAATACCTTACTAACGATTTCTTTCCACGTGATTTGCTTGATGTTTTTTTATTGAATAACATTCAGGAATCGCGTTCATCAACCTCCCTTCCTATGAGTTTAGATGAACCGTAGATGCGCTCTGAAAAACCCCATGCATCCCCTAAAACTTGGCTGCATGGTCATTCACATTGAAGCTAGCAAATCAATTACGTGAACATTTCAAAAGGAACATCCCTCTCACTCAGAACGAGCCAAGCTGCAGGGCTTCAAAGCACTCCATCATTACATAAGGCTCTACAGCGGGGTCATTGTTTTTCGAGGACCCTTTCAGCCCTAAGCCAAGCGAGGTGGGTCACGCGTACCACACGCTTATGATGCCGGTCATTACGTGATTACAGAACCGCAATCACATCAGAGGAAATAAGTGATCCCTCATCCGGAATCACGAGCTTCAAATGACGACACACTTGGGCGAGGAAGCTGCGGATGTCATGCTCCCAGTGGCACTCCTGCAGTGTGCAAATTGTGTGTGGCGGTTGTTAGAGGTAATCAGAATACTAAAGCCAGTCTTACCACCGGATAAGGTACGTAGAAATGGACGTTCTATGTCAGATATCCCTGGTTATGACATAAGTCATTTCGCACCTGATTCCGGGTGCTTCGAGGCAGGAGAAGCATGTACTATTGATATGAGGGCTGTGCGAATGTTAGGATTTTCCGATACCAAAGCGAATAATTTGATGTTCGATTCGAATTCCGAAACGAATATCGATTACTATAATCGATTTACGAATCGTAGAAATGTGTCTTTCAAACCGAATATGTTCCAAGAGTTCCGAAGCTGCATGCCCGAAAACGCCACAGGAGAAGGTATCATAGCAAAGTGAGTTCTGCTTCACGGGAAGACCCGGATGCAGCACATATCATGCGTACCCTTGCCTTTCGCAAATTACTTCCGGTTTCGGTTTTACCCTCGCGTGCATAGCATATGATTTCCGAATTTCGCAATGATGTGATCGTCGCGTGTCAAGGCGGGGACATTATTACGCGCAGTTCCTTGTTGTGCTCCGTGGATCTAACTTTGTTGTTTTCGCTCCCGTGCCGTTTGGCAATTCAGACACCGCTTAGGGTACACTTCTACAAGCTCCTGTTCAAACCGCGACATGGTGGCAAACACGTCCTCATCGACTGCCACCACTCCGAGAGGGCAACATTGTAGTCCCAACTGACTCGCATCAATAGCAAGCCGCTCAGCCTTTCCGCAACCAAGCCCTTGCTCTAACCCCGCGAAGCACCGTTAATGTTTATACTCATTTCACCAGTTCCTGTGGTCGACCGGTCTGTTTGAGCTCCTTCAGCCTCAGTGACCTTTGCATAAGTGCGGAAATGTGATATATGGGACTTGATCGCACATGTGGTCGACCTGATGAACTGGTAACCCCGACAGTTACAGCGCCCCTGCACGTGTAGCATCTCTCTTGCTGTGTGTTCTGTTATGTGTGCGTACATGTGTGTATGTCTCATCTCCTTCATCGCCATCCCACTTATATATTAACCCATGCACTGAGGTAGGGTATCGGAATTCCTTCATGCATGTATAGCTGTTGTTATGTCAAGGGGGCCTCCAAAGCGGTGCATGCAGATCTGTTTCCAGTATCTCTTGTTTCTTGGAATCAACAACGGTAATTATGGATCCAAAGCATAGCGCTTCTATATCTCCTGAAAGCGCTTCCAAGAGGCAAAATACAGTGAAGACCTCAAAACAAATCGTTGAATTATTAGATATGCCGCGTAGAGAGAAGTTAGCTTTTCTGGTTGCTCGCCATTACGGCGTCCACCAATCAACAATACAGCTTCAGGATGTTCAGGGATCGTGACTTTCTTAGTGGTACTATAAGCCCCACACTCAGGTGCCGACAGCAATGCACTAGCTGGTATAACCCGTGGCCCTGTGTATACTTTGTGCACATATATTTTATCGTCATGAGGGGGTGATATGAAGGTTTATTAAAGTAAATAGGAAAGGTCAGCCACACAGAGGTCGGCTTACTATTAAAAAGGAAAAAGAAGACAAAAAAAACCCACATAAATCATAGTCAAAGAGTGTTCATGAGGCCCGAAGCGTGAAGAAAACGGAGGAGGGCTTCATGTCACACCAAGGACTTTGGTGTAGTCTCATCCCATCACCTCATCATTTCATATCTCATGCTAACCAGTGTGACAGTGAGCCTGGGGTTTAGCCAGTCCCGAGTGGCTCGGGACTAACATCCCCATTTTTTTTCTTTTACAAATCAAATCAAATCAAATCAAATCACTCATCTTCACCACGTATATTTGTTGTTGTTGTATAGTATACGTCGCTCATGCTTTGCAAACGGTTCGGTAGCCATGTCTCGGTTATCCGGAGTTGGGATACCCGGAACACTCGTTATCCGGACTACATTACCGGGAACGAACCTGCTACCTTTGGATTTTGTCTCGGTTATCAGGAATTCGTTATCCGTATCGGGACAGCAAGTACGGGGACCAATCTTCCAGGACCTATAGGTCATTCTGATTCGCTTATCCGGAAAAGTGCCAACGTCCTCAATCCCTGGCATGTGCTATGTTGGCATTATTCCTAAAAAGCGTCATATCTCACCGGGGTATTCTGTACTTTTTTGATTCCTCTTTCTTCAGAGGTCACTCCCTTTTGGCACGCGGTAGAGACGATAAGCGGAAGAGGTGACGCAAGAAATCCATATGTGAATGTCAATGTCCATGCCGTCCGAAAGCATCGCCTGTCCTTTGAACTGTGCCAAAGACATTTGCAAAAACACAAAAACGTGCGCGGGACCAACTTTCTGAGACATTACCAGCAGGGTGACGCAGCGGGTGCCGTGGCTGTGACCAAAATTCTGTCACACGCGTGCATACTACTTTGATCTGATTTGTAAAAGAAAAAAAATGGAGATGCGTGCCTACTAATTTCAAGCAGCTCAATTCGCACGAATGTTTCAAGTAACGATTTTTTTCCTTGTTTCCTTTTCTGGAGCTATAAGAGATCTCCCAAATATTTTTCGGGTTTCTCCCGAAAGTTTGCTTAGTTCAGATCCGGAAATTCGTTATCCGAATGAACAGGGACGACTCCCGAGGTGTCCAGATAATCGAGACATCATTCGCTTCGTATTCGCTTCGGTTACAAAGTTGCTATTCGCACAGCCCTAAATTTGATATCGATCCGATTCTGAACGTTAGTTCAATCCAGCATGGATCTGTTTCACTTGGTGGGTCAGGAGGCGTTCTCATATTCTTTGATCATGCATGTGTTATACCCGAATGGGCATGTTGTTACGAGAAGCCAGTCGGTTGCAGGCAGGGATAAATGTTGCACCTTATAAGGGTCAGCGCGTTGCTCGGCGGGTGCGAAGATATGTCAATGAGGATCCTCTAACGCTCAGGTCAAAAAGTAGCAAGTACGTTACAGGATTTCTTCTTTCCCTACAGCACAGGAGGCTTTCTGCACTCAAACGAAGTCAGAGCATGGATTCATTTGGTACATTTGACTGTAAGTGAAGATTGGAGTATATACGATAGATATTTCAATAGACACTACGGTGACAGAACGTGTCCATAACAGAGATGAAGGCTTTGTCTCTTAAAATAAGTGTTGAAGCAGGACACACTGTCTGGGGAATGGTATAATCAAGTTCCGGTTTTCGAGAAGCCATACCGTTGGACCACAGGAAAAGCACGAGAGCAACTGACTCATATCATCTAGAGTCCCGCGGGCTCACATCTCCATATTTTTTCTTTTACCATCATCATCATAACTTTATTGCTCGTTTCTGTTTGATAATTTTGTTTCGCTCTCTGTTAATATCCTGGAAGCTTCACGAACGAAGATTTAGGAAGCCGAGCTAGGATGTTAACATAACACCTAGTTTAATTGCTTGACGTGATCTACCACCTGAGAGAACATGGCTGCTCTGCTATATCGCAATCCACTCGCACGGGCATAGTTCGAATGAACTTGGACTGCCTTCAGAAACGCATAACGCCCGTCATATTCATGCCATTTCGAACAGCCAAAGGACAGGAACACCATGCCAGCACTCGATGAATTTCACATTATTAATACGGCACTGTTAGTAGTGTTATACTACATTTGTGTTGCACAGGACCTTTCTGTGGGCTCAGACCATCGCGTTACGGTGGACAGCACGTGACCAAGACCCACACGCAATCAATTCGTTTACAACGAGATTTGGCCGAGGCAGACCACACTTAGGGGCGACACAAACATGTTTACATCCGTCTTCGTCTTTCGTAGGTGTCAGGTGACAGAGAGTCATAAAGACTGCGGATAACTTGGACCACCAGAGGTTCTTTAACGTGCGCCGGAAATCTCCGACCCACAATGCTGGAAGCAATGGTTATCTCCCTTGCTTTTTTTTTTCTTTCTTCAATACATGCACGACAGCAGCAATTACGATTGTTGATGTCCCAGATAACAACACATCCCCATCCTTCAAGACAATATTTTGAGATCCTCTTCAAAATACACCTGACACATCCTGCGTTCACGCTACACATCTCAGAGCGTCGAATGCAATCAAATATAATCAATGAACAGTGCAATGTAGTTTTTCAATAATTTCCCAGTACCAGCATGTTTCTATTGCGTATTAGCCATATCGATTACACGGTCTAGCAAGTTGCAGCTCGTACTTTCTTCCTTCCCTTACACGCCTGCTCCACTCCAGAAAGTTTCCACTTGAGCATTTGGCAAGGTTGTTCGATCTTCATGTTTTCTACGTCTACCAGACAAGCACACTTGCATTTAGATCTCTTTTCATGCACATTGTTAGAACACGTACGCATAAAACCGCGTTACAGTTAGACCGTAATCTAACCGCCCAATGAGTACAACATCTTGGTCCAATATTGGGCCAAGATGTTGTGCTGCTTCCGCCGTTCAACTTACGCAACAATAGCTTGCCTTTTGAGAAGACATAATCGATGAGTGCCTCATCACTCTTGTGCCTTCTCTGCTTTCTTGTTCGTGCCTTATTGACGATTGCTTTTTACGAGTGAAGGGTGGAACGTATTTGTTTTGTGCGTTGTAATATCTCGTGCGGGCGTTGGGTTGGCTAACAATGCAAGTTGACTCTATGATTTACGGAACAGATAACTACACAATGGTGTAGATTAAAAAAGAGTTAGACGGAAGGCGTGCTGGCACGCGCGACAAGTCATACTTTTTTCTGTTGTGTTTGCGTTGTTGTTTACATGACACTGTTGTTATATACAGGGTGTCTCGACTGACATGCAAGGATCGAAAAACGACGGAGATTGAACAAATCAACACGGAGATTGAATAAAAAGAAAAGACTTAGCGCTCTACGCAAATGACACCCACTGAATGTTGCTAGCAGGCGCGTATATCCTAGCGGCCCGTATTTTTTCATCGTGCCTAATTAGTTAATTAGAAAAAAATAATTAGCTACTTTCTAAAATATCGGTTCAAGGGCCGAGGTGTCAATTGGAAAGTTGTAGAGTGCGCTTATTCTTAGTTGTTCTTTTACAACGCATCGTGGCGAGTTATTGATTTGATTTGATTTGATATGCATACTAATTTCCTTCCGAATGACTGCGTTGCTTCTTTGGCTTCTTGACACTGACGACAACATTTACGAAACTCCGTGATATTCAACGCAGAATACACGTTATGCCTTTGGTTACTGCTCCGATCCAAAGGAAGTATACTCTGAGGTATACCCAAGAGCTGCAGTCACAGAGGCGTACACACACACACACACAAAAGTTTCTTTCGTGCTTTGTAATTTGGAGTTTGGCATGACTGATGGAGAGAGGATTTCAGGAAGGAGTGGGATACAGGGGAGAGATTAGTGTATGCTCCTGGGCCGACTTCAGTGGTACGGTGCATGCCGCTATATCCTTGGAAAAACTGCTCGAAAACCAGAGAAAACACAGCTAGTGGTGGGGTTCGAACCTGCAACCTCCCAGTCTTTAGCATAACCCTTTCACCAACGAGCGGTTGTTATATCATTTCGGTCGAAGGACGAACATTCCAGACGACCGATACAGCGCCTACCAGTCGTGAGGTATCTTTTGGGATCGTTCACCATATATTGCCTTATCTACTGATATCGTCAGACTGAGAATTATGGTGAACATGGCGTCACCGTCACAACCGTCATCGCGTGCACGGATCATGATACGAACGGCCTTAAAATAAGCTGAGCAGTTTCCTCCAAGACGGTAAACGAGAAACGCAAAATAATGGGATGGATTCTTGGAGACGTGATGTTACGCATGATTCCTCACCTGATGAGAGTTCATTGGTGTCGCCCTATATGGTTTCGTGTACGTCTGCCATACCAATGACCAGAACCCGTCTAAAAGGCCCCCATGCATAATTAATCGCAGGGGACGTGGGAGCCTGCTCTATGCACGACGTGCTTCGAAAGAAAAGTACCCTTGCAGACTGAAGAAGACGTATCCCCCTCCTGTTTGGTGATCGGGCGTCATGTGGACGATGTAGACATAACGGTATTCATGCTGATATAAAGGCGCTCTAGAAGGTGTAGGCGTACTAGGACGCGAATGTGGCTTCAAGAGAAAGACTCCTACCTGAACGACATAAGGGGAATCTTCTTTTGGGTACACATGATTTTCGGAAGAGGAGAATCGGCCATCTTGTTTGCGACTGGAAAGGAGTAGCCTCGAAAGCACGACCAGCCGATGATTTGGATCTCAGACGAATATGCTAGATCAAAAATGTGCTGAAGTTGAATTCGTCGTGAGCAGAATTCGTGGTCTTATGAATTGAGTTTATCTTTCTTTTTGCAACACTCAAGATCAATACCCAACTCGCTCGTCTACCCAACGCTACTCACCCAACCTTAAGATCAAACTCAGTATTATGTTTATCATATCTTGAATTTTTTATGAATCGTAAAATAGTTTTTTTTACACTTCCCTGGGCCACATTGCGCGAGTGGGAACTCAGACTTAACAACAACTTTATTACGGGATGATGAATGGGGATACTCTACCCCATTGCTCTTGGTGATGTGGAGAACGAAATAATGATCGTGTCCAAAAAGGAGCTTTGAGGGCAGAGCGTTGGTGGGCTGGATTTGGCCAAGGAGAGAGATTAACAATTATTTAGTACAGCTACAATTTAAAATGTACTGCTTGCAAACATTATTTTTTTTAAATAGAATCCGTTCATTGAAAACCGCTTTTCTGTTGTAATGTACAAATTTCAACGCACAAATTTCCACTGTAGCTTATACCGGGTGCTTCAGTTAAATCCCCGGGTTAAATAATTCGCGAACGGGTGCACCAATCGAACAACTTTCTTTTTTACAAGTATCTATCCGATACCGCCTGCAAGCTGCGCACCCTGTGAATGAGTGGGGGGCGCCATTTTTTAAATAAAAATTAAAATTAATTTGGTGAAAAAACGTAACTTCTAAAGCTTGGCGTTGTCGGCATTAAAATGATTACTACCCCTTTTGGGAACTTCAGAGGACACCTTTTAGAAAAAAATCTGCCACCGAAGCTGGTCATTTGTTGCAGTAATTAATTGGTTTCGGTTTACATAATTTTGTCGCGGCTGGTCGCGGTGAAGCGCAAAAGGACGCTCTTTCACTCCCTTATCCACCAATAAATTACGTCCTTACACCAGTGAATTACGCCAATGAACGTCCTTTTGCGCTTCGCTGCAGCCAGCCGCGACAAAAATACGTAAACCGAAACCAATTAATTACTGCAACAAATGACCCGCTTCGGTGGCAGATTTTTCTCTAAAAGGTGTCCACTGAAGGACTTAAAAGGAGTAGTACCCATTTTAATATCGGCGGCGCCCTGCTTTAGAAGTTACGTTTTTTCACGAAACTCATTTGAATTTTTATTTAAATAATGAGCGTCTCCCACTCATTCACACGGTGTGCAGCTTGTAAGTGGTATCGGACAGATACTTGTAAAAACAGAAAGTTCTTCGATTGATGCAGCCGTTCGCGAATTATTTAGCCCGGGTATTTAACTAAAACACCCTGTATATGTATTGCGTATTAGTTGTGTATCTTACTACATCTTTTTTGTTATATTAGTATGTATGTTTGATTATATGTTATGTGTTCTGTGTACAGTATAGGCTACAACACCACATAATTTGATGGTGTGCGCCAATATCAGTGCCTATCCTTGGGCACCAAGAAACTATCATATCATAGCATATGTTGTATGGTTCTGTCATTTCTTGTCTGAACAGCTGATGCCACATTTCTTGCAGTGCGCGCTGAGAGAAGGAAGTCCTTCAAAGTTGTAAATGACCCCTACTACAAACGACATCTAGCCTGCCCCTGTGTCAGGGGTATCAATCAGGTAACCAGTGTTCCATGAGTTTCCGTTTCCGCAAGAGGACACCCTCTGCATCAGGCGCCACTATACATTTTACACAGCAACAGCAATGCAATGGAAAACACGACTTCCGTGTAAAGAACAAAAACAACGTCAAAAAAGAAAGATGTGAAGGGTTGTTTGAACCGTCTTCCCATGTCGTGACCAGTCGGGACTGAATTGCTGACAATTTGTAACGAACCGAAAGGCAGCACACAAAAGCGGACACAACAAAGGGGCGCGTATCGGACGATGGAATCGGCCCGCTCCCAATAACAGGTAATCGACCGGCCCAATGATCGTATTTCACCCCGACGGATTTCCTAAATCGTGGCCAGCCCCACCCACGATTACGGCACTTCTCAAAAGGGGCGCACTAACTGCTGCCAATCCTCACATTGCACAGCACTGCAACTTACAGGCTCTGAGAAGCAGTCATTCACGAGCAGATGAAAGGATTTTCTTGCCCCGCAGAAGACCGCGTGATTAAGTGCTGTGAAAGCGCCGCTCATTACGAAAACGTAGGACGATATTGCCACTTTTTCATGCACTGTGTAGCATATAGAAATAACGGCACAGTGGCAACAAAACTGTTCCTGCCACGAGTGCATCTTGCGTGGTGTCGTATCACCAAGGAGCACCAAAGAGATGGGGAGGGTCAAAGCTGGATGGTGCTACAGGAGACGGAGGGGGATTTCGATCCCTCTTGCACTAGGATTCGAGTGGTCCAGCAGAAAACATCCGAGCATCTCTCAGTTGACTTTTTTTTTAATGCTCCCTGTAACACGGTGCACAGATTTATTTACATGTTATGCATAGGGTGTGAACGAGAGATTGATGATGCCGTGGTAACCGCAAGAGTGATTAGCGAAGTTACCCCATATGACCGTCACCAAAAGGAAGCTACTGGGAAGTGACATCGGACCAGTCATGCTTCCGGAGGCGAATGACACGATGGCGATTCGACAACGACACTATCAAATACACCTATGCAAGGATGTCAGGAAAGGTTGCACTTTCATCCGCATGTTTATTATCTTTCCTTTCAACTGTTAGTATGAAGCCATGATAGAAATTTTCATCCCCAAAGACTCGATCTCGCATACCGCCGCTGTCGGTTCAACAATGTTCAGTTATATGCGTTGGGTCTAACTTTTCCGGGTTAAATAACTTCGGGGCTATAAAAATCGGCACTTCTGGGTGCAACAAGATGCCACTTATGCATTCGGGTATTATGAGGATAAAGGAAAAGGAAGGCCCTGGTCAACATCGCATCAGATAACAGTTGTAGTAACGATACTTTTTTCCTTTATTATTATTATTTTTTTAACGTCATTCCTCCTAACTTTTGTAGTTTCCATGTCGAGAAAATGTACGTGTTCAGGCATGCAACTTCTGTCGCCGGAAAGTTATACTACGATTTCTTGCGAGCCTTTCAGGTGCACGTACTTTGCGTGCTCACAAAAGTGTTTTGGACGTGCTTGGTGAGTTGCGTAGGACAAATCGATAGGGTGACTACTCATCGTGGAAAGGAGTTCTTGCCCAAAATATTCAGCCGCGGACGTCCTGGTCGCTCCAAACTTTGCTTCACATATTTCGACTGGATGTCCCATTATCAACGCATTTCTGTTCAAGACTGGTGCTCGACCTTCGTCGTTGTGTTCAACATGTGGTGTCGTGCGTCTCGAATGCGCCCGGTTTCCGCCTTGATAGCCGCCACTTTGGCGTCGTGAAAGTGCTGGGCGAATGGCCTGTGATTCATAGTCCACAGCGCTCACTCATCACCTTCGTTGAAAGCATAGCAGGGCTCTCGTCTTTTTACTAGATCTGGAGTAGCTTGTCTCGAGGTAAGGGGACTCACATCTCCCTACTATCATCATCATCAGCTATTCAGCTCTTCTTCCTCGTTTTCTGCTACATCAAAGCAGTTATGAGCCCTCTCTTTCGTTTCTTTTTGAGTGACTGATCTTGTTAAAGGGGGTACTACAGTGCAAAAATTTCTCCTCGGGTAATGAAAGATGGCGGTACCTTGACAACAAGACAAAAGGAAGGAGATTCATCGGTTGCGTCGTATGTGATTTATGTGCGAAAGGAAACACAATTTAAGCTTTCCCTCTCCTTCTCAAGAAATGCGAGAATGCGGAGGGGCCTCGGATTGGTTTACGCAAACGATCACCCGCGATGATTAGACAAATCGTTTGAGGAGACCAATGAGAGCACGCTCCGCATTGTCGGCCTTCTCGAAGAGGAGAAGGAGAGGGAAAGCATGAATTGCGGTTTCTTTCGCTCATAAATCACGCAACCGATGATTTCCGTTCCTTTCGTGTTGTTCTCAAGGCAACGCCATCTTTCATTCCCCGAGGAGGAATTTGTGCACTTTAGGGCCCATTTAAGATGCAAAGATACAACCGTTCTGACTCACTCAAGCCATTGCCAAGCAGTCTCCGCCGAGTTGCCACTCCGGAGTTGGAATGATTCCGGAATCATTCCTCTTTTATAGAGCCCGGGAATGGCACCAACAAAATTATTACTGGAGTGGGAATGGTATGATTCCGCTTCTTCACCGGAAATGGAATGGCCTTGGGATCTTCTGCGCTCAATTTAGCCGACGGTAGCCCGCACTCTCCACTCGGAAGAACTGAAAGGAATATCTCCGTTCCTGGGAATGGTAATTCAGCAACCCTGGTCAATTTGCCCAAAAGTCCACACCTTCAGAGCACTGCCACTTTGCAATACGTTTCCTCTCTCACGAGCACCTTAATTGAAATTTTCGTCAGGAAAACGAACAAAACTGGCAATTATCTCGCCTCCCCTTTTCCCAACAGCAGTCCAACAGGTTTTGTCCGTTCTCATACGGACCGCGTGGGCTTTTCTGGCCAAGAGGTGGAAAGAGAGAGGGGGCTAAAAGCCAGTGGTACGTGAAATATGGCGCGGAGGTCCCCCCTGGCACAGCACCACTTGAGTGAAACGAAGATAAATGGTTCCGTTTACAGCCACCGAATGCTCCAACACGTTGAGAGCGGGGGGAAATTAAGTTTGCCACATTTGCCGGCGAATTGGTCGAAATATATAGAAGCAACTCAGTATTATGCGTGCATTTCGGTGTAGGACGCCAATGGGATAATAGCAACCGGTTTGGATTTGAGGAAGTGTCTCGTACATAAATCACTGGCAAATGTGGCGAGAAATTGGTCCGGGATAGTAGTGTTTCTCGTTTTGCAAACAGCGGGAAGAAACAAAAGCGATGGTGGCGAGTAATTTAATCTCTTTTAAGGTCTGGTGACTCCGGTGTACGTGAAGCGATGGCGGGGAAAACAGGAAAGAAATTGAAATTCGCAAAGTGCCACGTTCGTATGATGCTGAATGATTGAGTTGATTCGTCACGGTTTTACGGTGGGCTGCATGAGTCAACGCCACATTAAAAAAGCCTTCTCTCACTCCTTCTGCACCATTGGACATATAATAATAAATAATAATAACAATAATGATAATAATAAAAAATATCGGGCATATAAAGTCCGGACGTCATCAGCTTTAGCCAGTAGCCGCGGACGATTTCAAATGCAGGCTTTCTCTGGCTACCATTGGCACCCCATACGGCTGATGGTGGCTCGTCTCCGTAGCAACGGCCGGCGGAAACACAGTCGTGATTGGTAGACACTTAATTACTACGTCTCGTCGTTTGAGCGATCACGGCGAGCCCTTCCACCATCATCACTACCGTTTGGCTTTGTGTATTCTAGGTGACGCTGATTAGCATACGGCATGCCGTAGGTTCATTTCAGCGCACGTATAGAGGCAACGAGGTGCTGTGGGAACGATATCTACAGTAGTGGGCATCAGGGATTTTTTTTCGGTTCGGTTCGGGTTTAGCTCTGCAGCAGCGCAAAATATCGGTTTGAACCGGTACAGGAAGGTGAATTTGAAGCAGATTTAAATGGATTAAAAACACGCACATCCTTACGATTCTCAAACAACACAAATGTACTTTTGTTGTTGTTGCCGACACAGCAGTGGTTCACAGCAACACTGTGTGTTACAGATCTGCATTTCAAGTTATCATGCTAATATCTATGTTCATGTTATAATCTATGTTATAATCTATGTTCACTCATCGCATACGGCCTGGTACTTCCTGTTCAGGGACTGGCCGTTATTTTCACAGCCCAAAATGATATTTGGGGTTGCTGGACAACAAAAATCGCGGGAAAACTACAATGGACCATTTGCGTGAGATGTGGCGCCCTCTCGAATGTCGTCTGCTACAGGCTGAAAACAAATGCACGTGGAGGAGGTGTCGCGCGGTTCCGTTTTAATGTACTTGGTTCTCGAGTACTGCGTGTGTTCACTTTTTTGAGTATCCATCTCAGGTTTCGGGCCCTTTTTTGCTGCTTCTCTCTGTGCGAAGTTTCGGTGTCCATTTGGTGCACGCAACATGAGCCTGGAGCCCGCCGTGTGGCATTCCATGCCAGACCAATAATCTGTGTCCCATTGTTTTGGAGAAGAGGAAGAAGATGCTTGTGCTTGTTGAGTGTAGAGCAGCCATTCTGCATTGAAGCTTCTCGTTATCGTTTCCCTACATTTTTGGTGCCAAAACCCGGGAAGCGTAGCCTCACTCATTGACGGAAGGATTCCAGGATCGGGAAAATGGTATACACTAGCGTTAGCGTAGTAATGGTTCCGGTTGTTTTCAGCCAGAACGAGAGCCGTGCATGCGCTGTGCATTCTCATGCAAATGGTGGTGCCGAAAGGATGACCTCAAAACGAACCCAACTGAATGAGGAGGAAATACCTCGCGCACTTGGTTTCCAATTTGTTTGGCAACGCGGCTCAGTCCGCTGTGGAAATCGTAGTTCCGATCTCTCACAACGCACATTACGTCTGAACCCCTTCGCGAACCGCCTAAATTTATTTAGGTTCAGGACAGGTTCAACGCGAGAAAAAATATTTTTGTTCGGTTCAGCTCCGGTTCAGCGGGGGTTTTCGGTTCGGGTTTACCTTCGGTGCCGCTCCCTGGTGAGCATGAGCACATGGGAGGTACCGCTTAGCTCACTTTGTAGTTTACGACTCTCCGCTGTACTATTGTAGTACATGTACTATACTGTACTATAGTTGCCATCCCTGTACACTGTACAAAAGTAGGGAAAAAAGCACCCT
Source organism: Ornithodoros turicata (assembly GCF_037126465.1). Lineage (NCBI taxonomy): Eukaryota > Metazoa > Arthropoda > Arachnida > Ixodida > Argasidae > Ornithodoros > Ornithodoros turicata. Next base: position 403,787 of record NC_088205.1, read on the forward strand.
TGCTGTTAAAGTGACTAATCAGACAGTGCCCTTTATTACATTAACGTTACATCAGAAATGTGTCCTCCAAATCTGAATAAAATAAGCGCACAAAACAAAATAAACAACCCGAGTTATCTCTTTTTATTCATTTTTGGTCTGGCCTTCTTTCTGCACTTAGTGTACCCTGCAAAACCACAGAGATTGACGCGGCGCTTTCGACGTGAAATATGAAATGGGTACTGAAAGAATCGCATTGCAAAGAAATGGTGCCTTAATTACTAGCATACGTTGTAAATGAAACAACCTAAATGGGGTATAGAGAGAAGCACCTCCATGTAAGCTGTGTAACAAGCAACTGTAACGCATCTGCCCCCGTGAACAAGACCAATCGAAATACGATGCTCCTCCAAATAGCCGCCATGGAAAAATTTTCCAGTGGGGACAAAAAATGAGGTCAAGCTCCCATCGTTCGAGTCTCTTCGCTCGTGCTCACATTGATTTAGTGATTGACGTTGATCGACATCAAGTAGCAACGGAAGCACTCCCGTCGGGTCAAACATGCTTTCTTTCCACGTGAAACGTGCGTGCCCGACGTCGTGCACAGTCATCAAACCCGTGAGCGTGAGCAATTCCTTCACGGCACTTGACCATTTTCTGTAACTCTTGGACGTCGGTTCGATATGCCAACATGGAAGTACGTTAGAACTGCTGCAACTGTGCACCTGTGTCTTCGGATGCACGATTTGATTACCGTCAGGTCTCTAATAAAAGGACGTGAATATATGTGGTTACTGGTTTGAATAATGAAAAAAGGATGGACTACTGCGAGTGATAATTCCGAAATCATGACCCGCCCCGGCACGTCCCATCAAGATATCATGTGATTGGGAAAGAGAGGATCGTTGCCAAAACAAGCACACGTTGGTGTCGTGTAACTTTGTCGTTTTCGCGTTTCGTGAGGTGAGATCTCCTTCGCGCAATGCCATCTACCCCCCATTGGAAACAAGCATCCAAAAAACGCATGTCAGCTGCCAACGACGGGACGCGACATCTGGTGTTGTGACGTAGATTATTTGTCTATTGTGTGACAGAATAATGTTGTTTGACGCAGCTGACAGATATAGATGCCCATCCGTGTCATTACCAACGGGACCACGTCAAGACAGCGTCGCCGCGGATCATTTTGATCGAGATCCGAGCGATCAAGAAAGCTTCATTGGAGAAATCGCACGCAACCTCGTTGACGTTAACAATTGAAAATTGGTGATGTGACTAGTGACTTTGTTGCTTCTAAATACCATATGCGGAACCATACGACCGACAACGCGCTATAAATATTTTTAATTTGCCATGAAAGCTGCGGCGTAGTGGAGCGGTGCGACGCCTGGTGTCAAACAACCCCCTGTACAGCGGGCAACACTGAAAATTGGTATTACACACTATGACATCGGAACTTCGTTATTTTAGTAACCATATTATCAGTTTTCCTGTTTACCTATGCATTCTGAAACCCCTGTTAACAGTTTAACCTGTTAACCCCTGTTTTTGCCAAGTAACCCAGTGCTGGCCGCTGTTCGATGAGGGCTCTCCCTACTTCTCTGCTGCGGCTGCGCGCTCCTTTTGTTCGTGGCCTCTTTCGAACGAACAAACTCTCTCTGTGAACCCCTGTGAACAAACAAGTCCCGACGCTGTCTGGCTTCTTGAACGTCTGACACATTTTTTTTCACGGCTCATTTCCCTATATGATTTGTCATATAGGGACTGTGTTACTACGGGCCAAAACTTGTTACTGTCCAGTAACAAGTTTTGTTACTTGACAGTCCACAATTGATGCACTGCCATCAATTTCAGTTCGCTTATCCGTTTCCTATGCAGAAGTCAATATGGCGGTCACGGCGCAGTTGCGTCTAGCTACCGCTAGGCGTACCAGACCTTGTTTTGTTTCTGCGTGAGTGGCAGCCCAGTGGCAGGCCCAGTGGTAGGGCGATGCAACTGTGCTCCACTGCCATGTCCCATTGGAAATACATGGGACATGGCAGTGTCTTACTGTCTCAGTGAGACATGACACTGTCTGTGGTATGTCTCACTATTTCATTTCAGTTCGCTTATCCGTTTATCCTCAGATGTGGATCGTTGTGTGGATTTCAGGAGGGGATTTTATGGTGGATTGTGGTGGATTGTTATGTCGGGCCCAGTGTGATACGCATGTAATGTGGTTGCCGCCGTATGTGTCAGAAGTACGGATTCATTTCGAATACCTAGTACAGTGTTGCCCGTAATCTTTAATTGTAATTTCTAATTAACTGCACCGTCGATTGGAATGAAACTTGCACACTAAATGACATTTGATCGGTGCTGCTTTACAGTACCTTTAACCCTCAGTCGGTCAGTCATTCCTTATGTGACTCACTTTAAGTGCCCTTAAGTGTGCACAGAAGATCTATAAAAAGAGATATGGCTGAAGAAAAATCAGATCCCCTTACTTATTGCAACCACTTATTGCGAATACGAAACAAAATAGATTACGTGGAGAAAACATTTTGAGACGATTTGGAAAGCTGATGTGGTTACCTTGGACATCGCCGGGGCATAATCCTCGGCTATTTTAACTGCACGCTATATACGAGTAGTTAAATGGCCTCCACAAATAACCGGTAGGAGTGGTTATGGGTACGGCAAAGGAATCAGTGCAACGGTATAAAGGATCAAGGAAGTTATAGCTGATCACGTAGGCAGCCCGCGCCGGATACCCCTGCGTTCTTCGCTGGAGATGCGACATCGCGTCGCCGCCACAAGACGCACGGACGTGATCTATTGAAAGGAATCGATAACAAACGCCGCTGCTTGAAATTCATTTGGAAGGCTGCTTATCTCGATAAAATATTTCTTGAGGCTCCCCACGAAAAGAAGGGGTCGAAATTCCTACATATATACCAAACTAATCGTGGCGTGTATCTGGTTTTGGAAACAAGCACAGAAATCCCAACGTTTTTGATATTCATGGACAACTGAATTACATTTACAGCTCTGAAAACAGCCATAGTTCGTATTGATATGCAAGGGTGAGTAAAAAATTATCCGCATCAACTCTTCGCAGCCAAAATATGCCGTGCATTATTGCATAGCAAGAGCGACGGCTGATTTGCAAATGATTTGCCACATCATCTACTGTCACCCGTCTACAGCTCCCGTGGCTCAGTGGTTAGCGTGCTGGCCATGTCACGTCGAGACTGGGAGGTACCCGGGTTCGAATCCCGGTGCCGGCTGTGCTGTCTGGGGTTTTTCCTGGGTTTTCCTCAGACGCTTTCAGACATATGTCGGCACAGTTCCCCTAGAAGACGGCCCAGGACGCACATTCCCCCAGGGCGTCAGTCGTGACATTGCCCACATACGTGAGGCCGACAACGGCAAGCCCTATCACCACCACCACCCGTCTGTTCGACAGGATCAGTTCACGTGCATGCTTAATGTTGTTATCTGTCGTGGACGACGACGGGCTCCTTCTTTATGGCTGACACCTGCGCAACTTTCTTTGAGCTTCTGAATCCATTCAAGCTTCTTCGTGACAAAACACTCTTTACATACAGGGTGGGTGTAGATAAAGTATTTTCGCACATAGTGCGTTCCTTAGCGCGTTACCAACTTCCGGTGGCGCACGATGCTGCATTTATGCGAGTAAAAAATCGTGGTAACCAAACTTTGCGCAATAAAATCTTTAGCAACGTGAACTTCGCTCCGTGTATTTCCAATGGGACGTGGCAGTGGAGCACAGTTGCATCGCCCTACCACTGGGCCTGCCACTCACGCAGAAACAAAACAAGGTCTGGTACGCCTAGCGGTAGCTAGACGCAACTGTGCCGTGACCGCCATATTGACTTCTGCATAGGAAAATCGGGATGCACGGAGAGCAACGTTTGCATGGATAACTTTTTTGTTACGTGGAGTTTGGTTACTACGATTTTATTGTTCGTTTTCATCCGAGAAATGCGTCATCCCGCACCACGGGAAGTTCATGCGGTAAGCAGGGAACGCCATACGTGCAAAAATGTGGGCTACTTTATCTGCACCCACCCTGTACTGTGCACAAAGTCTTGGATAAATATCGGCACCGGAGACGCCACAAATCTTCCGTGCAAATCACGAATGGGCAGCCATTGTTTCTCGCACTGTAGTCACAACTGAAGTGAGGTAAAATGCCCGAAGCAGTGACTGGAGAGACAGCGACCTCGTACGAAAATGCGGCCAACAAAAGTTCCAAGTGCGGATAATTTCACCCTCTATAGTTATACTTTCCTTCCTACGATTGATTAACTGTCATTCGCTCCCAAATCTGGTATAGTAGGCACGCTATCTCCGTCATTTTGTTTGCTCATACAAGTTATGCACCAAGAAACTGAATCATGTCATTTTTGTGTTATGGAGGACGTGGAGTTGATCTTGGTGTTGCGTGAAGGTTACTGTGAAGCCCGTCGCCCCCTTCAGCCGGGGTTGGTTGCACCGTCCTTCCAGTGTGTCCTCAAAGGCCGTGGCATCCGAAGTCAGGCGTTCTGCACCGTTGTACAAACCCAACACCGACATCAACTTTTGCCACATAGCAACTGTTGGTTTCTGCGATCCCTTCAGACAACCCCTTTTCTTGGTAACCACACACATGTCGTGGTTCGTCTCAAGGGGATTATGCCGCTAGCCTCGCGCAACCGGTCCTCCAGTGTCCCGCGGCCTAGTTCTGACCTCAGATCTCGGAACTCCGGAAATCTCTGGAGGCCATCGCCTTTGTTAGGCTCCGAGTGTAACTGGACTTTCGCCGTGAGCGTCGGCTTTCTCACGGCATTGTATATTTGTAAATAATAGCACTGAAAGCGGAGCTGCTAGACTAGTGAATGTATATATTCTTGGAATATCTGTGCACGTGGCCCCTGGATGCGTGGGAATGTTGTCACGTGACAGAGAATTGACGGATGTATAAAAGCGAAAGTGCTGCTTTGTTTGGGGTCTTTGGATTGGAGCCGGACATGTAATAAACGTCGTTATCTCCACGCCCGTGCCTGGCCTGCTCTCTGCACTCCGCAACGGACCTGCGGCGCACCCATCCACCTCACTTCACGGCAACCTCTTCCCGGCTCTGGGATTCCAGGCAACTAGAGGCCCGCATCTTATTTAACTGCAACATCACGAAGAGAGTAGGACTTGGCGGTCACTGAATTGTGCACACGCGGAAGCTATCTCGCTCTTTTCTCTTTTTCACTCATTCGTTTTCTCGCCTGTGACATCATTAACCCCAACCACTCCTAGTGGCCACTGCGCAGTCAACTGCATGCATATTCTATATTTCCTTTCATTCCAATCCAATCCACTCGATTTTTTCCGTCAAATTGCCCGCGTGCTAAAGTCTCTCAGCACTGCGCCGCATAACTTTCTCCAATTATATAATGTCGCAAATTATTATGTGTTGAAAGTTCATCTGTCTGTTTGCAGATTTAGCTGGTTTAGGTGTAGATTTGCGCAAATGACCCGCTGCAGCAAATCTCGCTATACGAAGTAGCAAGTTCCATTAGACGTTCTGCCTGTGTACTCTTGGAAACTTGAATTCCAATCAGCGAAGCACTCTCTAATAATTGATGGGCCCTTCTTGGAAGCCCAGTCATTGGATGGATGGACGGCTGGGGGCGACATATTATTAACCGCAATGTCTACTTAGGACCAAACTGTGGGGCTAAAGAATATTTATTCAGGTTGCCATCATAATAGTATAGTGCTACTGAAGACTAACGAGACCAGACAACAACATGGCGGTGGAATTGCCAGGTCAGAGCGAGAGCTCGGGCTGAGCGAGGGAAGGCTATTTATTATTCGCGCCTTGATGTGATGGCGCTGGCAATGCCGCCACAGGGCCTCCCCCCTAGCCAAGCGCTGGAAGCTGGCGAACAGAAACAAGCTTGGGAGCCCAAGTGACTTGTCGGGGCGGTCTGAGTCGGGTAGACAGCCGAGGAGGCGACGGTGGGGGAAGAGTAGTTGGAGTAGTGAGCGGACAGCTTGCCGTGGAGGGTGTGTAGTGATCCAAGAGACAATGAAGTGCTGACTACAGCACGCTCACGCTTCTGGAGCCCGTGCTCCGAATAAACACTTCTTTTCTGCTGCCGCACTGGCCGTTCCGGTTGTCTCTTTCTCTGGCTCCGGTCGAGCTCCCACATCTGGTGACCCGAACGTACCGAACGTCTCCATGACCTCCCAGGGTGGCACCGACGCGCCAGCCCCGGCGCCGCACGTCAATTCCGTCGCGGTCCGACTCCCTGCATTCTGGCCCGCCAATCCCTCAGTGTGGTTCTTGCAGGCAGAATGCCAATTTCAGCTCGCCGGGATCTCCACACAGCCTACAAAATTCAGGCACGTCGTATCCGTCCTTCCGCCCGAAGTCGCTTCCGACGTCGCGGACGTCCTGATGGCCCCAATGGGCGAAACACCGTACGACACCCTCAAATCTGCTCTTATTGAACGTACTATGGCCTCCGAACGACGCAGATACCAACAATTGCTGTCTGCTGAAGTCCTGGGCGACCGCCGCCCATCGCAGTTCCTACGACATCTTCAAGGCTTGCTAGGCGACCGGGCCTCGTCCTTCGATGAACGCTTACTCAAGGAATTGTTCCTCCAGCGACTCCCTACCACCGTACAGATGATTCTTGCCACGGCCACCAACCTTTCGCTTTCGGAACTCTCTCTACACGCCGACAAGATCATGGAGGTGGCACCGCCGCCTGTTTGCGCCATCGCCTCACACCACTCTGCCTCCCAGCACCATCCAGCGGAATCTAGCGTCCCCGCCGTTTCCCAGACCATCCCTGCCTCTGAACTTTCACCCTTGAGGGCAGACATTCAGTCCTTGGCGGAGGCAGTGGCTTCTTTGCGCCAGTTCCAGCCCGCCCCCGCTGCGTCCCACCGCCCCCCCCTTCTCTCGCCGCGACGGAAGGCGCCCACGCTCCCGCTCGCCTCGTACGGACAACAGTCGCCGCAGGCATCCGACACCTTCGCCAGTCCCTCCGAACCCGACCACCTTTTGCTGGTACCATTGGTCGTTCGGGGCACACGCTCGTAACTGCACCCCACCCTGCACGTGGCCGGGAAACCAGCCTGGGGACCGCTAGAGGCGGCGTCCGCGTCCCCTCAGTCTCCCTGCCGCCTCTTTTACGTGTTGGACTTGATTTCCCGGAAACGCTTTCTTGTCGACACCGGGGCTCAGGTCAGCATACTACCGGCAACTTCTTCGGAAAAGCGCAGATCACCTACGTATCACCTCGTTGCCGTAAACAACACCGGCATTCCCGTATTCGGAGAGCGATCCCTCACGCTTGACATCGGCCTCCGCCGTACTTTCCCGTGGATTTTCAAAGTGGCGGCCACCGATCAAGCCATTATCGGAGCCGATTTTCTTGAACATTTCGGCCTGCTTGTCGACCTCCGGCACCACGTTCTTCTTGACCACGGCACCAAGCTCCGCGTTGCGGGCATCGCCTCGTCTCCCACACCACAGCTCGCCACTACCACCCTTGCGGCGCTACAATCTCCTTACGCCACCCTGCTTGGCGAATTTCCTTCACTGTGCTTACCACCAGACTGGACTAAGCCCGTCAATCACTCCGTCCTCCACTACATTTCCACCTCAGGTCCGCCGGCGCATTTCAAGCCCCGACGACTCTCTCCTGATCAAATGAAGGTAGCCCGCAGTGAATTTGAGCACATGCTCGCCATTGGAATCGTCCGCACCTCCTCTAGTGACTGGGCAACGCCTCTTCATATGGTCCCCAAAAAAACCGGGGACTGGCGTCCCTGCGGAGACTACAGGGCTATCAACGTCATCACCAAGCCCGACCGCTACCCCTTGCCCCATATTCAAGACTTTTCTTTCCACCTCGCCGGCATGAAGTTTTTCAGCAAGATTGATTTAACAAAAGCATATCATCAGATCCCTGTAGCCCCCGAAGACGTCCCCAAAACCGCCATTATAACACCCTTTGGATTATTTGAGTTCTTGCGCATGCCCTTTGGGCTGCGCAATGCAGCCCAAACGTTTCAAAGATTCATTGACTCTGTTCTCCGCGGACTGCCTTTCACGTTCGCTTATATGGACGATCTGCTGGTTGCCAGTGCGACCGAACAGGAGCACCACGACCACCTCCGCCAGGTTTTCTCCCGCCTCGATGCTCATGGCATCGTTATCAACCTACAGAAATGTGAGTTCGGAAAGACATCTCTAGAATTCCTTGGACATCACGTATCTGCTGACGGGATAGCTCCCCTCCCTCAAAAGATCCAGCCCATCATGGACTATCCAGTTCCATCCTCCGTGCGCCAGTTGCGAAGATTTCTCGGCCTTGTCAACTACTACCGCCGTTTCGTCCCCGCCTGTGCAGCACTTCTCTCCCCCCTCGAAGACCTCCTGAAATCCCCTAAGAGCCCCCGCCAATCTCTGCCGTGGGCCGGCGTGCACGACACCGCTTTCACGGCCGTCAAGCAAGCCCTTGCCGACGCCACCCTCTTAGCCCACCCCCGCCCCAATGCCCCGCTCTCCCTGCTTGTGGATGCCTCCGCCCAGGCTGTCGGCGCCGCACTCCAGCAAGAGGTTGACTCCTGCCCACAGCCCATTGCATTTTTCTCACGGAAGCTATCATCAGCAGAGTCACGATATAGCGCATTCAGCAAGGAGCTCCTGGCAGCTTACTCAGCCGTTCGCTATTTCCGCCATTTTCTCGAGGGGCGGTCCTTCACACTCTGGACGGATCACAAGCCTCTAGTCGGCGCCATGGCGTCGGCCGGCCGCAACTACTCTCCGCGGGAAATCCGTCACCTTTCCTACATAGCGGAGTTTACAACCGACATTCGTCACATCGCTGGCTCCGCGAATGTAGTGGCTGACGCCCTCAGCCGCATTTCCACCCTTTCCTCCAGCCCACTCTCAATCGCGGACTTGGCTACCGCCCAGGCACGGGATCCCGAACTGCAACGGCTTCGCACCGCGTCTACCGGTCTCAAGCTCCAAGATATCTCGTACCCTTTAACTCCGACGCCCGTGCTCTGCGACATCTCCGGTGCATCCCCTCGCCCTCTTGTCCCTGACGCCCTCCGGAAACCCATATTCAATAGCATCCACGGCCTCGCACACCCCGGCGTCCGCGCCACCATTACGCTGATCACGGATCGCTACGTATGGCCGGGAGTGCGCCAGGACGTCAGAAGATGGGTCCGCGCTTGCACTCCTTGCCAGCTGTCAAAGTGCCACCGCCACACAAAGTCTCCGATTGGCACGTTCCTCCCCCCGTCACACCGCTTTGCTACCGTGCACATCGACATCGTGGGCCCCCTCCCTCACTCTCATGGCCAACGATACATTCTCACATGCGTGGACCGCTTCACCCGTTGGCCAGAGGCAACCCCCATGGCGGATTCAACGGCCGAAACGGTCGCTTCCACGTTTCTTTCCTCCTGGATCGCCCGTTTCGGCGTGCCAACGGAAGTCGTCACTGATCGCGGTCCCCAATTCGAGAGCCGCCTATTTACAGCATTCACCAAGCTCCTTGGTACCACGCGCCTCCGCACCACCGCGTACCACCCTGCCTCCAACGGCTTGGTGGAGCGTTTGCATCGGCATCTCAAGCAAGCCCTGATGGCCCGCGGCGCGCCCCAGCACTGGACCGAGAATCTGCCGCTGGTCCTCCTCGGCATTCGCGCGGCCTTGAAGACTGACATCCAGTGTTCCTCCGCGGAATTGGTATACGGCACTACCATCCGCCTACCTGCTGACGTGTTTCAAGTCTCCCCCCTGCCGCCCGATGCCCCCTCTGACTACGTGCGCCGTCTCCAATCTACACTCTCCCGCCTTCATCCTACGGCTACCCGCCCTCCCCCGCCGTCGCCGGGATACCTTCCCAAGGCTCTACCTGAAGCCTCCCACATTTTCCTCCGCGTGGACAGGCTTCGACGGGCTCTTCAGGCCCCATATTCCGGCCCGCACAAAGTGCTCCGTCATGGCACGAAGACCCTCGTCATCGACCTCAACGGCAAGCCGGAAACGGTGTCCATAGACCGCACCAAGCCAGCCTTCATCGACGCGCCCTCCGTGCAGGCCTTCGACACGCCTCTTCCATCGGGCCCGGTGTCCCCCGCCCCGCGCCCTAAAAAGTCCGTTTCCTGGGCTCCCTTGCTTCGGACAATCCTTCCAGTCCCCCCGAGGGGGAGGGTAGTTTGTAGTGATCCAAGAGACAATGAAGTGCTGACTACAGCACGCTCACGCTTCTGGAGCCCGTGCTCCGAATAAACACTTCTTTTCTGCTGCCGCACTGGCCGTTCCGGTTGTCTCTTTCTCTGGCTCCGGTCGAGCTCCCACAGGTGAGTCGTAGAGTAGCTCCACGGAGAAGGAGGGCGGCAACGGTGGTACAGCGTCGACGTATGCCGGCTTAAGCCGTTCTAAGGCAACAGTGTCCTCGCGGCCGTTCAGCTGAATGGTGTAAAAGTTGGGTGAACGGCGCAGCACGAGGTGAGGGCCTGTGTAGGGCGGTTGCAGGGGCTTCCGTACAGCGTCACAGCGCACAAAGACGTGTGTGCAGGAGGCGAGGTCGGGATGCTGGAAGGCCGAGGACACACGCGAGGGCCGAGATGTTGCTGGACGAAGGGCGGCCATAGTACGGCGGAGCCGCGAAACGTAGTCAGCTGGTGAGAGAGCAGTGCTGCCTGGCAACGGGCAAATGAGATCTCCGGGGAGGCGTAGGGACGTGCCGTATACCAGCTCGGCGACGGCGCAGCCTATGTCAGGTTTGAAGGTGGAGCGGATCCCCAGGAGTGGAGCAGGTCGAGGAGCGAAGACTGACAGGTTGTCCCAATGAAGTTGACGCGACTGAGAGCGTCCGCCACCACATTATCTGCACCACTGATGTGCTGAACGTCTGTGGTGAACTCCGAGATGAATGCGAGGTGGCGGGTCTCACGAGGGGTGTAGCTTGTGCTGCATGAAGAAAATGCGTAGACGAGGGGCTTATGATCGGTGAATACAGTGAATTGTCGGCCCTCCAAGAAATGGCGAAAGTGCTTGACGGTGAGATATATGGCCAGGAGCTCGCGACCGAAGGCACTGTAGCGAGTCTCCTGGGGCTTCATCTTGCGTGAAAAGAATGCTAGAGGGCGCCAAGCGCCAGAGATACGTTGTTGGAGGACGGCGCCGACAGCTGTGCTGGAGGCATCGACCATGATGGACGTTGGGGCGTCGTGTTGAGGATGGAATAGAAGGGACGACGAAGCGATTGCCTGTTTGATTGCCTAGAAGGCAGCTGCCGCTTCAGGGGTCCAAACCAGCACAGAGTGTTTCGAGCGCTTGGTGCAGAGCAGAGCCTCGAGAGGACTCAGTTTGGCTGCGCATGATGGCACAAAGCGCCTATAAAAATTCACCAGCCCCAAGAATTGTCGTAGTTTGGTCACGGAAACGGGCTGCGGGAAGTCTTGAATGGCAGCGACTCGGGATGGTAAAGGCATGATGCCCTGGCTGTTGACATGGTGGCCAAGGAAGTCGAGTTCTCCGACTCCGAATTCGCTCTTAGCGGCGTTGATAATGATGCCGCTCTGTTGTAAGCGGGTAAAGAGTGCCCGAAGATGATGTTCGTGCTCTGTTGGGGAGCGGCTTGCGACGAGGAGGTCATCCATGTACGCGTAGACAAATGGTAATCCGCGAATGATGTTGTCGATGAACCTCTGAAAAGTCTGGGCAGCGTTCCGCAAGCCAAAGGGCATTCGAAGGAACTCAAACAGGCCAAATGGGGTCGTAATGGCGGTTTTTGGTATATCCTCCTCTGCCATAGGAATCTGATGGTAAGCGCGGACGAGATCTATTTTCGAGAACGTGGTGGCGCCTTCCAGATGAGCTGAGAAGTCCAAGATGTGCGGGATGGGATAGCGGTCGGGGATGGTTGCTTTGTTCAATGCGCGATAATCGCCGCACGGGCGCCAGTCCCCGGTCTTCTTTGGCACCATGTGCAGCGGCGAAGCCCACGTACTGGATGATGGCCTGATGATACCAAGTTCAAGCATGTGGTCAAATTCTGCCTTTGCCACGCGGAACTTTTCGGGTGCGAGGCGCCGCGGGCGGAAGTGAACTGGTGGGCCACGGGTGGAAACGTGGTGAACAACGTCGTGTTGTACGGGTTTCGTCCAGTCGGGTGGTTGAGTCAACGCAGGGAAATCCTTCAGGATAGAGGCGAAGGGGACGTCCGGCGCAGTGCAAGATAGTACGCGGGATGGTGGTGCAGGGAGGTTAAGGCCGCAGACTGACAGGGACGTTGAGCGATCAATGAGGCGCCTGCCGTTGACGTCAACGAGCAGCTTGAAACTGTTGAGAAAATCTGCTCCGAGAATTGCTTGGGTGACGTCGGCGACAAGAAAAAGCCACCTAAAATCTCTTCGGAGCCCGATGTTGAGGGTTAGAGACCGTTGGCCGTAAACGGGTATGGTAGAGGCGTTGGCGGCTCTTAGGCTGAAGCACTGCTGTCGGGGTCGGCGTGAAAATTTGTCGGCGGGTATGACGCTTACTTCCGCGCCCGTATCAACGAGGAAGCGCATCCCGGTGGTACGGTCAACGATGTGGAAAAGGCGGCTGCTGGTGGACTCGGGCGCGCTTGTCGTGGAAAGGGTTTTCGGCTGTCGCGACCACGAGCAAGGTAGGAGGCAGCGTCGTGCATCGGCGCCGAAACGGTGGTGGTAGTGACAAAGTCTGCTGGAGGTTCGGGAGCAGGAACGCGCAGGAACCGATGGGGAGTCGGCGCGATGGTCAGCGCGGCAGGAAGTTGATGATCTTGGTCGGCATAAAAGGTTTGCGACCAGCTGGGTAAGGTGACGAACCTGCTGAGACAAGGCGTGGGCGGAGCTTTCGAAGCTGACCTGCGAAACAGGCGGAGCGGGCAGTTCCGAGAAGCCGGAGGAATTGACGACTGCCATGTCCAGGTCCGTCAGGTATTGTCCAAGGTATTGTTCGGGTCACCACTGTAGTGCTACTGAAGACTAACGAGACCAGACAACAACATGGCGGTGGAATTGCCAGGTCAGAGCGAGAGCTCGGGCTGAGCGAGGCAAGGCTATTTATTATTCGCGCCTTGATGTGATGGCGCTGGCAATGCCGCCACAATAGTATAGTAGGAACGCCGAAAGGCGGAAACGCGTTTCTGTTGCGGCTTCGAGGAAAAAAGGGCTATAAATTTAAATCCAGTCAAGTGCGAAACAAGATCACAGATGATGATTTACTTTGAAAGGGAAAATGAATATCATGATTACGCGAATAGAATAGAATTGAATAGAATATAGATATGTACATATATACAAAGGAAAAATAGCCGAAGCTCTGTAGCTGCACGTTGAGCACATGTTTATAATTTGATCGTGCCCTCCCAGCCAAGGACAGCTGTTTCGGTCTACTTGGACCTCGTCAGCCTGGCGCAGGGAAGTGACACGATCTTGGATCGGCGCAACAGTGCGTCTCGTCGAGACGTCAATGTTCCACGGTGACGGCGTCACCTGTGGAGGCCGCAGTGCAAGCCAGCAAGTACATATACAAAGGAAAAATAGCCGAAGCTCTGTAGCTGCACGTTGAGCACATGTTTATAATTTGATCGTGCCCTCCCAGCCAAGGACAGCTGTTTCGGTCTACTTGGACCTCGTCAGCCTGGCGCAGGGAAGTGACACGATCTTGGATCGGCGCAACAGTGCGTCTCGTCGAGACGTCAATGTTCCACGGTGACGGCGTCACCTGTGGAGGCCGCAGTGCAAGCCAGCAAGTACATATACAAAGGAAAAATAGCCGAAGCTCTGTAGCTGCACGTTGAGCACATGTTTATAATTTGATCGTGCCCTCCCAGCCAAGGACAGCTGTTTCGGTCTACTTGGACCTCGTCAGCCTGGCGCAGGGAAGTGACACGATCTTGGATCGGCGCAACAGTGCGTCTCGTCGAGACGTCAATGTTCCACGGTGACGGCGTCACCTGTGGAGGCCGCAGTGCAAGCCAGCAAGTACATATACAAAGGAAAAATAGCCGAAGCTCTGTAGCTGCACGTTGAGCACATGTTTATAATTTGATCGTGCCCTCCCAGCCAAGGACAGCTGTTTCGGTCTACTTGGACCTCGTCAGCCTGGCGCAGGGAAGTGACACGATCCTGGATCGGCGCAACAGTGCGTCTCGTCGAGACGTCAATGTTCCACGGTGACGGCGTCACCTGTGGAGGCCGCAGTGCAAGCCAGCAAGTACATATACAAAGGAAAAATAGCCGAAGCTCTGTAGCTGCACGTTGAGCACATGTTTATAATTTGATCGTGCCCTCCCAGCCAAGGACAGCTGTTTCGGTCTACTTGGACCTCGTCAGCCTGGCGCAGGGAAGTGACACGATCCTGGATCGGCGCAACAGTGCGTCTCGTCGAGACGTCAATGTTCCACGGTGACGGCGTCACCTGTGGAGGCCGCAGTGCAAGCCAGCAAGTACATATACAAAGGAAAAATAGCCGAAGCTCTGTAGCTGCACGTTGAGCACATGTTTATAATTTGATCGTGCCCTCCCAGCCAAGGACAGCTGTTTCGGTCTACTTGGACCTCGTCAGCCTGGCGCAGGGAAGTGACACGATCCTGGATCGGCGCAACAGTGCGTCTCGTCGAGACGTCAATGTTCCACGGTGACGGCGTCACCTGTGGAGGCCGCAGTGCAAGCCAGCAAGTACATATACAAAGGAAAAATAGCCGAAGCTCTGTAGCTGCACGTTGAGCACATGTTTATAATTTGATCGTGCCCTCCCAGCCAAGGACAGCTGTTTCGGTCTACTTGGACCTCGTCAGCCTGGCGCAGGGAAGTGACACGATCCTGGATCGGCGCAACAGTGCGTCTCGTCGAGACGTCAATGTTCCACGGTGACGGCGTCACCTGTGGAGGCCGCAGTGCAAGCCAGCAAGTACATATACAAAGGAAAAATAGCCGAAGCTCTGTAGCTGCACGTTGAGCACATGTTTATAATTTGATCGTGCCCTCCCAGCCAAGGACAGCTGTTTCGGTCTACTTGGACCTCGTCAGCCTGGCGCAGGGAAGTGACACGATCCTGGATCGGCGCAACAGTGCGTCTCGTCGAGACGTCAATGTTCCACGGTGACGGCGTCACCTGTGGAGGCCGCAGTGCAAGCCAGCAAGTACATATACAAAGGAAAAATAGCCGAAGCTCTGTAGCTGCACGTTGAGCACATGTTTATAATTTGATCGTGCCCTCCCAGCCAAGGACAGCTGTTTCGGTCTACTTGGACCTCGTCAGCCTGGCGCAGGGAAGTGACACGATCCTGGATCGGCGCAACAGTGCGTCTCGTCGAGACGTCAATGTTCCACGGTGACGGCGTCACCTGTGGAGGCCGCAGTGCAAGCCAGCAAGTACATATACAAAGGAAAAATAGCCGAAGCTCTGTAGCTGCACGTTGAGCACATGTTTATAATTTGATCGTGCCCTCCCAGCCAAGGACAGCTGTTTCGGTCTACTTGGACCTCGTCAGCCTGGCGCAGGGAAGTGACACGATCCTGGATCGGCGCAACAGTGCGTCTCGGCGAGACGTCAATGTTCCACGGTGACGGCGTCACCTGTGGAGGCCGCAGTGCAAGCCAGCAAGTACATATACAAAGGAAAAATAGCCGAAGCTCTGTAGCTGCACGTTGAGCACATGTTTATAATTTGATCGTGCCCTCCCAGCCAAGGACAGCTGTTTCGGTCTACTTGGACCTCGTCAGCCTGGCGCAGGGAAGTGACACGATCCTGGATCGGCGCAACAGTGCGTCTCGTCGAGACGTCAATGTTCCACGGTGACGGCGTCACCTGTGGAGGCCGCAGTGCAAGCCAGCAAGTACATATACAAAGGAAAAATAGCCGAAGCTCTGTAGCTGCACGTTGAGCACATGTTTATAATTTGATCGTGCCCTCCCAGCCAAGGACAGCTGTTTCGGTCTACTTGGACCTCGTCAGCCTGGCGCAGGGAAGTGACACGATCCTGGATCGGCGCAACAGTGCGTCTCGTCGAGACGTCAATGTTCCACGGTGACGGCGTCACCTGTGGAGGCCGCAGTGCAAGCCAGCAAGTACATATACAAAGGAAAAATAGCCGAAGCTCTGTAGCTGCACGTTGAGCACATGTTTATAATTTGATCGTGCCCTCCCAGCCAAGGACAGCTGTTTCGGTCTACTTGGACCTCGTCAGCCTGGCGCAGGGAAGTGACACGATCCTGGATCGGCGCAACAGTGCGTCTCGGCGAGACGTCAATGTTCCACGGTGACGGCGTCACCTGTGGAGGCCGCAGTGCAAGCCAGCAAGTACATATACAAAGGAAAAATAGCCGAAGCTCTGTAGCTGCACGTTGAGCACATGTTTATAATTTGATCGTGCCCTCCCAGCCAAGGACAGCTGTTTCGGTCTACTTGGACCTCGTCAGCCTGGCGCAGGGAAGTGACACGATCCTGGATCGGCGCAACAGTGCGTCTCGGCGAGACGTCAATGTTCCACGGTGACGGCGTCACCTGTGGAGGCCGCAGTGCAAGCCAGCAAGTACATATACAAAGGAAAAATAGCCGAAGCTCTGTAGCTGCACGTTGAGCACATGTTTATAATTTGATCGTGCCCTCCCAGCCAAGGACAGCTGTTTCGGTCTACTTGGACCTCGTCAGCCTGGCGCAGGGAAGTGACACGATCCTGGATCGGCGCAACAGTGCGTCTCGGCGAGACGTCAATGTTCCACGGTGACGGCGTCACCTGTGGAGGCCGCAGTGCAAGCCAGCAAGTACATATACAAAGGAAAAATAGCCGAAGCTCTGTAGCTGCACGTTGAGCACATGTTTATAATTTGATCGTGCCCTCCCAGCCAAGGACAGCTGTTTCGGTCTACTTGGACCTCGTCAGCCTGGCGCAGGGAAGTGACACGATCCTGGATCGGCGCAACAGTGCGTCTCGGCGAGACGTCAATGTTCCACGGTGACGGCGTCACCTGTGGAGGCCGCAGTGCAAGCCAGCAAGTACATATACAAAGGAAAAATAGCCGAAGCTCTGTAGCTGCACGTTGAGCACATGTTTATAATTTGATCGTGCCCTCCCAGCCAAGGACAGCTGTTTCGGTCTACTTGGACCTCGTCAGCCTGGCGCAGGGAAGTGACACGATCCTGGATCGGCGCAACAGTGCGTCTCGGCGAGACGTCAATGTTCCACGGTGACGGCGTCACCTGTGGAGGCCGCAGTGCAAGCCAGCAAGTACATATACAAAGGAAAAATAGCCGAAGCTCTGTAGCTGCACGTTGAGCACATGTTTATAATTTGATCGTGCCCTCCCAGCCAAGGACAGCTGTTTCGGTCTACTTGGACCTCGTCAGCCTGGCGCAGGGAAGTGACACGATCCTGGATCGGCGCAACAGTGCGTCTCGTCGAGACGTCAATGTTCCACGGTGACGGCGTCACCTGTGGAGGCCGCAGTGCAAGCCAGCAAGTACATATACAAAGGAAAAATAGCCGAAGCTCTGTAGCTGCACGTTGAGCACATGTTTATAATTTGATCGTGCCCTCCCAGCCAAGGACAGCTGTTTCGGTCTACTTGGACCTCGTCAGCCTGGCGCAGGGAAGTGACACGATCCTGGATCGGCGCAACAGTGCGTCTCGGCGAGACGTCAATGTTCCACGGTGACGGCGTCACCTGTGGAGGCCGCAGTGCAAGCCAGCAAGTACATATACAAAGGAAAAATAGCCGAAGCTCTGTAGCTGCACGTTGAGCACATGTTTACATTGAGCACACATTGAGCACATATTGTAAACATGTTGCTGTTGGCTGTTACTGAATATTTGACTAGTCGCCACATTTGTTGACGCTTTCGTTCGTCCTCACATTACATGATGAGAGTTATACCTTTTATTGGTTTCGTCCGCTGGGCCGTGGCTAACCAGCGACGAGAGCACTCCACAAGCACGGGCGTCGTCACAGAAGACAATGTAGCTGCGGCCGCAAACATGTCCCCCGGAAAAAATCCTGGCGGCGCCCTGTCCACAAGCCTGTAATGTGTCTGCTCACTGATGATGCGTGCACGGAGTTCTGCCCTCACTGCTTGGAAGCAACCCATTCTCCTATACAGTCGGGACAAATACCGAAAGCATTTATTCGAGACAGGAGGACGTGAAAAAACGCAATGATTGATCATGATTTCTTAGCCACCGGAAGCTTACGCACATCAGCGTGCTGGGTACCTTGAAGCCACAGCAGGCCATCATCATGTCACCATGATGACCGCAGAGGGCTGTCATGCGGTAGAGATGTGCGCCTGCCGCAAGCGGACGCGTATGCTATACTGCCTCCGTCCGCGACTCTCCACAGCGAAAGCTTGACAAGATGGCGAACGACAGCGAAGTCGAGCTACTTACTGTAGTGAACGTTTCCTCTCTTACATCTGAGTTTTTGCGAAATCAACATCGCAGACGCAAGAAACGCAGGCTTTGGGTTCACTCGCTGTGGCGATAGCACATTCTTTTCTTCTGAACAATGTTTAGCTTTCACCTTTCTAACACTATGATCATGGAGGAAGGAACCCAAGGAGCGGCCCCTCCGCCGCCAGTTTTCTATCGGAATGAGCGTAGCCGGCTTCCCATTGCATTCTGGGAGGCTCCTGTCTACCACGTGACCGCTCACGGCCCCTATAGACAGCATGGTGTCAGCAGAGCAGACGACGCGAGCTGTAGTTGTGTCACAGTTCAGATGGCAGTATTTCGTTGAACGCCAGCTTGCACTTTATTTTTGTGTGTTCGAATGTTTACTGTTCTATTAGAAACAGTTGCACAGTTAACACAGTGTGCAGAACGGAAAAAGGAGTACGCGGGACCGGAAACATCACGTGTGGCAGCGGTTACTTCCAACGTATGTACATTCCTTGATTAAGTAGTAAAGAATGCGGTTCTCAAAATACCATAATCAGATTTGTTCAACACGCAAGATATGAAATGAATCTGCGGCACAGTTTGAGGTCAAAATGAACAATTCAGATGACTCGAACACACACGAACGAACGAAATGCGTTCACGTGACAGAGCTGCGTTCAGTTCAACGAGAGCCGCAGCCGGGACAGGAACACATTACCATACGTCGTTTCAACGATGGTGGTCACATTTTCACAATAAATTACTTTCAAAAAGCAAATTCATACCGAGAGTAGCGCGAGAAACAAAGCCTTGCAAAACCGAAACTTTAGAGGGGATCACGTGGTGGACAGGAAGCAATGGCGATTTTGACTCGAGCGACCGCTAGAGGGTGGCTACGCTAGTCTGGAGCGAAGAACCGCTCCTTGTGTTTCCTTCCTCCATGACTATGATAGTCAATATTTTACACTTTACTTACCTGCACTCCCAAATTTTATTCCAGTGTCGACCCAAAAAGTCATTTTAACGCAACGCTTTATAATGTAGGTAGCAATGACATTTTATTTCCGCCATAAATTCGCCGGCTTAAAAACGTGAGCATCACTGCGACATACCTTCCAGTCAGCGACGCCGTCAATGCTCTCCGTGCGGGAGGCCGGAAGAAAACAAGAACGTACGCAACTTCCGTTTACTTCCTGATTGGCCGAGCATGTGCGGATGCCGCTAAAAATCGTGCGCTGCGCGATCGCCAAAAAGCGGGAAGCGGAGATGGCTTTTCCCGCACAGCGGCAAGAGTTTACGGCGCCGCGTTCGCGTTTCCGCGCAGGTTCTCCGCATGTGGGTACGCGGCCTCACAGTGCAGTGCGCTCCCGTCTCCTTGCTTCTGGAAAATCTTCCGTATAACCAAATATGATAGTCAGTGCGCCATAACGCGTCCAACTGGTACAAACACTCTTCCAACCTCACGCCATCATCGCAACGAAATGTCAATCCCGGGTGTGATGCAAGAGCAATGTTTCATGGCGCGCGACACGTTGCGAAACGATGTCTCTCGAGATGCATCTGTCAACCCCCGCCAGCTATCGTCGCGACGAAAAGTAGCTTCGAATTCGGTCAGGGAGCTATTTCATCGTCTCTTCGCATGATGTATCGGCGTGCATGCCAACTTCCGGGTTGCGTTTCGCTGCTTCCGGTCTCGCATATTTGTTGCTAACGGATAACTCATTTCGCATTAATTAATAACGCTAGATTGTCCGCGATTGCCGCAACCCCGGTACGGCAGTTTTCTTACGACACCTTGGAGTAATTTTCTAAAATTGTCGAGTGTAAAGTACGTATTTTTTCGCACCTGCGCCGTGACGATACATTAAGGCGTGGTGTCAGACATTATCAGAAATTACCCCTTTTACCCCACTTTATAGCATCCTATGAGGAAAGAATGAAATATCATGCCCGAGGGACCTATTGCACAACTTGGCAACAACTGTTCAGAAACAGAACATGATAAGTTCCTTCTGGCGAAATAATAGAAATCAACGCTTATGACGTCATACGGGCTGGTTAACATATTTGACGGCAGCACTCCTAAAAACAAAAAGGTTGCCCTCCCTTTTTTCAAATAATATCACTCCTGCACACTACAAGCACGATTTTTTTTTTTTATTCTGTCTTCGCAATACGTTGCAACAGAGTTTCGAACATTGGATGTTGTCGAACACTGTCGAACAACATGCGAGCTGGTGATAACCTGTATATTCCTTGAGACTAAAGGGCAACAAAGGACGTGTCCTGTTTGCGTCATGTCCGTCTGTTGTCGCCCCTTTCATACCTAGGAAACTTTGGACACGGTGACATTCCTTGAGGTTTTTCAAGAATGTCACTGTGTCTAAACTTTCCAAGTTCTCTAATAACATAACGGTAACTGCTCCTGGGATTTATGAGGCGGCGGAACAGAGGGACTAACTCATATTGCTAAACTTTTCACGAGGCGGCACGTACATTACGTGTCTGCACATAAGGTGACAAAGGGGTGCAGTTCACAACTCGAATCTTGCGGGCCATATACAATTATTACAATTATTTGCCAAGTTGTCGTTTTTTTATACTTTATTACGCGTTACGGAACATAATGATACTGCATGCAACGTTACACACAGGACACTAGCAGTGTGAATGTAGCCAGCATTGTGCTGCAGCCGTTGTGCGTCGTGGTACTCCGCAACAAAATCACCACAAAGGTTGTGCTATACCTTTGGGATGTGAGAACCATGTGTACGAAATATCTCTTACAAAACTGCGCAGATTTTATTCCAGCGAATTTATTACGCCTCTGTGTAACGAGAGGGCGCTGAAAGCAACGCTGCTGATATCATCCGGAATCTTTACCCGGCGCTGCTTCGTTTGACCTGCTCGCGTTTTAGAACCTTTGTCTGGGGTTCTTCCTCAGACGCCTTCAGACGTATGTGCACAGTTCCCTTAGAAGTCGGCCCGGGACGGCGTTAGTCGTGACGTTGGCCACATGTAGTGAGGCCGACAACGGCGTGCCCTTTCACCGCCGCCACCAATCACTCGCTTCTATCCCGTTGGTCTGCTCAATATGTTGCATGAGTGGTTGCGGCAAGAGACTCGCTACACAACGGCAACTACATGGGACGTCGTTTTTTGTTGTCTTCAAAACGCAGGAGAATGCAGGTTTGGAAGCAGACGACAATAGTAGTATACCGTACGCTATCGCCTTTGCGTACATAAGGGATAGCGTTGGTGGCTTTGCGCACTGGTTATGGGCTTGCGCAGAGCCATCAGCGCTATCCCTTATGCGTACGATGTACTAAAACTCTCTAATGCTGGGTGACGTCATGGTATCCTCCCTCGACCAACTGCCGCTGTATGGAGCTCTTCGCAGTCCGGTTTCGGTTTACTATTATCATCATTTACGAATGAATTACTCGCGCAAAGTGAATGCTAATGTTGTATTCGGTATCGAGAAGGTGGTTCGTGTTCGGTAAGATGCTCACGTAACTTTTTTCTAATCCTTGCTCTCTCCCTTTAAATGTAACGTTTAAAGCCTACGGGTGAGTTTGCCTCTGGGCTTGAGACACCGTTCGTGACATAATTCCGGGACTGGATTGAGACATACACCGCATCGCGGCAGCGGCTCCTCATGCCCAGTTGGCCGCTTAGCGCACCTATAGCCATGTCTGCAATACCAAGCCCTTTACACCGACTAGGTTTGGGTCGGTACAACATGGATGCCGATCTATATGCCTCATCAGTTTTGCACCTATACTAAGGTGTTTGGTGCCCTTCTACCTCATTAGCTTACCTGGTCCTTCAAGAAAAGAGTAATGCGGTCAATACAGAGGACAACGCCAGCAACTGAATGAACTGCGCTAACCGCTGGCTGTGCTGCATGCGTGCTGCAAACCCCGTCTGCGGAGGCCACGTGCTCTCACGTGACAGTTAAGTCTGACGACGGCTGTACACCGCCACAGTGATCAAAATGTTACAGCATGTGGTCGTCACAGAAATTGAGAATTGGGTAAATGACGCTTACGGACGAATTGGCGATTGAAACTCTTCCTTGTATTGCCTAAAATATGACATTTGAGAACGCCTCACACGCCCTCCACAACGACAGTGTCCCGTGGCTTCTGATCGAGCGCACGTGTTGGCATGAGGTCGTCGCGTCATCGCGGTATGGGGCCTGCTAACTTCGCTCCATTTTTCAAAACTGTCCAGACACTCCCTCGTGGAGGAAGGTTTTTAGGCGAGCTCTCATGAAGTGGCGGCGGCCAAGTCGTGCGTCACGCGCTTTGTGGAGAGTAAGATTCTCGACAAGAACGGGGAAATGATAGGGCTGCTTTGTCTCGTGAATAATCCGCCGAGAGAAATATGTACGGCACGAAAATTCTCGCGTCAAATCCGGAAAGGAGGAATAAGTGCGGCTCGGCAGCCAAGTGAAGAGATATGGAGGTCGTGGTGGTGGCGTAAGATATGAAAGACACGATGCGGCTTCCTCCATGTAACTAAGCCAAATTACGTCATCATATTGATGACAATGACGACGACGACGATGATAATAGAGGAAACCAGGGGGAGCCACTTTCAAGAAGTATTGTGTAGAGGCACATGGCTGCACCCGTGTTCTATCTAAGAACGGCACGAAATGTAGTCCGTCAACCCAAGCAGGGTTACTCCGCCGGAGAAATTATACTGCAGCGCCATTAGGTGCCGTCAATAGGGCTCCATAGTTTCGGCGTCGGCGCAGTGCTTGTCGTAACGTATAGTGTGTGATGAAGCTAGCTACTGCAGCCACTAGGAACAGCCGTGCTGTTCTTATAGGTTGAACATGACAATAGTAAGATGTTAAAATGGTGATTCCTCCTCAACCTTAAGAAATGTGCACGTGAACGATGTGGCAGACTGTCGAGGGAGTGCAGGCCAATCACTTTCACAACGTCAAAAAGTATTCTATCGATTCTGTCCTGGGTAAAGTGAGAGTAACATTGGGCGACTTTGTGTACTCAACAGCAAGGATTGCTCCATCGTGTCGTCGCAAAACAAACAAGCAAGTAAACCACTGTGTGAACGAACAAGACCTCGTCGTCCTTACGTTACACAACATACAATTGCGCCGTTTATATGGAGCGCGTTAGACTACGCCATGACCCCTTGTTGAGTAGCACGTAGTTTGAGGACAAAGACAATGGCGTGGCTGCGTATAGTTGCCCTTTGTTTGGAAACGGCCATATTTTCGTGTAAGAAACATGAGGTCCTTTGTGCGAGACTAACATACCACACAGCGGATTGACGAAAAGTGTTGGGAGGGTTTCGTCTGCCCTCATTCTCAAGACCTCTGTAATGAGCACTGGCCACGGACGATGTTTCAATATATATGTGGTGGGAACAAAGTGGGCAACAAAGGTATTGAGCAAAGGAAGTGGGCAAAGCAAACAATACACTGATGACGATGAATTCGCCACCTGAGCAAAGCAAGTGGGCAACAAAGGTATTGAGGTGCCATGTTAAGAAGCACTCGAGGAAGAACAAGTTAGGGTACAGTTGAACGAAATTCATTTTGCGTCACGTTTCCGTTGACGCGTAGCTATATTCATCATCTTCGCAGTGGGTTTATGAATTTCTCACTGCCGCTAATCCTCCCGATGAGTGTCACAAGCTGGGATGTTAGAAGGCTAAGGAAACGGATTATTGTGACCGCGCCTAATGTTCTGCCAGCAAAAATAACTCATTACCAGTTATCCAAGTGCTTTATCGTGCTTTATCGCACTACAAATGAGCGTCCCATTTGCTGCAAAACACGTGGCTTAAATTTCGTTTAGTCAAAAGCGTGTGCTCTTGTTTCGTGCAACAGTTGCGGGAGATGATGGTGATGAAAAATGAGGACGTAAGCCGCTACAAAACCTCGTAAACACTTGATACAATTTGGAGATCTCTTTAACGTGGTTCGAGGATGTGTCGCTACTGTGTCACAGGAGAGATTAAGCAGAAGCAATACAAACCAGATACTCTTAAATCACCACTGAACGCGTTATCTGTAGACGCTCCTGCATCGGGGTAAGTACATAGCCTCGCATAGCATTGTGCAGCCCAGGCCCGTTCTTAAATGATGACACGTATTGACACGCATTCCTTGTGACATCACAGGGATGCCTCCCGCCTCATAAAGAAGCTGCACTCAAGATCACTTTTTTTACTCGCATAATCAATTCTCGGCGCCACGTTTTTCGGTACAAAGTTTGTTAATTATGAGCAACATTTTGAACCTCAACATTCAAGATGCACTCAATGTCTGTATGTTCCGAGGCATTATTCCGAAGCATTATTCCGAGTTGGCGCTCCCGGAACCATCTGCGCTAAATACGCGGAGAAAAAGAGTACCATGCTTAGACCCCCAAGTGGGGGGTGCGTTAACTACGCGAGTAAATATGGTGTGTATGCAGAAGAACAACAACAAATAAGTAATGATGATGTAGTGGGGCAGAAGAACAAAACCTGTTGTCGATGTATCGTCTGCATTCTCATGTGAACGTCCGTGAAATTCTGCCTCAAGTAGACATATGCGAATCCCAGTATAAATGATAACAGTATAATACTGTGTTGCCCACTATGTTGTTCATGCACTATGCATTATCGAAGACTGCGCAGTGCGCATTTCTGTCAGTTTTCTACACCAGGTCAGCAATCCGTTCGCGCCTGTCAATGTCCGTTCGCGCTACCAGAAAAACTTCCCCTACTTCTCTAAAACTTTCAATTAACCAATTTACGTACATCTGCTTAGGATGGGCACAACGAAATCTCATCATTGCGGACGCAACACATGTTGTAGAATTACGCAATTTCACATGAACGAAATCTTCCTGAAGCAGCTCTTCTTGTCCTTCCCGTTTCGGTATGTTTCAGTTGATTGGGAACTAGTTATATCTTCGTGTGGAAAATGTATACCCTCATTACTTTTTATTATAATTATTTGTCCACCAATATTTCATTTAACTGTATTGCACGTCAGATTAGATTGGGCAATGCGAAGGGGCATGAATAAGCGTAGAAGCAAGCAACAGTATTGCCCCTGGCGTGCCTAAAACGTTCAGATAAACCCTGACAGAAATAAGCTGCTCATTCCAAATAAGAGAATCACAAAAAAAAAATTCAGGTTGATCCCGGGAAACTTGTTAAACGTACGGAAACATTTAAATTGGGGATAACTACTGACGTAGCTGCTGCCAACCTCTCCGCCTATTCCTCCTTGCATACCACCCCCTCACACTGTAGTAACTAAGAGACTAGTAACTAAAAATAAATTCCTTTCTATGTCACTTGACAAGAATTTCCCAGCTTCCTTTAATATTGCTACGAGACTGCCGCAGTTCCCGCGATAAAACACCTCATGCCACCTTCATGATCATGTATCTCAGTTGTAATTGTTTTACGAGATTACTTGACGAGATGAAACATTACGATGACTATAATGAAAATAAGATGTTTCTACAAAGGAGCAAATGGCGCATGGCTCTCGTCCTCTAAGCCTCTTATGCGTCGCACGCGAATTTCTCTCTTACCGAGTTTGCAAACTTTCCCTCCCCTTCAGTATATGAATCCTGAAAGCACATCTCGAAAAGGCTTCGCAAGCGTAGACGAGCTTGGAGGGTAGTGAAGGCGGCGTTTAAAACCGGTTCCGGGGCTGATCCAAATCGAAGATCCCGAATCCTCTCTGCTGTATAGATGCATAGGATTAACACCACGGCTGCTATTAAGGCGTCGTGATTTCGATAGCAATATCTTAGATAGAAATCTTATATAGCTATTTAGCAATCCGAAGAAGCCGTCGAGACGAGTCCAACATGCCGTGCTCTTCGCGCGGTATTTCAAATGGCTAGCTGGACTCATATTTCCATCTTCCAAATGATAAGTGGCGCAAGTGGTCTGTTTTGTTCACGTTGCATCTCTCTTTCTTTCTTTACGGGGTTGTGACGCTTCGATATGTGGGGTTCATTAAAGGGACATTGAAGTGCAAAAATTTCCCCTCGTGGTATGAAAGAGGACATTTTTTTCACTTTACTGCCCCTTTAATGCACGCATTCTACTTCACGTTAGAGCACTGCAAAAAACAAAAAAAGAACTATTACTATTCTACGTGTCGTACCTGGCGATATATAAACCCTGGAACACACGAACACATCGACACCTGACGTGGGAAGAGCGAGAGTTATTCCCATTGGTAGTCGTAAGCACGTGACAATTCCCGCGATTCCTCGCTGGCGGAGATGCGTGCAGTGATGGCAGAGGAGTTTCGGTATTGGGGTCCTTTCCATCATCCTCACTTTCTCCACAAGCGCAATGTACCGCCATAACGGCGGCCCATTTATGTGTGTGTGTGGTATTGGCCGTGCCGATATCATCCGCATCTATTACCTCTTTTGCTGTAAAACATGTTGACCGTACGTGATCATATTACATCTTAATATCTCACTTGGGAATTCCAACATCCCCTTAGGTAAAAATCCTGCGCAAATCACTGATGACGCTTATGCGGTATTTCACCTTTCTCTCAGATTGCCCTGTCGTTTCTTTACTCTCCTCGCTAAATACTAGAGGAGATTCTGTCAGCTATAAATGTTCCTCCAACTGTTCACGTCTGCTCATAGCCACACTTGCGCTAACGCGCAATTTAAAAAGAAGCTGCTTGGGTATCCGATCCGTTTCAACCCGATCCTATTCTACCCGAAAGTGTGCAAAGGAGGTTGTGTTTTTACGTGCAATCGGACAGAGGAGAGGGAGACTTGGGGGCAACAAGGACAATTAAACCGTGATGATCATGTGGAGAAACTTGAGGAGCACAACGCTACACCATTGCCGTTGGGCTTATCGGGGTATGAGTCTATGGGGGTTGCCTTTGTGGTGTGGGTGGGGGATGATGATGGTGATGATAAAAGAGCGCGCAAAAACAAGAGAAAGGATTCAGATGTGCAATTTCCCTTTGTAATATTAGATAAAAAGATTAAAAAGTCGTTGCAATGTATCAATTGTTACTATCCACTGCAGCAAAACAAAAGAGGGTTAAAATAGGGGCTAGTTCGAAATATCTCGACGACCTGTTCGAAATGTTGTTTCGAAAACGTAAGAAAACCGACAGCCATTTTTGAACCAGTGACATGCGCATGCCGTTGCGTATCATACTCCACCACTACAACAGAGATCCATCTCTGCACCACAGTCACACCTCTGCATAACGCCCCAATCCCACGCCCGCGTCAAGATCCAGAAAAGCCACAAAATGACGTCACTCACCGTAGCTCACATAACTCCGTCGCTATCGTCCACATGCCTTCATCACACGCTAAACCGAAAACACGAATATACCGAGCCCTCCCACGCACTTGGGCTCGGACACACGGTCGCCGCTCTGCAAATCAAACAAAAAACACACTAGACGTGCAGCCCTTCATGCGCACAGCGTCACCACAACCAACAACGTAATCCGAGCGAACTGCAACTTGGAAACAGCACGGGAAAATCGCGTGCGCTAGTTTGGAGGAACGCTGCAGAGGTCTCGTCTGCTTTGGTGTGTAGCCGCTGTCTCCTACGGGTTTTGACGCTTCAGTGTCCTCCGATACTGTCACCCTTTAAGTTTGCTGAACACACAAGAAAAACTGCCTTGAAGCCCAGCTGATATTCTGTCGTCTGCTTGTGTGAAAAGAGTGACCCAACACTCGTCTGCTCCTACGCGTGCCGTCTGCAACTTCGCGTGGCCAAACCAACTTTTCGCAACGGTGTTCCGGCTGTAACCTATAACGGGACTTCTTCCGTTTCGCTTCTCCTCTCCCTCTCGTAAGGAGAGGGAGGCAGAAGAACCCGTCATGTGGGACGATCACCTGAAAGGATGGGATTGATATCACTAACCTTCTCTCACACTGCCGCCAGAGGGGGTGGTTGATGGAGGTAACAAGAATGCGGACCAACGATGTGAAAGAGGCGATGAGTTGTGTGTTGAGGACACGGCTGCCAAATTAATTAAGCACGGAGGAAATGTGTTGATTATCACAGAGGTGATGATTCGTGGAAAAAAAAAAACAAGAAGAAGAAAAACACAAGCCTGGTTCGGTTTCGCGGAATGAGGGTGCGGCTAGAGATGGTTGCTGCGTTTTTATTGAAAGTGAACACTAGTTGCATATGGATAAAGGCAAGATCTTCTTTGACGATGTTATTAGTGATCGAGGCAGTGGAATACTGTGCTGTTGCAGCGGGGATAGCAATAGCTCGTTTAATTGGCGACGAGCTCGCGTTGTAGTTCATGCAGATGCAAGCAGGCACGCAATTAAATTCAGCAATCTGGACGTTACCTACAGTACATGCGTTTAAATTGCGCTACTTCCCTTTTACTCCCTCTGTTTTCATTTATTGACTTCTTCCTTTGAGAAGGTGAGTTCGTCGGTAGCACCCCGATTCGTCCAAATGTTTATCTCGTCCAAGTATTCACAACGTCCAAGTACTCAGCACGTCCGAAAGAAATTGGACATAGTGGGCATTGGACGAACTGAACCAAAGGGGGAAAACTTGACCAACCCGTCCAAATAACCGCACCGTCCAAACGCTTGTTTCGTCCGAAAAGGGAGGGAGATCTCCGAATGCGAGTGAACAATTGCTTCGTTTAGGATTGAAGGTAGGATTTAAACATTCACACCGGAAGATGCCATGCCATACACCAAGTAAAACGAAAAACAAATGCTCAGCCTGCTCTGTTTATTTATATTTCTTTCTTTCTTATTTGTTCGTTCAAACAACTGACGTATTAGTTGAAGGTAAGATTTAAACATTCCCACTGAAACTGTTGTACACCGTTGTACACCGAGAAACAAATGCTCAGCCTTCTCGGTTTAGTTTTTTTTTTTTTTTTTTTTCATTTGAACAACTAACTTATTAGTTAGCATGGCCCAGCAAGTGGGACATGCGCTGCAGGTATGCCTTGATGACATGAGCAAACCGCTCTGTTACGTCTGTGCAGGGTGCTTCGTTTCCCAGCATCATTTCCCCTGTGCTGTATTTTCCGTACGCCCATAAGAAGGAAGAGCGAGCCTCTTGTATCATCGCGTTGTTCGCCACGAAATTGCCTCGTCTCCTGCTTGACGAAGCCCCGTTCAACAGCAGCCGAATGCGTACCTGCAAATGACGGTAAGAAGCATGAATACAAAGAGAGCAAGCGAGGAAGTATATATGCTATATTCTATTAATTATCATGATGATGTTCCCTGATTATGCGAATTTGTTGCTTACCTGGTTGTGCTTACATTGTGTATGGTTGACTCAAATTCGACGAGGAACTTCGAAAACCTCATGTGGGGTTGGCTCTTGAATTTCATGCGCAGCTAATTATGCCACCTTTCGGCGTGATTGTTTGTGCGGAGATCGTCCTCATCCGCAAACAAATTCCAGAGATGAACGTTGGTAAGCCACAACCGCTCGAAGTAGTCTACGTAAAGGCAAAGGGCTGCAAGTTTCCTTTCAGATCCCTAGATGTTTCCAAGAAAGATCACTGACATTGGGAAACGCGGTACTTAGCGAGAACACAGTTATAGAAAACAACACATCGTTAACTGGACGGTCACTGTAGGTCAGCGGTCCTGTAAGCGGGTTTGTGTTTTCTGTGATTCCCCGTTTGATCGATAATTCATTTGCTTTCATGAATACAGTCACCAGTCATTCGCCCAGTGTCAAAATGGCCTGTGCTTTCATGAATGCAGCCAGGCAGTCGCCTGCCGAAAGGAGCAGAGCCTTTGGGAATTTCCCCCATTTGGACGAAATGGGCTATTGGACGGTACGGGTATTGGACGCGCTGGGCAAGTTTCTCCCCGCCTGTTCATTTCGTCCAAGTGTCCAGTACGTCCGATTTTTTTCGGACGAATTAAATATTTGGACGTTGTGAGTACTTCATCCTACATATCGAAACTTCGGAATTCTTCCACATGGAGAATTACGTAACAGACCCCGCGAGAAGTCAATACGTCGCTAAATGAGTTAAATAAGCGATGGTACTTCTCATGAAAGACATACCTAAGGTGGATAGCTGTCCATCTAGTATTGTGACGGTTTTCAGCGGGGGGGGGGGGGGGTATGTTCATTATATTAAAATCAAAAGGAAGGAAAGGTTAGCCTGCGCTACAGCGACTTGCTATTCCCAGAAAAGAAAGAAGAAAAAAAGAATGAAAAGAAAAAAGAGCGCTTCGCGCAAAACCGATGGGTGATGTGTACTGGAAGCTCTGATATTGTTTCTTCCAGATATCGAGGCGGGCACAGTATTTTGACCCTTTGCGTTTCGGATCTTTTCCCTTTGTGTATTGTGCCTTTGTGTATGTGCTTTTGCCTTTTTGTGTTTCGGCACTTTCAACTTCGAATACAGGCGTGAATAATGGTGTGTTCCATTCCAGTTCCACGTTGGTCGAGCCTACATTTGTATCACAGAACTCTTGACTTGTGTGTACGCACGGCGTACTTGTTCACATGTTCGCATGAAATAAATTTCAAATTTCTATTCTTTTTTCTCAAATTTCCATTTACGTAGGTTGTCTCAGAAGAACATCTAGCTCGATAACAAAAGGCGGGTTTGCGTTAAACAGTGTTGTTGACAGTGTCATACTTTTTCTTTTTTTACTGAACGATGCTGTTTTCATTGACCTCGACAGACATGACCCAAGGCCAACACTCCACGAATCCAGAGTTGTCTCCTTCCATAGCTTAGTAGGCAGATATATCGTTTACTTCACATCAGGATAAGTATTTCACATTTCCAAACATCTAGTGGGTTAGAAAATCCCAGCCTTGTGACACCTCGACTGAGAAACGGACAGAAAAATCTCATCTCTGAGGCGAGTAAAAAGAACGAGATGCAAACCAGTTGCTCTATCATGCCTTCGTATCTCGCGATTGATTTGTTCCTTCTTTTTTGGTATCGTGAAAAGACACCAGAGTGGCAATTTTTCATGATGGTTCTCAATCACAGAGGCAAAAACAGGTTTTTTCGGCTTTTGTTTTTGTTTTCTTTTTTCTTTTTATGTAGAAGATGTACATGAATACGTAAGCAATTTCTGTCGTCACGGAAGAAACAGTTTCGTGCATCATGCATTTTTCTACGGCAAACAAAAACACACACACTTTGTGTGTGTGTTTTTGTTTGTGAGAAGGTAACTTTCTCACTTTGTGAGACGGTCACTTCATATCATGATAACACATATTGTTTGTTTGCTTTTTTTCATTTTGAGTAATCTTCATGAGCTGCGGCAATCAACGATAGCAATCATGGAAATCGTTCGGACGGATATCCTTGGATGCGCGATTGATTGATTGATTGATTGATTTAGTGATTGATTGGGAAAATAAAAATGTAGAGACCTTGCACGCATCTCAATAAATGTCAGCAGTTCGTTTAGCATAAGTTACAGAAATATTCAGATTAGGTAGTCCACACTTCCAGGAATACCTCTCAGTGCCTGTTAATAGTTCTTGAATGAGGGTTATTGTGTGTCCTGGGACGACTTCATCGCGAACTGTGCCGACATTTCTCTCAGAGCGTCGGAGGAACACCCTGGGAACACACACAGGGCACAGCCGCGGATCGGAGCCTGGTGTCACGGAAGGTCTACGTTTCCGTAGGTACGATAAGCCAAGTGGCTGACTTTTTCTATTTTATGCACAAAATTCTTGTTTATTAAACAGAAATAACCGAAACCAAAAACCGAAAGCCAATTTCAACATTTGACAGCTTCCTTTCTCCTATTGTAAAACGGTTTTCGTCACCCACCACCACCTTCTCCTATTGCTTTCGTAGATTGCATCCGATCAACTAAAACTTGCTATTCGTCCATGTTGGAAAACGCAAAAGAGATGGGACGGACATCGACAGCGTCGCCGTCTCCCTTCGCGTTCTTGTCTATTTTCATTTTCTTTTTTTTTTTTCGTTTTGCTTCTAGTAGCCAACATGGCACGGTCTACGTGTGACTGCACATGAAAGCCAGCGTAGGCTGTCTGAAAGGTACGTAGGAAACTCCTTGTTATTTCAGTGTTACTCACTGGGTGAAACGTGCAGAACCACCGGTACATCGAAGCAAACACCTCAGGTCGCGAGCTGCCGATATTTCGAAAAGAGATCGTTCTTCTCCTGGGCATCATCCTCATCATTGGCGGATTATACTATATCTTACCACGAGTACCTTCACTCTTAGATAGGTCTATCAGTGCGGTGTTGCTATGTGCTGAAGCTCGCCGCTAATTATTCATAATGGATGCACTTCCGCTGCGTTACGTCACTTTAAGTAGCTTCCGATTTCTGTTCTGCACACTTTAACATAACTTCACCGCATCACACTCTCCAAAACAACCATCATCCCGAATTACATCGTTCTCTCCCCTGATTTGTTGAAAACTGGAGACCTATACGCCTTTTTGTGGCACTTTCACGCAGTTACGTTAATTGTCACAAAAATGTGTACGCCCCGTGCTTTGTCCAGAAGCAATAATTGAGCTCCAGGGCGTCGTGTGAGCAAGTTATCTTCTGAGCGTGTGCCGTGCAGCCAA
This sequence comes from Ornithodoros turicata, assembly GCF_037126465.1. NCBI lineage: Eukaryota > Metazoa > Arthropoda > Arachnida > Ixodida > Argasidae > Ornithodoros > Ornithodoros turicata. Next base: position 436,780 of record NC_088205.1, read on the forward strand.
GTCGCAGATTCGAGACAAAATCACTGATTGATTACGTTTCTCAATCACCTTTGTCGATCGCAGACCCAAGTTGAGACGTCCGCAAAGCTTGCGGCTTACGTCACCGTGCAACCGAAACTGGAAGCACGTGATCTTGTTCTTCGTGTTTACCTGAGAAATTGCTGATCGAACGTTTTGCATTACGGCATGCACACGAAATTTGCATGACATCCCCCTAAGCACTGACTGAATCCTCGATCGTATTGCGAATATTTTTCAATTCCTCATTTCACTACGCAGTGATTGAATTGAGTGTCAGTGTCTGACGGGATAGACCATCAATAACGAACCACCCAGAAGCTGGAAATCACGCAGACAGGCGTGCGACCATCACGGCAGAAGAGTGGCTCATTGCGAGTGGCTGTGGCGGGATTCGCTAATTCATACGGGGTCAACCTTATTAACCCCTTTCCGCCTGTGTGCAAACCGGAAGCCACCAGTAACCCCCTTCCCCTTTTGGATGCCTTACCCACGTCAGTAGCAAAATGCAGCGCATATGACGAAAATATGCATCCATCTTCCAGATTGCTCCGGGCGATTTGTCATCCTTATCGCCATATTATGTGTTTCTCGCATACCTGCCCGCCTCCGATCTGTTTTTGCGTATACAACTTCAGGTTCCTCGTTTTGACTCATTTCCTTGTATAATGTATCTTGCGGTGTTACGAGATTTCAGCAGAACTGCGAAAGAAACACTTAGACCGTCCGCAGGTTTTTTTTTTTTTCTTCTCGTTTCTAATCTTGCCTATATGTGAGGTATGCTGTTTCCTTGCTGTTTCTTTTTAACGTTGAATGTTTTTGTTGAATTTCGTTTTTAACGTTGAATATATCAAAGGCCCATTGTCCTTTCTTTCTATTGATCTACAAGGGTCGTTCACGGATGAACGGGACTTTTATTTCTTTAAATATAACGGAAAATCCGGAAAGCTCCAAACTACATCAGGTTTTCAAGTATTCACCGTGCGCAGCTAGACACCGCCGCCATCGCTGTGGCAACCCTTTGATGTCTAAATTTAGCGTACAAAGAAGCGGGCTGTTGTCGTAGCCACTGCAGGACATCTTTCTGGAGGGCTTCATCTGTGTGGAACGTCTTTCTTCCAAGGTGCTTTTTAGGCCCAAACAAACGGTTATCGCTAGGGGCTAAATCTGGGCTGCAAGGGCCATGGGGCGAAACCTCCCAGCGCATTTCGTCCAGGGTTGCCACCGTAAAATTCGCCGCGTGAGGCCAGGCATTGTCATGAAGAAGAATGACTCAACATCTCATGCCTTTTCTTGCGAATTGCGTTTCGCACGGCACCCTTTATCAACGTAGAGTAGTACTGGTGGGCATTAATCGTGACTCTACTTGCTTCTGGCGATAGCAAGCCTACACCATGGCTAACCTTTCCCCCTTTTTCGTTTGTTTTGCTAGCAGCATTAAACACATCCCCCCCCCCCTTGCTCCGAGAAGTCCACATGAATGACACCCCGCATGTCCCAGAAGACAGTTTCCATGGACTTTCCAGCAGACGGATGCATCTTGCTTTTCTTTGACAGCTGGAATTATCGCCATTCCATGCTGCTGCTTTTTGTCTCTTGGGTGAAATGATGCATCAGGTTTCATCGCATGTGATGATTCGTCCCCCTCGGATTGAAACTGGTTGCTCAGAGACTGCCATGCGCGCTCCCTTCTGGTCACAAGTGAGGGGAACGCTTCTTGCACAATTAGACTTTGCGGAACAGCAAGTAGTCGTGAATGATTGTCTCCACACTGCCAACACTCACGCTTTGCTGTGAAACACGTTTAACTGCGGTAGCTTCATAGGGTCATCGTTGGTGGTAAATTTTGGGCGAGACTCTGTCACGTGGCCCTTCAAAGCTACGGACGGACCTAACGGCGGTTGACCCATAGCTTCAACAAAAAAGAAGAGAGGGGGAAAACGATGGAACAGAATATCCACGAGGTCGCAGAGCTGAAGACCATATTTTCTTATAATTTTTTATTCTGCCTTTCGTCACTAGGTTGTCATGGCTCACCTCTGTACACCCTGGACCGCGAACATTGTACTCGTACAAAGAAATACGATTCGCTACAAGTTTTTAAATCGAATACTTATTCACCACTATATTGGCACACTATAGCCTTAATGGCTTGTGCGCTATAAATACCCCAATCATCATCATCATTATTCAGAACATCTCGTTATCATTAAGTGAGCATGCCCACAGGCTGCTGTGGCCGAACAGTTGAAACGCCAATGTTACAGCAGGATATGTACCATAGCACGATAAATTCAACCTCAAGAACATCAAAGCATCCCCGCATCCCCATAGCCAGATTTGATGCAGAATATATCGAGGCCCTTTTAATGTACAGGTGCCCAGCATATTGTAAACTTTCTTGTAGACTTATCTTTTCTTGTATCCCACATATTTTCATTATCTCACATTGCACATTGCTCCGTCACATGCAGAGGAATGCACGGTAGCAGAAAAACTAGTTCCATTTCGTGTTCCAATGTGATAGCTCGCTTTTTCCCCTGCATGATTGCCTTCACAAAGTTGGGAACATTTGTCGAAGGTAACAACTCCATTTTTCATTAACGATGCCATTCCGATGTGAGTACCACTGTCAGTGCGGCGTGTGTCTGTAGGCACTGAATGCGAATGTACATATTTCGAGGCGTCGCTGTTGGTGGTCTCGTTATTGCCCTTGCCGTAATTTAGGCATAGGGGACGAAGAGGGTTGTGGATCCCGCCCGAAGGCGAAGGTCGAGATGCAATCGACGATAAACGAAAGGGTTAATGGGTAATTGCTCGGACAGCTCCATTAGAACGTTCCGACATGTGGCTGCGGGGGCAGGAAGTACTCCAAGTTGCCAGAATAATAATAAGCTTCGTTACATGCGCGCCATGCGACAAGTGGTTTTTCTCTTTAACACTCGTTATGTCACCTATCTATTTTTTTTTCTCTCTCTCTCTCGCTTGATCGTTATCATGTAGGTCGCAAGCATATTTAGAAGGAATGTCTGAAATGTCTTGAGCGGTACGAAGCGGTTGTCGCGTCCGTATGAGTTTTCTAAGCGCGTTTCAACTTTCTCGGGACGCATTGCAGAAGGCATCTCTATAGCAGCAAGCTCAAGACTCAACAGAGGCTGGAACTTGTGGGATCCTATTCCCACTCTCGGGGGCAAAGCCCGTCCATTCGACCCCCGTGGAAGGCGAGACACAGAGACAACGTCAAGATACGGAAAGAAACTCTTTAATTACTCACATTATGTATGGCGTACACCGAGAACGTTTCTCAAGCTTCACGAAGTTCCGAGCACTGTCTCCGACGCCAGCCGCTCCAGGCTTTGTCCACGCTCACACGCGCTCACGGTTCTACATCTGTCCAAGCCAAGGCCCCTTACACAGTGCTTGAGGCTGACACCTGACCTAAACACGGGTTTTGCGTGGTGCCATCTATGTGTGGTGGCCGAATTCACCACAACTACCCCCCTCTAATAGAAGTCACATGAAGAAAATCGTTGAAGAAATACATGAAAACAGGAAGTAAATACGTTAACAAGCAATTGCATACAAATGCAACTCCGACAGTTTAAACGTGGGAAAATGTCACACATCCCTAGCAGCTCACACCGTTACAGTTTCATCTGGCATGTCGAGAACCGTATAGCCGGGCCTCGAAGTACGGAGTAGCCCGGTGCTGAGAAAGCGGTAGGCACCAGCGGGCGCAGGTTCCAGTTTCCCTCAGAAGGTCAGGTCGGTGACGTCGTAGGGTGGCGAGGGCAGCTGAGACGTCAGTGGTTGCACGGGCGGTTAATCAGGAGGCTTCAACTTTGGACTAGTGGAGCTATCCTTGACGGTGTGCACGCCGATGTAGCTCTGGTACCCCGCACAGGCGACAGAGTTGTCGAGCTTCGTCTTCGGACAGCGGAATCGGGGGATCGCAGGGATGTCTCTCCGCCAAGGTTAGACCTAGAAAGCTGCCTGTTCTAGTGCTCACATGGAGGCAATGTAATGAGGTAACATGTTCCATTCATGAACTGTACATAGTAGTACAGATCACAACGGCAACCAATTATTCAGATTTTTCTGGAACTATTTTGTCTTTTGGAGCTTTGATTGTCCAGCCTATTATTGGAGCTTTATGTGATTCCCCTCTTGAAATATTATAAGATTGCTGATTCTGTACAGTTCGTAAATTTTGAAGCTGTACTGTGTTGAGGAAGGAGAATTTTCATATCTGCATTTGAATATATAGGAATAGTTTGTAAGTACTTTTCCTTGTTGACATTTATAGTTGCACCAGGTCCCAACAATGCATATTGATGGAAAATGTAAATAAATATATTAATTTGCTTGCCAAACAATATACAAGTGTCATCTTTTCTAGTGAGATATTCCCTGTGCTCAAGACTAAGTTGCAAGGCAAGGGGTTGTAGGGGTACAATGATGGTAGAGTTTAGCATTGTTTTTTGCCACTTCGCATATATTCACTGTTATATGTGTGGTATGACCAACAAGGTACAGCATGTGCATACAAAATAATTTCGTATGCAGCCACACATTTGGTTGAGAAGATTAGATGATGCACTACATAATAGACGTCCAAGCATATATAATTGTACTTAGAGTGCGATGGTTATACGAAAGCATAACTTCCATGAAGACTCTAGTTACATGGGCCTTGTAAGAGTGGCCTTTGCGAATCGTTTGGTAACGTGTCTCTAACTGTAAACGTAAGAGGCATTCGAGAATGCTACAGATATGGTTGCATCTGTGATGACCGCTCCCGGTAGGAACGACAGCACACGAGATACCTTTGGGTTAGTTTGTGGAAGGAACGAGGCCAACACCAGTAAATAATGGGCACACAATTTAATCTAACACAAGAGATCTGTGCACAGGCTGCCGGCTCACCACAATTGGACGTTGTCCTTGGGGCACAATCTGTGACGGCACAGTGCTGATGGAGTCTGTCGAGCTGGATCTTGAGAAGTTGCACAGTCTGAAGTCCGTCTCGGGCCTTGCGACACCAGTTGTGGAGGGTCGCCGTCCGAGCGATGACTTGTTGCTCCAGGCGGTTCTGTGACGAGTAGTGGTCGTCCGCCCTCACTTCTCTTTCTCCCCTGGTTATGGAGCTGCTCCCCTTTCCATTCCCACCCTCCATCCTCTGCTTAGGGAAAAGCCGGCAAAGTAACGAAACGGCTTCCTGGAATCGGCGGTTTCGTGTAAAGCCTTCCCTCTTCCCGACTGTCGCTTCAGTTTACGTACCCTGCTAGCCTCCGCAGGCCACGGCAATTCCCTGCTTTGGGAAGAGTCGGCAAAACAGGGAAATTGCTAAAAAGAGAGCTTTCTCCGCACTATATCTTCGTGGTAGACGTTGGTTCTTTCAACAGTTGACTTAGCTCCTCTCGCGCTTAGGGCGCGTTCAAACAATGTCGTGCTTAGGGAGCCTGCACGCGCATGCAGGCTCCCTAGTCGTGCTGTCCGTTCTTTCAAGCGGCCGCCGTCACTCCAGGGGCGCTCACTCACACACAAAGAAGATGCTCGTAGAAGTGCATCTGGAGAGCCCATTTAGTGATTCTAGGGACCTCGTTTCACAACATCGCACAAAGCTGGTTCACGAATGAATTCGCAGCTGCTGCACTGTTTACTCATCGCGGTACCAGTGGAACCCGGCTGTCCGCCATCTTCAAGCACAGATACGTGAAGCCACGAAAAGCCGTAGCTGGAATCCACTGACAAGTACGAAGGCGCGTACACGTCACAGTGCCCGTTCGGGTGCATCTACGTCCTAATCATGGCTGCGACCATGTCTGTTTAGGAATAAATTATCTCTGTGTTTTTTTTACATGTAACTGTACCGAACTGGGAGAATGAAGGTGCATTTTGGGGAGAGTTGGATGTGGGTCGTTTAGAATATCACAACCGTTTCGACTATTGAGGATATCGGCATAGCGGACATGCGAATCGGCTTCCCAGTCTGTTCGGCGTCCACCTTTCTCGTATGACTACATTTTCTGTGGACGGAGATATACCCTCAACCCGCAAATGCCCCGTCATCCTTTCGCCCTGCAACAACAACAACAACAATAATAAATCATGGAGAAGTGATGATGCCCTGTAAGCCTGACAAGCTGATGGGAAAACTGATGGAAATGACTTTTTGCATCAGGAAATGGCTGGATTTCCTCGCGACCAGTGGATCCAGTGCCTCTATGGATCCAGTTCTTGACATAGTCTCTACGGTTGAGCATGCTCGCGCTCATCGACAGATCGTGTTATCATTTTTCCTGGACATCAAGCGTGCTCATGATATCGTTTCGCACATTTGTGTACTGCACGCCTTGTGCATTTTTGATGTACCCGGTCGACTTTTCAATTGGCTCCAAGATTTCCTTACGGAACGCACTGTCAGTGTATCCCAAGCCCCAAGCATAATATTCGTCAAGGAGTTCCGCAAGGAAACATTCAGAGTCCGACACTCTTTATTGTGGTGATGGCGGGCCTAAAATCGATAGTTCCTCGAAAAGTGTCGTTCTCTGTGTATGCAGATGACGTTGCCCTTTGGGGAAAATCACGACCTGCTATTCAGCGCCGCTTGCAACTGGCTTTGAATAACATCCACAAGTACCTCACACAAATTGGGATGGACCTTTCGCCCGAAATATGCGTCGAGGTCCCGTTCACGCAAGCCTATGACAAATTTCCCTTGCCAAGAAGCTTGAACCTGTACGTTTCCATGGCGCATCCTTGGCGTGGTCATGGGCTACGCTGGACTCAGCACATTAAGCACCTTGAAGCCAAAGCGCAGGCTGAGCGATGGCTCCCCGCTATCTTTCTAGCTCTCGATGGGGCTGTGATCCCTTCTTGCAGTTCACGTAGCCTTGGTGCGGGCTATACTGTGCCTTCCGGTCCTGTACAGGATTTCTACAACATCATTAAATACCCTTCGAAGCCTGTTTGCTCGTAGCCTGCGTCACTGCCTTCCAAGAATGGCTAAAGCACGGCAGGTTCTGGCTGAAGCTGGAGAACTCCCGCTGATGTTCTGCGTTGTTGCGACACACATCGGACCACGCGGGGTGCTCCCACGGCAACTACTCTCATCCGGGAAAACTAGTGTTGTAAAGGAAGAAGCGACCGCAGAAGCCCTCCCCTTTTCTCACGCACATGTGGACTGTCCAAATGGTTCTGAGAATTCAACTGACGTCAGTGTACAGTGACTTAAAAGCGCTGGTCCGCGAAGCGCGTTCAGCTTTCGAGGTACACCAAAGTTCAGCTGACATAAAAAAGTGAAGTATATGAGAACCATAAACGATAAATGAAATCACATCACATAAAAACGCGAAATAAAATTACATATAAGTGCGGGGAAAGAGGCGGTGAGCAATTGTCCGGCTTCAGCGGTTCTGTGGTGAGCAATTGTCCGGTGAGCTATTGTCCTGGATCCGTGTCGCTCAGGAACGTCAAAACTGCTTTTCTCACAGACCGCTGTGTGGGATGTCGTACTGGGCCGAGCAGAGTGGCCGGAGAAAAGTCTGCACCGCAGCTCGAGTAGGCGTCGTCTGAGCGCGGCTCGAGGGGTGTCGAATCTGCCGCAGTCGAGGAGAAGATGTGGAATATCAGCTTAAACATCGCAAGTGGGGCATTTGGCCGAGTGAAGAAGACTCATTTTACAGAGAAGCAGAATCCTGGCGACATTAAGTCGTAGTCGGTGTAGAATGGACACTTCTCGACGCGAGCAGTGGTGTTTGGCAACGAAATCCATCGACGGGTCGACGGACCGGAGATGATCGCTTAATCGAACAACGCCCTCTTGAAACTGCCGAGTGCCGCTGTGGTGAATTCGGCGTATCTGTAATCGACATGCTGAGGCTGAAAGTGGTAGTGGACAGTTATCGACGGATGACGTCCCCATGTGCACGACGTGCTAAGGCGTCTGCGCGGGGGCCCTTCGTGCGCTGACCTCCGTCACGTGCACACAGCGTTGATTCTGGGCACATTGCGGTGCTTATTCTACACGGTCTCAGCGTATCCGGAGAGCGTGAGCTTCTCAATATTCAGGCCCGAAGCCTCCGCGTCTGTTTGGGAGTTCCCAGAACGACAGAGACCTACGAGCCAGCAATGCAACGTAGAGCATTTACAAAACCGCTTGTCCTGGTGGCTACTGTTCGTGCCGGGACCACGTCATGCTTCTGTCTAGTGACACGCCAAAGTACTTGCAATGAGGCAGAAAGTCCAGCGGTGCCCCGACTAACAAACAATGGGTACTTTTGGAATGAGCGTCGGGTGAATGCCATGGCAACGGTCTTAATAGGGCAGACCGATAAGCCTCGGTCGGCAAGGTATTCTACAATAGAATTCAAGGCGCATTGTAACCGGCGTTGAACAGCGTCTCGGCGGGTGGCAGAGGTCCATATGCAGATGTCGTCTGCGTACAGAGTGATGCGGGTATGATCACGAAGCTGGGCGGGAAGCGAAACCATTATAACATTAAAGAGGAGAGGGCTCAAAATACTTCCCTGTGGAACACCACGGCGGACGGGATGGAGAGCGGTGTCACCTTCCGTGGTGCGCACGAAGATGCGTCGGTCAGAGAGAAAGTCTTGAGGAGACTGGGCAACCGCCTACTTCAGCTTCTTGTAGCGTCGCGACGATGGCACTGTGCAACACGTTGTCATACGCTTTCTCTACGTGGACAGTGTACGTGAACGTACGCTTTCTGTACGTGGACGTCAGTGTACAGTGACTTAAAAGCGCTAGTCCGCGAAGACATTCTGTCTGTTCCCGTCAACATTTTGGCCATGTAATTAACGCTCAGCTGCTAAGCTGCGGCTCAGACCCAGGATCCCAACAACGTAAAAGGAAAACAGCTCGGCGCTTCCCACGTTTGCGTGTGCACAATCACCATCACACTCTCCTCAGAAATTCGATACCTCCCCGAAAGTGACTTTCATCGAGTGGCACAGATGAGACGCCCGAGCCTCACTGGCTTCGTAGCTAAGGATGTAACACCGGCGGAAGCCCCTCGGTCTCCACCGGTCCCACCCATCTTGGCGAGTCTTCCGGAACGAAGAGACCAAGTTCCCCCTCAGGTCCTTCGAGACCATTTTTATGCTCTCGTAGAAGATAAATTTTCTACTTGTGCAGCAGCGTTACACGGATGGTGCTTCCAGAAGTGGGTAGTCTGCGTCGACCTTTGTAATACCATGTCGAACGTAATACAACTATCATTTTCGTTACGCCACTGTGCGGAGCTCTACGCTGTTCTCTTTTTCATGAAAAAGCTATTGGAGTGTCACTTTCAACCCCTCTCCTGGGTGATCTATACTGATCCTAAAGCAGCCCTACAGTGTATATTGCAAGCATTCGAGGCTCCTTGGCATCAATCGCTACTGACATACTGCAACTTTACAAGCGACTACACGAACAGGGACACCGACTGGTTTTACAGTTGATCCCGGCCCACATCCGTATACGTGGCAATGAAGAAGCCCACCGCTGTCGACATACGATCTCCATCATATTGCCAAAAGGGGATAGACGATCTTACCTGTCGGCGCTTGCATCAGCAAAGGCCGCCCATCAATGATGTCAAGACATCCCGGAAGGATCCCTCCTCCACTCAGTAGATCCCACACCGTCCTTCATAATGCCGTCTACCCTTCGTCAGATCATTACGTCTATCGTCCGTCGACTTCGTTGGAACGTCGCATTCACCCCATACTTTCGCCACAAGCTGGGTTATAGTAACACACTGCTCTGCCCTTGCCACTCCAAGTACTGTCCATCACATTTTCATCGACTGTCAGAAGTATTTCACTGAGCGACGCGTCCTCCAGCGCCAACTTGAAGCCACTGGAAGACCCTCACTTGCCCTTCCTCAACTGCTTGGGCCTTCGGTCAATCCTGCGCATCAGCTACGAGCTCTTGAAGCCCTCATCTCCTTTTTAGCAGCAACAGGGCTCCTGCGTGAACTCTGAACATCCATCATCATTCACCATCTTCTCCCCCTCAAGCAATGGGATAGGGTGCATCCCACTACATCATCATTACTTATTTCTTGTTGTTGTTGTTCTTGTTTACTTCACTAGATATTTAATTGAACCGGAATAGACGTTTTTTTTCCCTTCACAAAACCAAACCAGACCAACCATCCGAAAGCGTAGTGCAAGGACAACGCGTATCGCATCCAACCTCATCAACAGCTGCAGAACTGTATCCTATTCTATTCTCTCTGCAACACATAGTTGATTTCAGCCCGCGAGGATGGACAGTGCATGTTTACGAACTCAAAATCTCCACTGCAAGCTGTTGAGAACACAGGCGTATACGAGGCTCGTCCGCGTCCCTAGTGGCGGACGTGATGGTTTACCAGCTTGTGCACGAAGCAGGGCACAGGCTAGTTCTCCAGTGGGTTCCAGCCTATTGTGGTGTCGTGGGAAATGAGCAGACCGACAGCGCCGCAGAAGCATCTCTCTCATCTATAGGAGACGGAGGAATATTGCACTGCTGAGAGGAGACCGTCGTTTCATTCTTGGACGGCTAGTACCACCCCTGGCTTCCAACCAACAGAGCCGTTTATAGGGGACCTAAAAACGGTTCTGCCAGCCAGTGGACATCTGACATTCTCCACCCCCCACCCCCCTCTATGCTTGCCAGAATTGATTACTACGCTGGCTTTCCGGATGCCACAAAACACTTCTCGTCAAGACGCTGCATTTCAATTCATCGGATGCGACTCAATGTGCCTTTTACAGCTCAGTGGCGTTACCGCTTGCAACAAGTTGACTCTCTAAGTTGCCGTCACTGCGGTGAGATGTAGAGCACATCCTTCTCCATTGCCCGCACTACCAACCTTTCAGAGCCACACTCTCTCAGCCAGCTCGACTTTCGCCCTCTCACTATGTCAGAATTGCGTGGTGCATGGCCAGATCCCGTCCACAGACGGTTTGGATCCTCACTGAGAGGCGTATATTTCACCACACTAGCGCCAGCAAACTCCCCAATCACCATCATTAAAGCGCCATTCTGTTAACAGCTCAGCGTATTGCTTCAAATTGTGATGTATTTCCTCTCCTGTAAGAACCCTGCAAAGGGTGAACAGTATTGTGTTCCTGTCCCTACCACCTCCTCAAGCTCAAAGAAATGATACCATCAACGTGGCTCTTTGTGTCTCTTTTTGTCTTGTTGTCTCGGAGTATAGACAGTTTCCCCGTGGACGCCGCCATATTGAAAGCGCAGCGCCGTCTAGCCGGGAGAGCACGTTGAAAACTGTTCACTGCCCAAGCCAGACAGAACGAAAGCACACGTGCCGTGTGTCCCTGGTATCGCTTTCCCCCTTTCTGGCAACAAGACCACAATCAAAGTTGTACAGAATTTGAGTTTTCGAGGAGGGCGACTTTTTGGTGCAGCTCTCGGATACATAGGATGTTCACTGTGTTCTAAGAGGGACATGGGCAGAAGCCTCGGGAGCGGTCACGTGCCTCCGCGAGCCGATAATCAACAACGAGGCTTGCATGTTGCTGCCCGGGATGTCAGCGTACTATACACAGTGTATACCTCGTTAGGCACGTCGCCTAATAAATAATTTTTCGCTCATTATTCTCGCGTGCACCACAGCACATGCGCCGTGTAATTAGTCGCCAGTACCAAAGTGTCAATACCCCTTCAATACGTTCCCCTTACGTACCCCTTCAGCGCAAGCAACACAATGATTTACCAACAACGAACGAAAACATTATTTCGGCGCTATTATACAGCAGCATGACTACCGTGCATGACGTTGCTTATTCTATGGATTTCCGTTCGGTGCATATTAGACAGCTAATGACGTCTAATTATAGGAGTGTAGTTTACGCTGACGTCGATAATTATACGTGGCGGCTTCGTACGCCGCCTTGACGACATGAGCGTGCGAATCTACTAGGTATGCAAGGGGGCGGCCATCTCTTAGGTTATGCATTACGCTGCTCTCGATAACAATGCTACTTTGTTAAAAACCGGTAGCACCGGTATTTCATAACGCCGGGGCGTGAGACTAATGTTTTTTTGTTTTTTTTAAGTTTCGTCTTTCATCTTCCATTGCTACTAGTCATTGTTGCGCTCGGCTGTCTGCTGGCCATCACTCCTGTTCTACACCGCGTCAAGTTTTCTTCTTCTTGTTCCTTTCTGTGTGTGTGTGTGTACGTTATGCAATGAAAGTTGCGAGGTCAACAGAAATGGAAATAGTCAGACTGGCGGGAGTCGAACCACGCACCTCTCAGCCTCGATAGCTTGAGAACAGTTACTTTCCATCGAGGTCAATAGTGTTGCGTTGCTTGTGTGTCGGCTATTACAAAAACTAATGGAAGGCATTAAAGGTGGTCACCGCCATTGAAGGGTATCTGCGTTCGTTAATGCGATCATCATTCCACGCATACATGTGTGTGTGTGTCATCTCCTTATTTCGTGTCTGTATCTGCTATTTTAGCTCCGTGTCGCCCTTGATCAGACATGAACACTCGCACGCGTCAGGCTTCAACATCAGAAGAGCTATGGCCATTCCCATTGGTACTCGCTCAAGCACTTGACAATTGCCGCCCTGCCTCACTGGTGGAGGCGTCCGCAGTGACGTCATAGCCAATGAGTTTCGGTATTCGCCCCATTTTCTGCGTTCCTTTACCCTCCTTGCAGTAAAACTCGGAATTGAGGTACACATCGATGCAAATAGTTGTCTTTGACGCTTATTTGGCATAATGTGCCATCTACTTTTTTAAAAGCATTTGATTTAATCCAGCTAAGATATATTGTGTGTTCAGAAGCCCCAATTTCTCATCAGGCACTCATTCGTTCGTCCACTCTTTACGTAACAAGCGTAAAGAATGTGGCCTCTGATAAGCAGACTGTTCTTGCACGCCAAAGCATTCCACTTCCTGCAGAAACGCCCATGCTTCATAGCATTCGCAACCACAGGTGACTCTTTTCCTTTTAGGCAAACCCAAAGGGGGCCTTGCTAGTTCTCCTTATCTCAAATATGGCGTTGGGACGCCTTCTTTTGTGAAAACCAGCGCTTTTATTGTGCGCTGTCTTACACGGGCGCCGCACAGCTAGAGTATGTTGGACGCGAAATGAACACTCGCTGTAGTTAGGGAAACAACGCAAGTGGGACAGGCTACAAAAGACGAAAGAATAAAGCGCGTGCAAAAGTAAAAATGAGGGGACAACAATGCAACCCTTTCTCTGCGTGGAAAGCCTTGAAGGAGACACTATATGCGTTCCTTTTGTTGTCGCGTGTATGAGAAACGTGCCATTCGTAGTGTATTGTCCGCCCACCTTTTTGTCAGCCTCTGCGTTGTCACATGGCCATGGATGCGCCCTTCCTATCCAGGGGAGACTACACAAAATGGACCTTAAAGGAGCAGTGAAAACTCCGATCGTAGCTGAACGCGAAAAGTCTTTGATTTGCACATCATTTGGAAACTCCTTCAGACAGCCCGTAAGTTGTGCTGATGGCACTCCATGACGTACGCCGCAACAGTGGGCCACGTCACACCAGGAGATCGCGCCGGACCTCCAAGGTGACGCTTGTGGATGTCTCTTGAGGGCGTTTTCGTCGATTAAATTGCTGACACCGTTCAGGAAAAATAGATTCACTAGGTGGTGAAAGGGCTCGCCGTTGTCGGCAACGTCACAACTGACGGGGAATGTACGTCCTGGGCCGACTTCTAAGGGAACTGTATGTCTGAAACCCCGTCTGAGGAAAAAGCCCCAGACACGGGTACCTTCCAGTTTGGTTTGGTTTGTTTTTAAGAAAAAATAAAATGGAGATTTTGGCTGTACTAGTGTGAGGCCCGCGACTCCATATCACTTGCCCTAGTTACTTTGGTGGAAAACTCCTGTAATGATGATGCCAATGAAGAGTCTCGACGTCTGATAGACTACTTGATGAATGAAGCAGGCTTTCGAGCAATGGCAAGAGTCATTTCATGGCTCCTTTAATAGTGTATATGATAAGGGCAATATTAACTCTAATCCATGCAGGGGAGCTTGCTTCGTCTCCGAGATGCTAGATGAATGGACAGTCACGCTGTGTGTTACCAACCATGATTTAAAGTAGCACAGAAGTCATTTTTAACGCCCTGTTTTCTTCCTATAAGACTGTTAAGTAGGCCAGTAACATGCACCATGCCAAGTAATTTACGCCACAGGGTCATAATTATCGCAGAAATTGAATTTAAAATACGCCACAAAAAGCGACTGTGCGCAACGGTGGTGAAGAGCTGTACCAGCCTGTGATCTGCCTGGAACCTCGTGCTGGCACTATAAGGAGAACGCTCGCTGATTCGCCTAGAGAAATGCTGTCTGCTACTCGGCTGTTCGGGGTTCTGAAAAAGCCTTTCTCCTGGCTCGGTATGACTCGACCGCTCCTTCTATCCCCAATTCTCCGGGAGAACTGGCAAAGGGATGAGGCGCTGGCCCCCACTGACCGGCGAACCAGAACGAGTTCTCCATATAACGTCATCGGTGACGTGGCATCATACCTCCTCATCCTCGTTATAGCTGGAGTGGCAAGTTAAGGGTGAACGCGCGAAGCCATGTTTATGTGAGTTCTTTTCTGGAAAACAAATTGCACACATCAAAACCTTTCGCGCGATTCGGTATAATGACACATGCACTTTTATCAGACGTCTTCATCTGAATTTTTTTTTGATGGCACTCTGTACTCCCTTAAGATCTCGATACTGCGAGGGAGAGTTAGACAAATATTCGGATCATATTGGTTGTGGGGCGTCTCTATTGTCGAGCGACTGCTCTAGCGACATGGCTGCATGTTGCTCGGATTGTGCGTCGACTTCATAGGGAACTCATTTAACGTCACGACAACAATACGTATTTTAATTCTGTGGAGGTGAGCTTTGCGTTCCATCGCAACGGCCGATAGCCTACCCCTCTGCTAGAGGTGCTTCTGCGAATGATAAATTGCAGATTTGCATTATCTGTGATACGGCTAATGTACCTTTCACATATGCCCCCACCACCTCCCTTGCTTATTCTAACGTAATCAAGTTATTATATCCTTGTACTGGAAATGAACCTTCTTCCTCCTGCTTTCAGTGAATATAACTCACATCACAACGTTCATGTGAGTGAGTGAATGAAAAAGAAAAAAAGAATAGAAAATTAACGTTCATGTGTTCCTGTCAGACCCAATAACTTAGTCCGATATTTCCGCAAGCTTTAGGTGCCCACGTGTGCTATACGTCAATTGCAGTGGCGTAGCCAAAGGGGGAGAGGGCTGGGGAGGGGTGCAAACCCCCAAATCATACCTTTGGTAGTACATTTAGGAAAGAGAAAACGGGGTGAAACCTCCTCCCACATGTAACGTTCACATAAAGCCCCTTCCAGAATATTTTTCTGGCGACGCTGCTGGTTGATTGTACTGGTTATCAGCCAACAAGCCGGGAAACCAGGTTCAGGGATGCAGAACAATTAACTGAAAGAAAAATTGGTGAAGCTTACAAGTTTGTGCGGAGTCCTGATTCCTTGGCTGACGTTGAGGGTGCAAGCAAGGATGTTGTAAGCTATGTCCGTCGATGAGTGAAAAATGTATCTGCGCAACCACAGACCTGAACTCTCTTTCGCTATTGAGTTGAAACCCATACAGCTTCAGTGGAGGCGTGCATATTTACCTATAATTAGCGCACAGTTGTCGATTCCCTCCTTGCAGGCGATAGCAAACGCCGTTTGCCAAGAGCTTTTTTCATTATTCAGTTACAACGAAGGCAGGGCAGCAGTGTCACCCCTCAATGCTCGTACGTTAACTGTAATGAAAATTTACGGTCCAGCTGCTATATTCATTATCGAGGCAAGGATTGCAGCGCGGCCGATAGCATGCATACTTTGCGATGCACGCCTATTGTAATGACGTTTTTTCTGCGCGATGGACTCCCCACAGTGCGCCAGACCGACTCGCTATTTCCAGAAGCACACCGTCCTGCGGATGCATACGTTCTTTATTGATAGCACGAAATATTTGGAGCGTCTGTTTGTCGCAGGATCGTCCCGTGCAGCTGGCAGTCAAATAGCACCCGGAAGTTTTAACGCGACTATAAAGTCAACGGGAATATTTCGGCAAGCGCTAACACGACATGTCAATAAACTAAGTCACAAAGTCACATGGTCTCAAAATGACGTTGCCTATGACGTGTGACTACAACAAGATGGCGGTTTTGCTAAAAGCGCCCGCTTGAGGGTATAGTTACTGCGAGGGCGGGTTTGTGTCACCCCTGTGGTTCCCCCTCCCATATCACTCTAATGGCCAACCAGAGCGCGAGGTTGCCCGACCACAACAGTGCCATTCTTGACGACACAAAGCACGCGTTTTCAGAACAGAAGTAGACGTCATCCCTTTTCCTGGATGAAAGACACCCGTGCGTAAACAATTCCGTGGACGCCTTTGTCCTTGCCGTACTTTACGCCCTGACCTTTTCGAGATCAGGGCGGAATTTCATGTTCGATGAAAAGAAGCTTGATATCATCTCAGAGAGCAGAGGGTAAGTGTATCGATGCCCCACTCAGTAGTGGGCAATCCAGGGGGTCGCCACAAAACGTCCCTCTTGATAGACTTCTGAGCGCTTACTGCGATCTCTCTGCTCCCGAAAAAATCAAAGTACTTCTCGCAATTTTTGTTCATACGCTGCGGTAAAATTGAGTTGTAATTGTATAATTAGGGCTCTCTTTGCCTAAGCTGTCCCACTTGAGCGGCCCATCAGACCGTTGTTCATGAGTTGGACTACTTGGGACCTTGCTGACGAAACCAGGTCAGGATGACCGACGGCGTTGACGGCCAAACAAAAAGAAGTTCCGGTTTGGGACTGACCGGAAGAAGGAAGACAGTGAAGAACACCCGGTCCATTCCGTGTATCATTCCAGATGGGAATGTAGCGCAATTGCGCGACGGGGGAGGCATAACAATGTCTAACCTAATCAATTTTACTATCTTGAAGGGGGTCGATGCGGTGACACAACGTACCTCAAACTAGCATTGTTCGCCCCCTATATAAGTGATGGGGTTATACTTTAGCTTACGTGACTGCATTGCTAATTGTAGATTACCGTGTAGCACCCTGGCGTTCTCGAGGATTTTGCGTGGCAAACAGGAAAGCTGTTGGCAGCATTTCAAATTGATCGTTTCTCGCCTTGACGCCTCCATCACCCATAATAAGAAGTGATGGAGTTACACTTTGGCTGCCGTAACTGTGTTGCTGACTGTCAAATACTGTGGCAATGCGAAGAATACGAGAACTGCTTGCCTTGCTCCCAAAATCATGATTGTTTCTCACCTTTAATCATTCGTTATGCATAACACAGATTGGTGGAACTGCATGTGTTCCCCTACGTGATTGTCATTTCTCATACATCACCGTCGAATATCGTGATTCTGTTGCAACGCGAAGCAGGAAATCCTTTGAGTAGCTACAGATTTACATAGACTCGTAGCACCTCATTCGTCAACACCCATGCTGAATATGGCCATGGAGCACTCGTTCTGGGCGTGCGGGTAGAGACCACGTGAGCGGCTAGCAAATGCCCTGTTCTACATGCAACGATTCCTAATGTATGTCAGTTATGTTCAAAAATGCAGTGCAAGGTGACCGTATGGTCCACGGTCACGGCTTTTTGTGATACGCTTCGTGATAAGAAAACGAGGGAAGATAGAGTGCCACGAGCGCGGTTTTGATTCGTGCGCCCTCTGTGTCAGGTGGAGTCACCATTTGTAGGAGCGAACGCCACCTTGGCATAGTGTGACGCTGTCGTGTTCCGCGCTACTGGAATCACTCCGCAAGAGACTGGAAGCTCAAGTGGATCGACACAGAGTTGAGAAGTTTGGAAGATGAAGCAGTTTGAGTTTGAGTTTGATTATAGAAAAAAAACCGGAAGATATTGAATTCGTCACCTGGCGAGTTCTGCTACTCCCATATAGATCCCCTAAGTGAAAGGAAAACGAAAAATGAAGAGATAAAAATAGAAAAATATCACCCCTCCCGGTCACCGAACTGTACGGTGCACATAGGCGTAGCTACATCCCCTAGAAGTGAAATGAATTGCGAGAAACTAACAGGAACAGGGAACTCGACGACACATGTTTAGAATGCGGTCCTAAAATACGTGTGCACTGCATTTGCCGTTTGCCTGCTTCATCTTCATATCATTGTGAGCAATGAAGATGAAGCAGGCAAACGGCAAATGCAGTGCAGACGTTTTCTGCACTGCTGAGCCGCATAGAACGCCTTTCCTTAATTCTCCCGTTCATCAAATGCGCATTTTCTGCACGCACTCTATATATGGATGCGCATTTGCAGTCTCTGTGCATGTCGATCTGTTTAGTGGATCGGATGCGACGCGCTTTTCTTGCGAATTGGCCCGGATTCGATAGGCTTCTGTCACATCCACGTAAACGGCGGCTCCAGATCGTCCACCTCCAGGCTCCGTCCATGAAGTCCCTCCTCTAGGGATGTAAAATTACCGGAAAATTTGAGACTCGGGAAAAAAAAAAAACAGTTTTTTCTTGAGTTTTTTCCCGACAATTTTGAAAAAAAAAATGAAAATACTGTTACTACAGCCTGCAACTTGTTTATTGACATGTATATACAGTGTGTTCCCCAATAAAACTCCACCCGTGCCAGCGTGCCGAGGTCCTACCATTATTCAATGCAAGTGGGACATTGTGTCGTTTACATATAAAGCTCTGAAGACCCCTGGTATATGTTTCAAAGGGATTGAGCATCTCAGTGCAAAGTTATGATGCAAAGCGTACGAATCCCGTGTTCAAAACAATCAAGATGGCGGTGGAGAGAAGTGCAGTGAGAGATTGCTCCCCAGACGGCGACGGGTCCCTTCGGCAGAGACGTGTCTAACCTTTTTCTTGGGGTTGGCGCACAAGGAGAATGCATCCAACGTCTCACAGCGGACGAACGCGAAAATTTTACAAAAGTGCCATGAACACTGCGGTCTGAGCGAAAGCGATGAATGACGATGGCCATGTTTCGCCGCTGCTCATCCAAGTATTTTGTAGGCTGAATATGAAACTAAAACTCGGGCGCCTCACTATGTGCTGGAGGACGAAAAACGCCATCTGGAGTGTTTGAGTTTTTTTTTTTTTAACCTTTGAGCGGCTGAAAGCAAAAATAAAAAACTTTTTTGTCAATATTTCCGTTTTCTTTTACATCTTTCTTTTTCTTCTTCTTTTTCTTTTTTCATCTCTGGCTCCATCACGACGAACTGCCCACCATAGTCCCCGCCGAGTGACATGTACAGTGTCCAGAAAGGGGACCAGTGATTTTGTGGCTTAGTCAGCTTACTTTAACCATGAACCAAAACATTTCATCACAGTGAGAGGGTGAGAGTCTAGCTGACGCTGTAATCCCTCGGGCTTAGGCCGGCCTGCATACCGATGTACGGTCTCTGTAAAGAAATAAATAATAAATTAGCGTAGCCCTGAAAGGTTCGTAGTGCGAGCCGTGGATTAGGATGTGTTCCGTATTTTCCTCGTCACCACAGTAACAGCACTTGCCGCAAGCGATAACGCAATTGAGCAGTGAAAGAGACATCGAGCATCATTCGACGAATTAGCGCAGCATCCTGACGTGAGATAGTTCGTGACATACGGAGAGCGAGCGTTGGGTCAACTCTTGCAAGCATACAATATGTAAGGGACACCGGGCAAAGTTTTTCTGTCGCAATGATTATTCTGAAATTGACGCTGACAAACTCGTAAACTGAATGCTGTCCTTCCGTGATATTACGCAGTTAGCAAAACCTTTTTACGCTGAATTCCGCCTGCAAGCGGTGAAACACACGTGCTCCTCTTTTCAGATGGGTGGGAATCGTCCGCAATGACCACGGCGCCTCACAAATCAGCTGTTCGTGACGCGTGGACGTGCCACGTCTATTACACGATTTCGGGGCAACAATGGAGCTGAGAAGACTGTTTTGCGCAATGACCGCTGACACTGTTCAAGACGTCGGGCACAGGGGATGACAGAACAAAAGGTGTCTCGCAACGGTGCACTAAAGTTGTTACAGCACCAGCGCGAGGGACAAGGTTTTGGTTCAAGTGAGTGGGCTACTTCCCACGAATGCATGCAGGTCAGTCGAGTGCACTTTGAAACATTTAATTACGTAGATGACTTTCCATATTTTATAATTCTCTCTCAACAGAAGGAGTGGACACCGAGCACAGGCCTGGGGACGCTCACATAGATGGTATGACACAGATTCAGCTGTTCGTGTCAAATCCATGCCCTGAGGTCAACTGCCTCATTCCATCGCCATGCATGTAGTTGTTGACTTCCATAATACTTTCGCGCAGTCCCATTGGGTTCCTTTCTTTATTTCGAATTCACCGTGCATGTCAAGTATAAACAGGAAGTTGCAATGCCCACATTCTTTGCGACCTCAGGCGAGCGATCGTTGGTACAGGAGACAGTCGCATGACTGCTTATCGTCCATTCGACTCGCATTTGACAAGCCCACGCAGCTGAGAGACGCCACCGACGGCATAGCAAGTCTGGCGCTGACCGGCAGGTATGAAAGAAAGGCTTGACACCGAATGCATGCGAGGATGACGCTCCATGCCGTCGTATTAATAACGGCGATCGGTGTTCCGCATAATGCGTTCCTGCCCACTCGCGAGGGTTAAAATGACGATTATTCAGACTTGCGCGCAGCCTGAAATATTATCCGAATATAAAAGGAACGTGACGGCATACGATAAATCATGCAGTGGTTGAAAAATATTGCTTGCAGAGCTACATTTTCTGTACACGATGCTTTCTTGGGGCGAACAAAAACAAAGAAAATCACCCAACAGAATGTGCCCCTCAAATCTGCTGGGGTGTTGGATGGAAACCCCCATTTATTATCGCGCTCGAAAACAGCAACAAATCACCGCATTGTGGCTTTTCATTAACGTGACGGTGACTTCATTCAATAGAGACATTTTAGTCCGACGTCGACAAACGTTGCCTTCTCGTTTGGCAAAGTTGCGCGTTATTACACAAACCAGAGAAATCTCCAGGGCATAGTGATTAATATCAGAAAACATACGCGAGTCTCTTCAACAACGAGAATGTCTGTAAGCAGATTAGGAAAATGTGCTTATAACGAGTTAATTAGCATTAAACTAATTGAAAGGTAGAAGTCTCAGCCCTTCGATGAAGTGACGCTAAAGGAATAAAAGGAAATTTGGCGGAAAAATAAGGTTACATTCTGTTCGTCCCGAGATTCACTCTTCACAGAACTTGACTACCAATTACACGCTGCTGGTCGACCATCGTTCTCTCCCCTGGCTTGTCGAAAACGGGGTCGTACGCCTTTTTGTGGCACTTATGAAGTTACGTTAATAATACGGCTAATAAAGCAGTTAATTAATGAAATTATGTTAATAATAATAGTGCAGTCAGAAGTAATAACGGTATAACTTTGTGCAATGATTGGCATTCAGCGTGGTGGGGTTCTGTTTTAGGAGTAGCGGAAACCGTCGGGAAACCTATCCGTATTATCCAATCCAGCGCATCAGTTTGTAGTTGCAAAAATATTCGGTATCTTCCTTTTCCTCTGAAAGGCACTAGGTGGCACCACCGACTGAACGGAAGCACTTGAAAGCTGCTCTTGGCAGTTTCAAACGTTCCAGACAATTGCTTTCGTCGACGGCCCTGTTATTGCTTCAGCTGATCACATGTCTAGAGCTGTGGGTTAAAGTTAAACACGCAAAGACCTTACATGTCGGCAAACAAGTGCAGTCCCGCGCAAGACACTGTTCTTTAGGTATTGTTCTCACGGAGCGTTACACAAGGGACCACTCCAAGAAACAAATGCTGTCTGATAACTTGCACTCAGTCTCGTCTTTAAAGTTACACAAACGGTGGTGTGGCACGCGAAAACAGTCAGGCATCCGCTACATGACCGTTGTAACATCGGTACGACCATCGTTACGCGGCGGTATTACATCGACGGACTATTCATGCACTGGGTGCAAGCGGGTGCAAATCACGCCTGCGAACGCTTTCTTGATGATTCATTGTTCTCCGACAATTCCACCTGGAGAGGAAGAAAGAAATGTGTAAATGTACGCTATTAATCATACGTGGGGTCACGTCTATAACGCTTACAAATGCTTCCAGCACGGAATCGGGTAAATCGAATGCATGTTGTTACGAAACACGTAAAACTGGTCACCAGTGACTCTTCGAGTAGGGGACAACAATAAACCCTGCAGCAAATGACAAAAAGTCTGTTACTTGTATGACGCCACTGTATGATGTGACAATGTGATATGTCGCGATAGTACACAACGCCGCGTCCAGGGGAGGTCTTTCTCCGCTTCCTTCCCTAGTGAACTCATTGAATGGCGCGACGAGGCGCAGGGACTACACAGACTATACGTTATATGTGTGTATAGTCCGCACCTATATGTTGCCGCGTTTTTCAAATATGCGATCAACACACATCGTCCAGAAATATATAGGGAGCAGCAAACGCACTGATGGACCATACGAAATGCGAAAACTATTTCATTTCCTTGACTATGACTAAGAATTCCTCGGTGGAGGAGCTCGCCGAGGATATCGCAAACAAGGTCGACGAAAGAAGGCTCACCACCTTGCTCCCGCAAATTACGCCGTCGGACCTCGTACCCCTTACACCCCTTACATCGTGCGAGCTACCTACAACACGAGTTGGTGACGTACCTACCAAGCTTTACGACTTCTACCCCCGTACGATTCCCAGCTCCTTCTGGAATATATCAGCATGATATATAGATAGACGTACAAGTCTTGTCCCGTCTACTTCGTGTGTCGTCTGCGTCTTTACCCCAACCTCAGGATGATAGTTAAGAATCGAAGTGTAGGCCATTCTCTAAAGCAAACAATGCGGTGGTGGTGGTGGTGGTGGTGGTGGTGGTGGTGGTGGTGATGGCGGTAGGGCTTGCCGTAGGGCAAACAATGCATTTTAATCCAGCTCCTTCGAGCTCCATTCGCCGTCTGCCACAGCCTTCTTCGCACGCTCCACAGCTCGGTGCACGCTCCGCACTCCTCGTTGTCTTCGTCCGCCGTGACGTGAGGTCGCCGCACCCTGCGCCCATAGAACTAGACTGCGAGTTCACAATGGACGAGCTCGACCGCGCGACCAAAGCAACGGCAACCAAATGTACCTCCCCTGGTCCAGACAAGGTGACCTACAAGTGTCTGGCGAACCTTGGTCCAAAAGCCAAGGGCATACCTCTCAAAGCTGGCAAACGGGTAAAGTTCCTCAGGAATGGAAAACAGCAAGGCTGATTTCGATCAGAAAATCTTGCAAACCGAAGGAAGAAATTGCCTCCATCAGTTTGACAAGCTGCGTAGGAAAAGTGATGGAAAGGATTATCCTCGCCCTAATGCAATGGTGGTTGGAGTACAATGACGGATTCCCCGACGAGGTGGGCTTTCGAAAAGCACGATGCATGACATATCTACTTACAGATGTCCAGCACAACAGGGCAGAGCTGCATTCTTCGACATCAAGAGCGCATTCGACAGCTTCAGTCACGCTCATCTGGTCCAGGTAATCAAAAAAAGGGGGTTAGAGGGCCGGACTGCAGCATGGATCCAAGACTTCCTAAACGACAGAATGGTGTACAATGCTGATGGTGAAACAAACAAAGTAGCTCTCCAGCAAGGAGTACTACAAGGCGCTCTCCTCAGCCCTATACTGTTTAACCTCCTGATGGCCGAATTAGCGGCAGTTCTCCCACCACGAGTCAGGTTCACGATATATGCTGACGACGTCTGCATTTGGACCAGTGGAAGAAATATGAAAACCATCCCACGTACCTTAGACCATGCTATACTGCCATCTTTCTTGAAGAACGGGCTATGGATCTGTCAATCGAAAAAAACAGTCTATTTACAGTCTACTAGGAAAAGGCTGAAGGACTTTCGCCTTATCATCGACGGACAGCCGATACAACGAGTACGAAAGCACAAGTTTCTTGGTGTTGTGGTGGACTAAGAGATACTACCACTAAGAGACCACTAAGAGATACACCAACGTGATGAAGATGCTCAGTGGTCACCACAAAGGCAAGCACTCCGCTCTATGAACTCTGGATTAATTCGACAAACCCTAGCCTACAGCATTCCGCACCTACCCACCTCTCCAAAACAAAAGAGACAAACTTAGGAACTTGTCCTCACACGGAGCCTGCGAAGATGCCTTCGAGTGCCCAGGACAGTAACACTGACCATCGCCCACCTCGAAGAAAAGTACCCTGAGAGAACTCACGTTTATACGGACTGCTCCTCTGCTGATGGTACAGCATCCAGCGCTTTTATTGTAGAAGACGTCGCAAAAGGATACCGCTACTTCGTCCACCACAGCAGAATTGCGCGGCATCCTCAAAGTTCTGCGGCACATTGGCTGCTCGCCCGCGAACAAATGGGTCATCTGCTGTACAGACTCCAAGGCAGACCTGGAAACCATAAGAAAACAGAACCCCGACGACCTGCTCGTGTACAATATTGCAAAAGCCTTCACCTCTACGATAGGAAACGAACACACAGTCTCTCTGCAGTGGGTTCCCTCACACTACGGAATACCAGGAAATGACGCGATATAGCAAAGGGCGCGCTCAGCAAAACCAAGTTGTCTGCAATCCCTTTTTCCAAATGCGAAGGGATCACTCAGAAAATCCACAAGCAAAAGATCAAACAGGGCATGGAAACAAGTCCAGCGGGAGTCCGATTATATGATCCACATAGACCCCGACTCACAAACAGTCGTCCCACACGACATCGGCCGAAGCCTCGAGACAGCTATTCATTGGATCCGTCTGGGTGTTTTATACACCGCGACGACGAAGCACAGATTAGGCATTGTAGCCCCGAACCTCTGCAGCAGATGCAAGGTGCCAGAGGACGCACTTCACGTTATAATGCAGTGCCCAGACTATGAGCCAGCAAAAGCAAGACTGAAACAATCCCTCCAAGCCTCGACTAGAGGCCTTTCTCCTTTTGTAAAGTGGTGGGGAGATGGCCTACACAGGACCAAGAAGTTAGAGCCCTGAAGGCACTCTGCGCCTTCCTAAAAGATAGCGGCATACACTGCCACTTTTAACACCTTCGCTGAGCCTATAAGACAAAATCAATACCAAATGACATGGAGCTGAAGGCGCCTGTAGTGGCAGCCACCCTGCTCCAAGACTGTTTTCGTTCTTTTTTTTTTTCATATAATACTTGCTTACTTACTTACGTGACAGTGTGTCTTCTATATGTTACAGATAGACATCAGGCAATGTTCCTGACGAGGGTGCGAGAGTGTCATGGTGGTGGTGGTAGTGATGTTTAAAAGCAGCTTGCCGCTGTTGGCGTCACAGCTGTGGGCATCGTCCCGGCAACAGTGTTACAGTTACCATTCTGAAGAAAGGCAAACCACTCAACGACATATAGGATCCTCCTATTGACCCGGCTTTCTCACCTCTTGTCGTTCCAACCTCACAGTGTGCATTTTGATCGGGCGACTCTTATGGTACCTGGAAGTCAAGGCTGTGCGTCTGGAGCAAATGACAGGATTCAGAACACACCTAAGTGGAGCAGTCACGCTGTTAGACTTCGTCTCGGCAGTGGCACATGCCAACAGCATAGCAGTGCAAACAGCATATCACAGCAGTGTTCTCCGACATCGTGCGTGCCTTTGATACCGTATCAACAAACATGGTGCTGCTGGGCCTCGATTTAGTCAACATCGGAGAGAGGCCCGCCACTTTCATTCACTGATCAGCGAGTCAGTTACCCCAGGGATGTGCCTTCAGTCCATTTCTTTTTAACCAGGCCCTTTCGGGCCTTCATGAGTCCTTATAGAAGTCTATTCCCGTGCCGACATGTTCTGTTTACGCAGACAACCTATGCATACGGGGATCGGGCAAAAACACTGAGCAACTCAGTCGAGCCATCAGGACTGCGTTACAGCGTTATTTAGCTAGTTACCAGGGATGGGTAGTATTTACAATACTATTTACGATACAAATGCATGTATTTATGCCTTGTAACCAAGCGTTCGCCTCCCAGCAACGACTCTTCTCGGTTTGTGCATCTCTAGCTCGCGTCGCAGGATAGCCAGCACTTGTGCTTTGGACTCAGTCAAAAGGCGACATTACAGGCGTTGTCGCACAACAATGTTGCTAGGCGAGAGGCAAGTCAGGCGCATCCTTACGTCATACCTCTCGAAGTTACTGTTGGTGTAAGAATATCCCGCGTCTGGTTAATCACTCATCACAAGGGTGGCAAGCTGGGGTAGTTGGTTCATCAGTTGTAGAGTCAGTTGAGATGAGTTTAATCACTCATCATCATCAGCATCACTGCCGATTTCGTGGCACGAGTGGTTTTTTCTTTGTCACAAAATAAAACGGTTTAGTTGTCTCATGCCTGACAAAGAAGACGGTCGTTGTCTGGTTTTGTTCTTCGAACGACTGGTCCACTGCGTACTTCCGTTCTGCAAACAAAGGTTATGGGGCCCAGGACGGACTACAGGCACAAGCAACCTCAACGCCTACTGAAAGGTTGCTAGGGTTGATATCGTCCCGCAGCAAGATGAGTGAAGGGCATCATGGAACTCTGCTCACCGCCCTCGAACGATTGGATTCGAGGAACTACCCTACCTGGAGGTACAGGATGATGATTTACCTCAAGACGAAGGCATCTGGGCAGCCATAGAAAGTTCTCCTCCAGCAGCCGACGCCAAAAGAGCAACACGGGGGAAGAACGACAGAGACGCTCTCAATGCCATTATACAGAGTTCTCAGACGAGCTACGTCATTAACCAAGCGACTGCAAAGGGTGCCTCGGACAAGTTGGAACAAGTGAATAGGGGCAGAGTCCTAGAAAAGAGGATAAACTTGAAGCGCGAGCTCAATGCTGTCAAATGGAAAAATGGCGAAAGTGCGACGGATAACATGCAGAGAGTGGAGTACCTCGGTGAACAGCTGCGATCTCTCGGGGATGCCTTGGATGACGCAGAATTAGCAGCTATTGCGATTCAAGGACTTCCAAAAGCTTACTACGGAGTGACCCGCACCTTCGATATTTGCGCTATGGGTGACGTTACTCCAGACAAGGTGAGGTACGCGCTCATAAGGGAAGAATCAAACAGCAATGTTCTATCGAAGAAGCTGCATGCAAGGCGAACGATCAACACGAGGGACGCTTCAAATGCTATCGATGTGGTAAGCCCGGTCATATTGCAAGACATCGTTGGACTTGGAATAGTACCGGTACACGTTCTCAAGCTACGAGAGACATGAGGGCAAAGTTTTTCCGAAACATGGCAAGCAGCACCACCAGGCATGTTTCGTTAGACACAGTGATGTTGTTGACGGATAACGCAAGAATGCGCATGAGGATTGCTTTCGGAGCTATTTGCACCACTAGTGGTGAGTCAAGCAACCGGTGGTCAATCGACTCTGGTGCAAGTAGTCATATGACAGGCCAGAGAAATATCATGATGGATTACACGGAGCAGACAGATAGGCATGTTACGCTCGCTGATGGAACCAGTATCACATCGGAAGCTACAGGAACAGTTTTATTCCGCACAACAGATGAAGCACCGGATCGGAGCTGGCAGCAAAGGATGTCCTACATGTGCCGAGCATGGTAGACAACCTTATATATGTTTCCAAGCTCACGGACACCGGTATGAGGGTACTATTTTCTGGGGATGACTGCAAGGTTTTCTCCGGAAAACACCTCGTCATATCTGGACTGAAAGAAGGTGGCATTTACAACCTGTGTGCAGAAGTTTCGACTGCTATCGAAAAAGCTAACATTGTCCAACCCGAGCAGATACTCTTATGGCATCGACGAATGGCACACGTCAATTTCGACGTGATCGGGTACTCCGACGCTAGCTGGAACGAGCAAAATTAAGGAAAATCCAGAAGCGGTTACGTGTTTGTTTTCTCGGGGAGGGGGGGGGGGGCATTAGCTGGAGGTCGTGTAAACTCGTGGCCTTGTCACATGTGAAGCAGAGTATGCTGCTCTTGTGGAAACCATGCGATAAGGAAAATGGCTCAAGATGTTTTTACATGAACTCTGTCTCGGAAAATACAGCTCTGGTGGACTAAAGCTCAACTGTGATAGTCAGTCAGCTATCAAACGCATGCAAAACCCAGTCCATCACCAGCGGTCAAAACATACTGCCTTGAAGTATCTTTACGCATGCAACGAAGTAGAGAACAAGGAATTATTGGTTCAGTATATCCCCACGGACAAGATGACCGCAGATACACTAACTAAGCCAGTCTCTCACGCACAGAACGCCATGTGCACAACTGGTTTTGGACTCTCTTCTAACCGACGCGTCGAGGGGTTTTGTTGGTGTACGAATATCCCGCGTCTGGTTAGTCACTCATCATCAGCATCACTGCCCATTTCGTGGCACCAGTGGTTTTTTCTTTGTCAAAAAATAAAATGGTTTAGTTGTCTCATGCCTGACACAGAAGACGGTCGTTGTCTGGTTTTGTTCTTCGAACGACTGGTCCACTGCGTACTTCCGTTCTGCTAACAATTACATATAATCTTTCTTCGGGGATTCTAATTTTCAATTTTTTCTGTGACCACGATGATGATGATGATTTCGTGTTTAGTGGCGCAAAAACTATTCTCGCAAAAATACTTTTGAAGAACTTAGTGTATACATACTTGAATTACACAAAATAGGAATTCGGGAAACACAAGATGTAGACGTTTTAACATAACGTAACGCGCTACAGCAAGCATGCTTCCTGTGTGTTACGAACGTACAAAGAAGAGGACATGTGCCAGAAAAAGACCCACTTGAGTCAGGCTCGGAGAGTTTCCATCATTGCTCGAGACGTTTCGGAGGTCACGGACACCACGGTAGCATTTTCGTAGTAGCTCGGGGAAACAGTTGCTCTGGATGCAGTGTGTAAGATGCGGGGAAGCCCCGCGTGGGATCTGCGTAAGGTGAAGAAATAGTGTCGCGTCTTGATCCACTTTTGAAGCGTCATCATAGGAGGTCACGCAGCGCGGCAAGGACGCCCACGGAACACCTCGAACATGACCTTCCGACATGCACGCACGAACAACGGCGCAGAGGTTCTGATGTAACAACGCGTAAACGTTGCGCGATCAACTTTCCAGCACCGCACCAATCAGGAGAATAGACGAAATGTTGTGTTGTACCGTTCGCCTCTGTGCAGTTATCCATCGTTTCCATGTCGGGGGTAACCAGATTTACTGAAGTAGTGGGAATCTAGAGGCCGGTCAATCACTGGTGGCGTTGTGACGTGTGTTGTAAGAACGCGTTCTCAGTGCAAGTTGGGACAAGACTAGAGGAGGCGGGAAATACTGATAGGCGTTGGAGTGATTCACGCCTTTTTCGCGCTTTTTTATTCGGTTTACATGGTACGAAGGCTATGATGCTGAAGCAAATGGGGGTTTACAGGTGACCCTTACCATACTAGGTGAGAGGCGTAATGGTTCGAGTTTCATGACTGGTTGTGCATATAGAGTGCTCGCCTGGCCTGACGCATGGCACTTCTGAAAACACTCAGGGACGCCGCAGTACCATTAGAGATTGCAGTGCCGATCGAGATGACCTATACGATGTATAGTACAGCGCGGTGAATTTGTGGATTGCATGAGCTAGTGGACCTCGTGCTGGTGACTGCAAATGCTTATTGTTTTTGATCATAGCTGTCTCGAGACATAAAACCGCGAAATATCCCAAGCCTCGTTGTTGCAGTCGCTCGCTCCTTCACAGTTGAACATCGTGCTTAGTATCATGACTTTTCACATTCCCTAATAATAATGATTAATTCTAGCTTTACTTTAATACTGGATATGTGGCTCGGCAGCGGAAGATACATCAGTACCACCGAGATCAACCGTGCACGACATGGCACGCAGAACGGTAGCAAGAACGAACCTGGTGGGTGCTTCAGTCACTAAGAGACAACGGGGATCGTCATGCAAAGGGGATATGTATTCGAAAGAAACAAGAATAGTAACCTCTTGGTACCTTCAGACACTGAGAAGCAGCAAGAACCGTATGCAAAATGAATACTCATTGAAACCAAACATCAGCAACTGCTGAGGACGCCTCCATCTGCTGGCCTCAGCACCAATGGGATGAACCGTGACGTTGTAGTATCTACAGAAATTGATAAGCAGTCCAGTGACTAGCAGCAACGGGGTGCACATCCATCTATTGGCCTGAGGACCACAGAGCTACGACAGTGCAGGAACTGCAAAACTTCGCAGGCAGGGCAGCAAAACAACAACAAAAAAGACACACACAGGGTGAAAAGCAATTGTTTCACTCCTGGAATTTCTAGTTTTCACAATGGCGTTACCTCTTGCCATTTTCCCACTAACCGTGCGTTCACACCACTGATCTCTATAGTAATAGGCTGGATAGCGGATTGAGGGTGCAACTGTACGGTCACCGGCCGCCATCTTGGCCTCTCAGCTCAAAACATTGCCGTCCGCGACTCAGCTGCATATTCTGCATGCGTCTTTGCGTAGCATTTTTGTGGTGTCATGCCTGCCTGCTGTGGTTGTGGGTGTACGGCCCGTACTGGCAAGATACCCGGGACGACATTTCACAAGTAAGTGACTTAGTTTTACTCAATAAATGTGATTTATTAGTCCACGAGCGGGGCGACAAAACGTTGCTGTTGAAGCATGTGCGCGGCACTTTGTGACTCGTATCTCAAGATCTAAACGTTAAACTTTAAGCAGTACGTTATCTGGATAGAGTCATTGTGATAGTCCAGACTTCCTGCAGTTCACGGGTATGGTCTCGGCACGTAGCAGGCGTTGAAGTGCGCTTGTCAGGTGTGGGATCTACGGCTCAGTTTGTTGGTCACGGTATCGATGATTGCTTGCTTGGGTCAGCCTTGTCATCTCTGCCGTAACTGATGGCATAAATTGTTCAATGCATGATCCGTCTGATCAAAGAAGTTTCCCAGTGCTACAGCAGTATCGGACTGTACCACCTTGCCAACGAATATACAGAGAAGGTGACAGCCAGGCCTCATCTGCGAAAGAAATTGTCAATGTTGATCATATTGAACAACCAGTAATGCACTCTGCCCACTTACCTGGTTGACTGCTTCAAACTTGCTGTTGCAACTGGACTTGTTATACTTTGATGTTGGAGCTTTCACCACAAGACCTTGCTACTTAGCCTTTTTATGACTTATTCACTCTACCTCTAGTCATTTTGAACTGTCTTTACCGCCATTTACTTCCCCAGTGCACATATTTCTAGTCAATATGTTTTTACCGTCATATAGCCTTTATATCACATAATATCATTCTAGTCCTTTGGAAGTGCTTTAGTGCCGTTCGGCATTTCGTGTCATAGCTAGTCATATCTAAACTTCCTGTGCAAAGCATAATGTTTATACCCAAGCATATTAAGGTGGTTACACAAACAAACATTCCACACCCCCGAGCGGAACTGAGGAAATGGGAGAAACACGAGAAGCAACACGCTGACAGACGATAAAGGAAACGTAACACAACATCACACAAAACCAGCAAATCACATAATCCAAGTTCAAAGTACAAAATTGGAACGACACGACCTCACACGAGTACAAAATAGACAGGAAATAACATGTATGTGACAGGATTTCACACAAAAAACGTAAGGAATCCAATCACGAGGGATTTCTGCAGCGATCCGTGGCAAAATTTTAGCGAAGCAGCAAGGGAAGCGCTCACAAACAGCAAAACTTGTCACAGCTTACATGCATTCCAATGGGCTGTAATGGCTCTTTTGAGCACCGCAATATGGCGGCCGGTTGGCGTACCCTTTCCCGCGATACCCTCACCCATCCGCTATCCAGCTTTTATACATAGAGATCAGTGGTTCACACGAACGACAGCCCCATGGAGTATTCTAGTGGAAGAAAAAGTCAAAACGGAAGCGGAATTCCGCCGCGTCTCATGTTGCGTGGCACGGTGCTGGAATATCGTGAGCGGCGTGCCGCATACATAGCAGACAACATCATCGGCCCTGTCGTCTGCTACGAAATATTTTTGTGGCTTGACCGTAGGATATTCCCCATTGTTAGAGGAGCACGGAAAGACATGGCAGCAGAGAGCTATGATGCGTGTCTGTCTTCTCCTGGAGAATTCTAGAGGAATGTCGCCCATGTGAACACACAGGAGGGCGTCACTCTCCAGTCAGTACGAGTTGGGGGATGCTTACCGGCGTTGACTATGCAGCCACCGGGTACGAGCAAACCCTATACGAAGATGGCAGGCAACGAGAAATTGTGGATATCCCTGTTTATAATTTCAGTAACACGGAACATTTCAGACTACATGAAGCCTGCCGCGCCAACGGACAAATTCATCGCTGATGCGATGGGAGCGACATTGTGCATGCTGCATCACTATGTCGAAATCGCCTTGATTGCACTTACAAGAAGTGATAGGAAGCCATGTCCACCTGCTGCTCTTCCTATAACAACGAGGTGCACCATCGATTAGAAACTAACGACAAGATTAAGCATGATTCCGAGCCATTGCCAACAAGAGAGCGAGACAGGAATCATCATTACTGGCTGTGCTACTCGTGGCTCACATCAATACTGTAGGCATTCAAACATACAGGAAACATTCCGTAAACATTTCACTAAACATGTCAACAGAAACTACAGACTCTATCGCAAGTTGTTTATTTCAGTCAGACTCGTAAAATACTGCGAGAAACTGAGTAGAGGACTGAATACCCAACCTTGAAAAATAATTGAGTAGAATACTCAATACTGACGAAAGTAACGCTCGTTACTTTCAAGATACTACCAAGTGCCAATTTGTGAAATTTACTGTCAAAGGAATATAAACAGAGTGAAGATGCTCTTGTTTTTCTGCGATAGCTTCTTGGTGCATGCTCTCTTCCGCGGATATCTCGACTAACAATGTCGCTCACACTGGTACCTAATGCCAGTGATCAGAGGACGAACCGAAGCGTTTCCACCAACTTATCAACATATGCTAGTCGTCCTTGCTCGCTGTGCATATGGCGGTGGTTTTGACATACCACCGAGCATTCATCAATGTTCCCTTCAGACCACCACATTGTCCCATACTAAAGCGCCGCAGAAGGGTGGAGTACCCCGGAATATCTAAGGTGTCATGTGTGCACAAGTAAGTTGGCATAGGGACAAACCAAAACCGATTAAGTTAATCTTTTTCCCGTACTTCTTGTCCCACCACCACCAACAACAACAAAAAAAAAACCTTACTGAGTATTTTAGGATTAACTTAAGAAATGAGTACAAATTACTGACGAAAAGTATTTAAGTTAAGATACTAAATACTTTTTAAAGGTATTTGTAAGATACCGTGTTACTCAAAAAGTATTGAAGATACAGTAGCTTGAGTAGATTATTTATGTTACGTACAAGTCTGATCTTAGTCCACTAATAGTTTACTTAAATGCACGCGTCTTACCGCGTTTGCTCTGCAAGTACAAACAACGCGGCGTATACATATATCGACAGGTTTCAAAACTCCGTGACTGATTAAAATGTCGCTCCATTGGCTACCGTGGTTCTTACTGGATACTGTTCACACTATCACCACCACCACCACACCACTACACAAATGCATGAATCATTACGCTCACTGTGCAAGGTAGTGTTTACTAGCCAACATTGATGTGTGCAGGACATAATAAATAGGACCTACAAAATGTGTCATTGGTTTATAATAAAATACGCAACCTAGAATCATGCGGTCAACGGCATTTGCTCTTATTATGTTTTTGCCACCTCCTGATGTGAATGTCATGTAACGTAAGTTTTATTATGTAAATTTTTGCGAACTGAACTCAGACATTTGCTAAGTAAATGTCACTTTTTTACCCCACCACTGTGAAGAGCGTGCTGAATTTACTCAAATTTATGATATTAGACAGGGATATTTAGGAGCTATCCCACAGGAAAAAATAGCCGAACATCATGCTTTTCGGAGCACCCAGAACATAGCGCTCGACGATCTTTGAGCGCAATCGTTGCCAGTCCGACGAAAGGAGGTTGCAAACCCAGCCTACAGAGGGATAGTAGAAAAACTGACAGTTTATGAAATTGGGAGAGGGAAGGCATGATCCCAGCGGAAGCCGGTGCGATAAGCCATGCCTGTGTTATCTCTGTCTACTATCCCGGTGTGGGCTGGGTTTCCAAACCTCCTTTCGTCGGACTGACAACAATTGCGCTGAAAAATTCGTCGCGCCTTATGCTCTGGGTTCTCCGTAAGGCATGATGTTCGGCTATTTTTTCTGATGGGATAGCTCCTCAATATCTCTGTAAAATTATCATGAATTTGAGTAAATTCAGCACGCTCAATTCACATTGATGGGGTAAAAAAGTGACATTTAATTTTCAAATTCCCGAGTTCAGTTTACAAAAATTTACATAATGAAACTTACGTTACATGACATTCACATCAGGAGGTGGCAAAAACTTAGTAAGAAGCCGTTGACCGCACGGCTATAGGTTGCGTAGTATTTTATTATAATTGGATTACACGTTTTCTGGGACACCCTGTATTGTGCTCCGTCCCAAGATTTGAGAGAAGTGTGTCACAAGTCGTTGCCTAATTTTGGCATGGCAAGGGCTTGTTAGAGCTATGATGAACGCATGAACAGACTATAGTAGCATTATAATTTCGAGTATAAGTATATGTATAGCCATGATAGTCTCATTGAGAATAACAAAATAGTTTTCCAGAAATATACCGTAACGGATGTTGAGAGTAATTCGCTCTCAGGAAAAACCTCACACTTTGCCGTTTAACGTTCTTTCGTTCGTAGAACGAAACAGCTGTCCTCGGCTGAGGGTGCACGATCAAATTATAAACATATGTTCAACGTGCAGCCACAGAGCTTCGGCTATTTCTCCCTTGTATATGCACTTGCTGGCTTGCACTGCATATATAAGTACAGTACTTTGAATGAGTAGCACATACAGCATACGAACATGCTGAAAAATTATTTCTGGAAATAAGAACTAGCCCCACTGTCCATTACTCAGTATCATATACTGGTTGTGTTTAGCAAATGTGAACTAAGAAACAAAGGTGGAAAGTACTCGGGCAAACGCGAGAAACTACACCTTTCTGAAACTACAAATCCTGATGTATTAAAAAATATTCATTCTTTTCATTATTTCGACAAAAGTAATTGAAATGGAATATGATCGCCAAAGGCGTCAAGTCTACCAGAGTGAAAAGTAAATAAAGCGTATAAGAGGAACCCTGAACTCGGAACTCTATGAACCACGTTTCTCATTTAATGGGAAGTACGGCTTGCGTCCAAGTTAACTTGAACACCGCTCCAGCCTGCGGGAAGAGGTCCACCCTGGCAGCGCCTAGCATAATGAGGGTCACCCGTAAATAGATAACCAAAACATCCTCCGCCGTTATTTCTACTAAGCACCAACAGGGTGGCGTTCAAGTTAACTCTCATGTGAGCTACCAGTCGCGGAGCGGAAGATCGGCGGATTTGTAGCGGAAAGAGTTTTCCGCTACCTATGTTGGTTTCGTTGTCCTCGGAAGACGAGATTGCATATTTTCGATACATTCGATTTTCTTATTCTTCCTACTTGGCACACGCAGCGGCGCTTCTCCACTACCTGCGTGTCTCCTCTCCTGCAGCCTGTGACATCGTGAATGGGACGGCGAAAGACCTCACATCGCCTTACTCTAACTACCCCAAGAACATGACTACACACTCAGGAATTATTTAACGAGGAATAGCAAGCTACCCTTTCTGGCTGACTTTTCCTGTCAAAATAAATAGATCCCCCCTGTGAATGCACTGTGACAGAGAAGGCAAGCCCTCTCCTTGCTCAACCTGTTGTACACATGTACCTGACGGCGCTCAATGTCATTCGACACGTGCATGTTTGTTTGCATTTAGTTCACTTACTTTTTTTGCGTATTAACCGGGAAACAAAGCAAGGACCGATCACAGTATAGTGGAAACAAGTGAGAAAAAAATCATCAAAGTTTTGTCACAGCCAGGAGCGTACTTTCTACTACGCATACGCTAAAGAGAATTTACACGGTGCCCTTTCAAGGACATGTCGCGAACCATGAAAAGAGAGAGAATGTTCGAGGTCCCCTAAAAGGCGCTATAATTCCCTAACAACCACCTCAAGGTCCACAGAAGAATACAGGCGGAGAAAAGCGCTTGCAGAAAGTGAACGCTCGCCATCCCTCCGGACAGGCCCCTTGCATGCTTTTCTTGACCATCGGGGAGCGGCAGCGAAAGTAACCACCGAACTCAAGTAATCTTCGACTGGCGTCGACGGAAGGTGACGAACGCCAAGAAGGAGGTCACTGGACGCTCCTCGCACTGCAAGGACGTAAGAAAACCGGTCGAGGAACCGGATCAACCTACGTGGAGGGCGACCGACTCACCGAGG
Source organism: Ornithodoros turicata (assembly GCF_037126465.1). Taxonomy (NCBI): domain Eukaryota; kingdom Metazoa; phylum Arthropoda; class Arachnida; order Ixodida; family Argasidae; genus Ornithodoros; species Ornithodoros turicata. The sequence goes on from NC_088205.1 coordinate 473,294, forward strand.
AAGTTAGGCCTAACCTGGATCCTACGTCTTCTGGCACTGTCAAGCACTTCTTTGGCTCTGCTTGAGAGCTTCACGACTGTTTGGACCATGTGAGCAGGAGAAGTGATGCGCTGCGTGTTTTTCAAGAACTGTGTGTAAGTTCCAAGTCCGAAGATGCAGGTGACGTGCAACGGCCGAGGGATGGCAGTAGGGGTGGTGACAGGAGCACTGTGCCTGATGGTATTGTGTTCCAATCTGGTAGAGGGTAAGTCCTGTACTTCGGGTTTTGTTCAACGATTGTATTCGGTTATTGAACCTTGCAGTGAATGTGTCCTGATCAAAACGTATGCGGTGATTGTATTGCGGTCGGTTATCGACTTATCGTCAGTTTACAAGGGCGTATCATACTCCTGTTATTGGTTTCAAATCGGAACTAAACTGTAATAGGCTACAGATAAAACGGTTAAATAGCAAGCGAGCTGGTGGCTAAGGTCCATGACGAAAACTCGAGACTGGGAAAAGACGAAAAACAGACGACACAAGACTTTTTGTTGTGTCGTCTGTTTTTCGTCTTTTCCCAGTCTCGGGTTTTCGTCATGGATGTAATAGGCTGTTTTTGTTTTTTATGTTTACTGTAATGACGTCGTCGTACTTTATCGCTAATGTGCCATCTTTATGATTACTTGCGGTGTTATTGTGATTCGGCTCTACATCAATCTGTCATAATCTGCAATAAAAGAAAAAAGCAAAAAACCGGGGAAAGAGAAAAAATGTGTCTGCACCAAAATATCTGATCATTGCTGCGAGATAACAAAGCAAACGTTTTTGTTTCGGTTATATATAGCCCGCTGAAGTTAAATTTTCGACCACTAATGTAAAGTTAGCCACTTCGCCTTTCTTTTTCTTTTTTTCGTTACTTTCAGCTTCCCAATTGACGAAGACTTCAGCGCGCATATGAAGTAGATTTTATTTACTTTAACGGTAACTTTTTATTAGTCTAACGGTGCTATCGATAACAGTTGGATGGATGGAGGGATGGATAACAGCCTTCCCTTTGCATCGGGCGGTAGCATGCGCTACCTAGCCTGTTAAAGTAAAAATAAAGCTACAAATTGGTTGATTCATAAAGTATTTGGTATTTCTTGTATTTTTACGTGCACGAATAAACACCACCTGGTAACATAGTTGGCAGTGTTGATAACCACCCGTTCGCTCGAAACAGGTTGTTCAAGATCCTTGAACACTTCGCTAACGGCAAGGACGTATCGGAGGGGTGACTTTGGCCGCAAGACCTTGTAGCAGCGTGATGTCACTCTCCTAACGGTTTCTTCCGTTGTTCATAGCGACTAAGAACAGTAGACGCGTTTTGTTAACAAACATTATCCTTCCGTAATCGTTAAACCAAGTTCAGAGATCTCAGAAAGGCTCTGTAGCATTAGGCTACATTGTTATGCCGCTACCTTGATTGGTACTTTCTTAATGGAGAAGTGCAACTGTCTCTCTTGCTTTCTTTTTTTTTTTTTTTTTTTTTATGCGATACGATCTTTCATTACGTTATATTGTATTTCAACACTGTTTGTATTGCTACTAGATTATACACGGATTACTTCGTGCTCAAAAGTTACGTTTAACTTATTTTTCGTCTTTAGCCGCCAATTTTACTTCCTTCCTAGTAAACTGTCCTGCTGCAGCTTTCAAATACACTCCTATCTCCTCCATCGTCAAGTATTCGTCCCTGCTTGCTTCCGAAAACTGTGTTAGATCGTTCAGCGATCATATATAAGTTCAAGGGAAATAAAAAGATGACAGTAAAATTGCGTACGAAACCAAAATGTGCAAATTCCACTAATACTGCTACTGCGTAATGTATGAGTAAAGCAGGTTCGATAGGAATAACGATACAACCACATGAACTAGATCTGAAGAGCTATGAACTACGTGTCTAGTTTTTTCTTCTTCTTTTTTCTGTCTACAGTGGCCATGCCAACCTTGAACATCATGTCTAAAATGAAAGAAATAGCTAAAGTTGCGGGTATTTATGATCAGCATATTTTTATTTCCTAACTCTAATCTAATATAATCTATGATCAAATTTGCATCATGTATACTCAAAGCCGAGATTTGTACATCATCATTTGTTGCATGCATGTCTCATCGTGACAGTGGCCGGATTCTACAAAAGGCCTGGAAAGTGGTCTCGCCCAGCTGCACTGTATGTGGAATACGTGGGAGAAACGTCCTAGCTGTGCATGAACTGTTCTCAGAAGCAAGTTGCCGCCTACGATCAGAGTTGAATGCACCGGACCACTAGACTTTTAGTGTCGTCAAAATTCTAGGGCTCTGAGACCCACAATTCCAGCAACGAACGTTTCACGTTCTAGTCAGATGTTTGCGAGACATTGAGGCGTACACCAAGTTGTAGAGCTCTTCAGGGCCTCGGTTCAGAACAGTGGAACTCACTTCGTCACTTTATATTTTCGCACACTCGTGCGACACTAATTTTTCTTCGTTTCTCCAGCAATCCCAAACGGCCCACACACTATACAGGATGTTTCAGTTAAATCCCCGGGCTAAATAATTCGCTCACCAATCGAAGAATTTTCTTTTTTCCAAGTATCTGTCCGATGCCACCTACAAGCTGCGCACCGTGTGAATGAGTGGGAGGCGCTCATAATTTAAATAAAAATTCAAATGAATTTCGTGAAACACATAACTTCTAAAGCGGGGCGCCGTCGGCATTAAAATGGGTACTTGGGGGGTGCCCTTTTGGGACATTCAGTGGACACCTTTTAGAGAAAAATCTGCCACCGAAGCGGGTCATTTGTTGCAGTTGTCGCTCCAGTTCATGCAGTCCTGTTCCAGTCGCTACTGTTGTCGCTCCACGTTCTTTTTTCTTTTCTCTTTTTTTTTGCGTGAACTGCGCCCGCATTGAATGCGATAGTGCAAAAATCGAATATGTTTTCGAGAAAGGTCCTCCTTGAGAACCCTTCTCCACCGAGAACTCAGACTTTTTCGGAGATCTCTTTATGGTCCCTTTAACGTGGTATATCGTCTACACCCTCAGCTGCTAACAGCTCATGGATAAAATAATCTTAAAATGAGCTGATCTTTCCTCCTTTTTTTCTAATAAATATATCTCCCTTAAAATGAGGTATCCGTCTCCATAGGATCTTAAGGAATTATATGAGTTGTCGTTGCGCGGTTTGTCGATGGACGACAGGCCAGTCTGGCAACCACGTCATACGACCTGTTCTCTATTCTGTCTTCTGGCTCTTGGCTCGTGTGAAATTTACGATCACACTCCGTCAGAATGTGATGTGAATACTCTGTCACTCCACAAGTTGAGCACGTCCATGAAGGTGAGACACCAATCTTATAAAGAAACGCGGTCCCGAATGGGACATTCGATCGTAGCCGGTGAAGTATATATAGTGCTTCCAGTGGTCAGGGCAATGGTGGTGACGGAAACAAATCCAACTCATACTGTAAAGCAGCGACACAGGCACAGTTTCTCAGGTCCATTTATAGTTTGGCGGTGCCACAGGTTCTGTACTCGTAAAATCTATATCGGGGCTTTTATTTTAAATCCCGTACATATTGTTTTGTAGTCAACACTAGAAGAGATGCGTAGATGCGGTTTCCGCAGGTGCACTCTAAGGGTGGGGTGGAGGGGGGGGGGGTCCTTTTGGGGACTAAATGCATTGCCACAAAAATTAGTCCATTTAGGGAGTAAATGAATGTGAATGTCACAGAGTGGGGGCTGCATTTCACGCTCTGAGTCTTAGGTACATAATTCATGCGGATAGATGAAAATACTTTGGATCAACCGTGATATGTCGAGTGATAAAAAATCTTGCGACATGCATAGGGCCAAATTTCTCAAGAAAGAACCTCAAGCCAAAACGCCGTGCTCAAACTATGTTCTCCTCTGTGTGGGTGGAAAATTGCTAAGCTATCGAAGTTATATATATATATGTATATATATATATTTTTCACCTTCTTATATTTCACCCTCTTTATATTTCACTGGCTTGCACTGTGACATTGAGGAGTGCTCAGTCACCCTCCCAGGTGTATATCGCTCGCTGAGTGACCCCTGGTTTGCCAATCCCCTACGATGCGCAGCTACCCAGGGCCGACGAGCCGCAAACACGGCGAAACACGTGTCCTCTGGTGCTGTCGCATCGTTCAATGAGTATCTATATATATATATGTTTACAGTTTGATCGTGCACTCCCAGCCAAGGACAGCTGTTTCGCTCTACTTGGAGCTCGTCAGCATGGCGTAGGGAAGTGACATGATCTTGGGTCGGCACAACAGTGCGTCTCGGCGAGACGTCAATGTTCCACGGTGACGGCGCCACCTGTGGAGGCCGCAGTGCAAGCCAGAAAGTACACATATACAAAGTGAAAATATAGCCGAAGCTCTGTAGCTGCACGTTGAGCACATGTTTACAGTTTTTGACGACTCGCCGAGACGCACTGTTGTGCCGACCCAAGATCGTGTCACTTCCCTACGCCAGGCTGACGAGCTCCAAGTAGAGCGAAACAGCTGTCCTTGGCTGGGAGTGCACGATCAAACTGTAAACATGTGCTCAACGGGCAGCTACAGAGCTTCGGCTATATTTTCCCTTTGTATATATATATATATATATATATTTGTATATATTTAAAGAGGGGGAGAAAGCCATTCAAAAAAAATAAGTAAATGATGCTAGACACTGTGGCATTGAGGAGTGCTCAGTCACCCTCCCAGGTGTATATCGCTCGCTGAGTGACCCCTGGGTTGCCAATTCGGAACGATGCGCAGCTACCCAGGGCCGACGAGCCGCAAACACGGCGAAACACGTGTCCTCTGGTGCTGCCGCATCGTTCCATGAGTATCTATTTGTATATATTTATATATATGTTATATATATAGTTTTACAGGCCAGTGTCACTCTTGTGTATCGCATCAAAGGTTCTTGAGCATATTATCTATTCAAATATTGCTAAACACTTAAGTGCCAACAATTTTTTGTCACCAGCTCAACATGGCTTCCGACCGGGATGCTCATGTGTTACCCAATTGGTTTGTTTTCATTATGACGTCACCCAGGCTTGGGACGAGGGCTTTCAAACACTTCCGTAAAGCCTTCGACACCGTGCCCCATACCCTGTTGTACCATAAATTAGAAAAGTTAGGTCTGGACCCATTGGTGCTCAGGTGGTTAAGAAATTACATCACTAGCAGGATGCAGCGCGTTGTTGTTAATAGTGCTTCTTCTCGTTGGTCTCGTGTTACGTCAGGGGTACCACAAGGGTCAGTGTTAGGCCCTTTACTTTTTTTTTTAATATACATTAATGACATAACGAGTAACATTGAATCCAATATTCGGTTGTTTGCAGACGATTGCATCGTATATCGCAAAATTAGGGACGGGACTGACAGAAGAATCCTTCAAAGTGACCTTGACCGTCTTTGCGAGTCGTGTGATAGGTGGGAGATGGCACTGAATGCATCAAAATGTAATGTAATGCACTTTAACCGCCCCCATCGCTCAATTTCACATACTTACGTTATAGGATTTACCCCCATTTCTGCAACCAGTGAGTACAAGTATCTGGGTGTTACGTTTCAGTCAAATTTGCACTGGGAGGGACAGGTTAACCAAGTTGTTTCCAAGGCCAGCCGTACGTTGTTTTTTATCCGGCGCAACTTTAAAAATACTCCACCAACAGTAAGGGAAACAGTTTATAAAGCATACGTTCTTCCTATTTTAGAATATGCTTCTGCTGTGTGGGACCCGCACCAAGAGTATCTGCGAAAAAGAATTGAGTATGTACAGAATATAGCCGCTAGATTTGTTACGGGCAACTATTCCATGGAGACTCGTTCCTCTGAGTTGGTTAAAGCATTAGGCTGGGAGTCATTAGAGCTGCGTAGGAAGCACTGCCGGCTTAAATTAATGTTTGACATTCACAGTGGTGACACTGGCCTCAATGCAATTATGTTTCTTCGTTCACCTGTTTTCATGTCATCGAGGGTTGATCACTCCAAAAAGATGGAGCCGTACCCGTTTGACATGTCTGTCTTTAAACAGTCCTTCTTCTATGAGACAATCCCACTATGGAATTTACTAACGCGTGAAGTTGTGTCTGCCCAAAACGGCTCTGTCTTTTTATGTAAATTGAGATCCATGCGGGATTAGTGTGCTCTCTTCATTCTGTCCTCGATTTCTGTATTCCTTTTTTTTTTCCCGTGATGTATGTCCCCATTCCCCATCTCTAATGCCCCCCGGCGCTGCAGGGTATTTTGCAATAAATATATAAATAAATATAGCCTTTATTCCTTCAAATTCACGAAGAGCACACGTTTACGTAGACTGTTGCATTCAGGAGACTATTTACGAAGTTCAGTGACTATTTGCAGTTCTGGGGAGTAAATTTCGGGGTTAGGGGACTAAAATGGGGAGTTATTGGCGGTCTAGGGGACTAGAAGCTGTAATTTCTCCCCATTTTGCTCTTTTTTTTTCTTAGTGTGTGGGTTATGCGGCAGGGCGGACATCCTGTCGGCCAGCTTATGTAACTACTGGACGATGGAGTTGGAGTTGGAACTAGGAAAGAAAAATATGGAGATGGTGGCTCCTACAAAACACAGGAGCCGTCGACGACTGGACGATAAATTGCCTAAAATTATGCTTCCGAGTAAATGCAAGACAGCAGAATTAGAGCCAACCATTATTTATAAATCCACCCTCATTTTTAAATATACATAAACGACTTTCAACAACTTTATTTTGGCTTTGGAGAGTGGGGAGGCTCTACCCCATTGCTAGATTTTGCTATGCAAATTAGCCGAAACTGAAACCACGCACTTCTCGAGCGCAAAAAGGGCGTTAGCATAGGAGGGTCACATGTTTTGTAGCGATGGAGCTGATTGGAGTAAACGCTAATTTGTTGGCTAGCGAGAACGCTTTCCGGTCCAGATAAGCGGAAAGTGATGTCATTTCCGTGCTCGAGAAGTGTGTAGTTCTGGTTACGGCGCATTTGTACATGGAAATTTGGCGAATATATCTTAAAGTGCGTGTTCGTTTCAGAATTTTTAAAAAAGGGGATTGGATTCAAGTAATAGTTGCCTCCAATTCTGCTGTCCCGCATTTTCCCGAAAACATCTAATTAAAAAGTTAATGAATGAATTTTAGGTTAAATGCTCTTCCCCACAAGATGTCCGCCTGGGCGCGTAAATCGCCTGCAAAAATGGCATCACAGCTTTTAAAGGATAAAAAGAACACTCTGTATATCTTGTGTGCCGTGATTCCCGATAAGCTACGTCATCCCACCAATGCCGGTATGACAAAGGGCGGCCCTTTTGTATCAAAAAGATGATGATGCTCGTGGGGAATTTGCATGACGACGCTTACTGTTGGACTTCTTACAGGAGGCAGGGTTCGTCACTGCTACACCTGTCGTTCCCGAGGGCCGCTGGGAGACTGCCGTGACCCTTTCCCTTACAACGAAACAACAGCTGAAGACGTCAGAGGCGTCGAGCTGACGCCCTGCGCGTCCGCCTGGTGCGGAAAGCTCGTCGAAGGACGTGATGATGGTACGCATATTTTTCTCTTCTACAATGACAGTCTGCGTAATATTCATATTGACCTTTTCCCTACCGTTATACCTTAGCCTTAGCTTGGCCCGTGTGTCTTGTTTGTACTGTCGTGAGAACATGGGTTGGATATATGGCAGTATGACTGATGAATTTTTCTCCAATAACAAAGTCAGAAAATTGCACTTGTACGAATGTCGTTTGAATTCTGCATCGTGAATAAACCGAAATTAGCAACATTTACGGCATTTTCTAATGTTACATACGAAAATACCGTACCCGTGAGCTATGCGAACGCCTGCTAAAAACGCACAGTTTGATGCCGACATGGGGGATCGGATAAATGCCTATACATCGTGCACTGGGGGTGATTCCGCCCCCATCCCTGCACCCCCGGCGAAAACTAGTGACACATCCTGATCGAAACCGACTAACACCGCAGCGTCCCTTGGAGTAGTTTCATTACTATATAGCACAGCCGATGGGGCTATACAGTAACAAAGTCGTAAAAAAAAACGTGGAATTAGGTTGAAAATTATTTGAACGTGAGCAACGCGAAAGTAAAAATGGTGGCCTGTTCGGGTCCACGCGGCGATAATCCGTCATTTGAGAAAAGATGACGCATGCGCGAGACGGTGGTAGGCACGAGCATTCGAAAGCCGCAACGGACAACCCGAGTCTGACCCGATCAGGTTCAGCCATTGATTCTTTCTTTTTTGTCACCAGAAAACTGGCTGGATTCTTATCACACAGTTATTTTGCCTTTGCGTGCGGACCGGGCTCCGGTCTAGACCCACGACACTTGTCCTCAACTTTGACCTCAACTATTTGTTGCACATTTTTCATCAGCAATCTGGTACACAAGTGTTACGCATGAAACAGCTTTTTCAACTGATTTCACGTTCCGCCATGCTCTGAGGAAGAACAAGTTAAACTTTATTGTGGGGGCGATGGTGATGCCACTGAACCACTACCGTTTCCGAAGACGACAACCTCTCTGGGATGGCACGATATCCCTGCGTTGAAATTCCCAGAACTCGAGATCAACCATACGAAGATCACAAGTTGCAACATGAAAGCTTGTATCTGCGAGGTCTGGCCGTCTTTCAAAACAGGATATCATTGAACAGCTTCGCGTGTTTTCGATCTCGGTTAAAGTGGCGCAGGATGGACGCGCAAGATGAACACAACGAAGCGACGTTGGTGAGTTTATGGTTAGGCGAGACCTAATTTGGTGACAATATGTCCCCAAATGGGAGGTGGGCGGGGATCCGTTCTTGCGCAGGTCCATCTGCATTATTAGTGACTTTTAGTATATCGTACGCCTTTGCGTACGTAAGGAATATCGTTGGTGGTTCTGCGCAAGACATAAGCAGAGCTTTGCGCATTGCGCAGAACCACCACGCTATTCCAAAGGCGATACTATGAACTGTGGGATTTCGGGGTACACCCAACCTGTCTACGTGCCGACAAGAGACGCCACGAATACGGATAGTCCTCCTTTTAGTTTACATTCAGTTTGTGACTCAGATGCCTGAAAGTGACCACGAGGAGCAACATTTTAGTATTCTCATCAACTGCCAGAACTGTTCTGTAGTGAAGCCCAATTTTTAGTTTACTTTTTCTTCTACCTTGTGCTTCACTTGTAACGGTGAGGTATAATTTGTAATTCAGCACCATTTTGAGAGACCTTGTTACTGAGCCATATACTGTGCTTGGGGTTTTAGTTTCTTATCCAATCAAGGCAAAGTTTGTCCTGTGTACGCCTTTCCTCAGATAAAGTAGCTGATTCGCAAGCTATCTCGTGCAGAAAGTATATACCAATAAGAGCCTAAGCTTAGTCGGTTGTGTTGTATCACGATTTCCGTGCGCAACCATTGAGTCATTCATTACTGTGGAGAGTGAACAGCATTTTACGCCTGTCACTCTAAGAAAAAAAAAGGAGTAATTGCAGCTTCTATTTATTTATTTATGATAATACCTCAAGTTTTCTCACGGGGCGTTACGTGAGGGTGGAAACAAACGCACACATGAACATACAAGAACATATGCTAAATGCACATATAGGAAGGAGAAATTGCTGTGGCAAGATGAAAAAACCCAAGTATGTAGACAACAGTGTCGGAGACTGAGACGAGGGACTGGTCATTCCAAGCAGCAATAGTATGCGGAAAATAAGAATACAAAAGAGAAGACACGTTATGGGCTCACACCTGGCAGAGATGTAATCAGCTGGATAGAAGAGTTGTAATAGAATTTATGAAAAAGACGGATTTGAGAGGCGAACTTGAGAGATGATATGCTTGAAGGATAGGAGTAGTCAGAGAGAATAAAACGAGTTGCACGGTTTCGGAGAGATTCAAGGAGATTGATAAGGCTAGTTAGTTAACTAGTTCTTGTCCCCTAGACTACAATTACTCCCCATCTTAGTCCCCTATAACCCCGAAATTTACTCCCCAGGACTGCAAATAGTCACTCAACTTCGCAAATGGTCTTCGGAATGCAACAGTCTACGTAAATATGTGCTCTTCGTGAATTTGATGGTGTAAGGCTATACAGGGTGTTTCAACTAAAGTGATAAAAAATTCTAACTGGCGACGTGTTCGCCGGATGATTGTGGGACTTTCGGCAATTACCTTCTGGAAACTTTTGCCACCATTGAGGAAGGCTTTGGAAAATTTTTAATTGCGGGAAATTTATTTTTGTCAATTGAGCTTTGAAAATTGCCAGGCGAATCTCACTTTTTGTTACAGAAATATGAAGTCTTCCACGGATATCCGCAGACCCAACAAAAACTATGCACAGAATTGCAACAGAAAGAGTCGAAAAAAATTAGCAAAAATTACCCTTTAGTCCCGCCTGCTTGATTTTCGCAATGAAGCGCGCTCGAAATGTGCGTCTAGAGGAAGAAGTGTCCACGCCTTCATTTGTTTTGCCTTCTTTGTGATAAGACGGTTGTCCCCAGCATCAAGGTCAAAGCGGGGGAAAGAAAGGTAAAACCGGGAACACTTCCTTCTCTCCTCCAATCTTCAGTGCGCTCTTCTTTGTGACAATCGAGCAGGCGGGGCTAAAGCGTAATTTTTACTAATTTTTTTCGACTATTGCTGTTGCGGCGTAGTTTTTGTTGGGTCTCTGGTTATCCGTGGAGGACTTGACATTTCTGTAAAAAAAAGTGAGGTTCGCTAGGCAATTTTCAAAGTTCAATTGAAAAAATAAATTTCCCGCAACTAAATATTGTACAAAGCCTACCTCAATGGTGGCAAAAGTTTCCAGACGGTAATTGCCGAAAGTCCCACAATCCTCTGGCAAGTACGTCGCCAGTTATAATTTTTTTATCACGTTATGTGAAACACCCTGTATAACTTAGCTTAGCAATTTTCCACCCACACAGAGGAAAAAAATCGTTCGAGGATCGTTCTTGCGAAATTGTGCGCTATGCATATCGCAAGATTTTATATCACTCGACATACCACGGTTGACAATTTAATTCAACTATTTTCATTCATGCACATGAATTACCTGGGGCTCTTAGAACAGAGCGTGAAATGCAGTCCCCACTCTTTGACATTCATTTAGTCCTGTGCATTTACTCCCTAAATGGACTAATTTGTGTGGCAATGCATTTAGTCCCCAAAAGAAATAAAATTACTCCCTTTTTCTTTAAGTGCGCTTATCTCCGCCAGTACGAGTAGGCTCTATGCAAACTCAGCAGACAGGCTGATCCTCCATATGAAAATTGCGAAATACGATCCAAATAATGGGAATCGTCCTATAAGGTTCTGCTGATATTAATCATCGGCAAATGTTGTCTACCCGAGGGCAGTTCGTCCAAGTGTAGTTTAACAACACTTGCTAAGAAAAATGCAGTAGGAAACGCACGGAAATTCTGGCATGCGGCTACCAGTAAGGGAAACATTGTTTAAAAAGGATAAAAAGAACAGTGCAAGGGGACAACGAAAGGGACAGAAAACGAGACACACTGACTGCCAGCCAAAGGCTTTTATTTGCGAAGCAACCCCGCTGGTTGGTTGGCAGTCAGTACTGTGTTTGTCTCGTTTTGTGCCCCTTTTGTTGTCCCCTTGCACTGGGTTTTTTTTTTTTTCCTTTTTAAATGGATCACCAACCCCCACGAATTTTAACTTTATTTCAGGAAACATTGTTGCCCTTCTCTATGGCTGTGTTCCAATACTTGGCTGTATGAGAAGGCGTCTGGCTGGAAAGCTGGGTAGACGTCTCCTCTCAGAGGCGCGGATTTGGAACAGACTTGGTGCCGCTTCCGCCATCTATCAGACAACGCAGGAACTACACCCCCACTACATTAAAACTTGCAATCTGTCATTTAGCGCTGAGATATCAATATGTGCGGCCTATAAAGACTATAATTAGACGCCACAGGCTCACCAGACATGGAAACCTCGATGTTGTCGACAGGCGTGACAATTGCCATAGCTGCCGTCAACTACAGTGTGCATAGCTGGTCTGCATCGGTACTAGGGGTACCAGGCGAGAACTGGAACGAGACTCAACATGGCAGCACTTCCGGTTACACCGCCAACAACAACAATAACTGTATGGTGATTTTCATCGCCAGGGGCGATACTCTGCTGGTTGTGAATGAAATAATGAGCCCCTAGCCAAGCCAGCCAAGAAGCTGTCTAACCGGGGTATGGTACGCACCCCATATGACTTACAAGAATGACACTAGCTCGCCATCGTGCTAACCAAACACAGCTCAGAGGCAAGGCACCCCCTTCCCGTTGCTGCTGCTACCAGCGCCTTTATGTAAACATGTAGTCATACTACCCTAGCGAGTACAGAACAAAACATATTTAATCCAGCTTTCTGGGCATTCAAAATATATTTCAATTTGATTCAAGTTCAAGTGTGTGTGTTTTTTTTTCTCAGCTTGTACAGAATTAATGCCGTACAGATTTAAACGGAGTAATTAATCATTCAAAATACAAGCATACATTAATTCAGCATACAAAAGGAAAATTCAAGGTCAAGAAGAAGAAGAACAAAAAGCAGCTACATAGCTTTTTGCACGTGTACCCTGCTGCCACCAGGGGACAATAATCAACTTTTATAACCTCTAACGTGCTTCAACTGTTTCCATCTTATAGATTTTGACGTAGCCACGGAGCGGATGTGCCTACAGCGCCCTCCTGATGATCAAGAAGAAAGGTGCGCCGAAACCCTGTATCGGAACCGCCGAGTTTTTATGTGCTTTTGCCGTGGAGATTTCTGTAACGGTGCCTTCAGTACACTGACTTCAAAGCCGACTACACTGCTTGGTTCACTTCTGGCAGTGCACTTCGCTATGCAGGTCATAAGTAGGTTGTTATTTCCAGATTTGTAATATAGAATAAATTTTATTTTTTGTTATGGACTACCCTGGTTTTTATTTACACTTGTGCCGTAACGACTCTGTTCCTGGAATTTGAACACTTATGACTAGCACCCCAATATAGTACTTGATTATGTTCAAGCCAAGGACAGCGTCCGACGCTGTCCTTGGCTTGGCTTATTGATTATATCATGGCACAAAACATTCACCAAATGTACGCAGAAGCAGTTGCAGTGGTGGCAGTTACAATAACCGCCACCACCACCTGAACGCAGCAGGTACCACCAGGTGTAGCCAAAGATTTTTTTTTCGACACAACATGTGCGGAATTTCATTTGGCAGAATATATAAAGTACAACAGCAAATAAAAAGCGTAAAGCATGTTGGCTGTTTATGCTACTAAGCCACACCTTTAGTATCAAGTAAAAAAATGTGCAGTACAAACATTATTGGAGAATACAGAAAATGTGTAGAAATAGCGAATTCGCGTGGTCATTTCCTACCACAGGCTGTGCTGTCTGAGATAGGAAATTTACCGTCCAGACTGATCGGCTTAGTAGGTTGAAAAACGTGTCGTAAAGCTTGCACGTTGAAGCCTAACGTTGCAGAGCTACTACTACTTGGTGGAATCCAATAAAATGGCGCTGTCCCCCTAGAGAATGTCTTTGCCTTGTACACATACCGAGAGATGTTTCGTCGTGGAGACCATAGTTCCTCGTTGATGTGGCTGTTTGAGCAGGAGGAGGATTGGGCTGTAGGAAACGACTCATTCAATGCCACATCGACTGAGATGAGGATGGCCGTTGTTCTCAGTCATTCACGCAATGGAACTTCTTTCAGCATGCATCGACGACGCACCATGAACTTGAATGAATAAGGCGTTCATGCAACCGCTGTGCTTTCCTTGCTTCCCTCTGCAATACGCCTTATGCAGAGCCGTATATTAAAAGGGAGTCTGGCCATTGGGAGGAGTCACAAAAAGAGGCTCGACCTGTCAATCACAGTTTCGCTCCTCTGATTGGTTTGCTTTTTACCAAGGGGGTCGCCATGACACCATACTGCCACCCAAAATGGCGACGAAAACAAACACGATGAAGCGGGGATTTCGTGACAAAAATTTTTCACAGACTAACCCGATTTTACGCTGCAAATGTACATCCTAATATAAATTTCTCGGAAATCAGTTTCAACTTATGCTCATCCATCGATATCTAACTGAAAATAATACGTTTTGTCGCCGGTGTTAGGCCTAGTGAACACGGCGATCACAACGAAATCATAATAAAAACGGCGCTGTGCTGTACAATCTTATATTTAACAGCTGGATTTCATGGATACAAACATTCTTGCCTATTATATTCCAACTATTCATGTAAATTTGTTTAAAAATCATACCGGCAACAGAATGTGTCCCAGCAGGTGGCTCTGCCGGCAGCGGTACAACGACGGAAGCAGACGACAATTCCCGACGTGCCTTACGCTCCCTAGGTGGCGCTTATCAAATTTCCATCAACAATACACTACTTTTGCAGATTGCGAGAGGTATCCATTTCAATCCCATCCAATCCACTTGCCACCCAAAATGGCGCTGCACATGTTAGATACGGGGACAAATAGTGAGGATAGGTTTATTGATAGCGCCCCATATTTTAAGACTTGATTGGCCGGAAAGCTGAAAAAGTGGGTGGAGCTTCAGGTATAGGCATGACCCATTAATGGCCATCTATGTGCGGAGACGGAGACTACGTTTCGCGCCATGTTTGAGTATAGCTGCCGGTGGTTTCGGTTTTCACCACATCGCCTATCGCCAGCAACGCGGCATCCCGGGAGGTTGACCGGCAACTCCTCATTACTGCTCGTGCCACTGTGCACCCAAAAGGGCAATATTGGCTCGAATACCGATAAGGTAAACCCTCAGTTCGCTATTATTGCCTCTCAAATAATTTAAAAGGCACGTGACGCGTTCACGGTCAGAACATGCTTAGATTGAGGTTGTTTGGCGTGTCACGGGACAGCAGCTTCTTTCAGAAGTAGGTCTATACTAAACGCGAGCTACAGAGGACTTCATTTAAGTGCAGGAGTGTTGAATTTGCAGTGGAAGCGTGCTGCCAGACCAGCATTTAGAAGATGATTGGGAAAATGAGCTTTGTGCACTGTCTCTTTTAGTGGAGCTTGTTGCTATAACTGCTTTTAAAAAGGAGCTATGTATCAAGCAGATAACCAAGTACGACACACCAGATTTCAGAGCAAAAGCAATGTGCTCCTTCTGATGTGCCGTTGCCTTTGCATCACAAAGAAAATGGCATAGGATGCGAGGAAATCGTGAAATCATCACAGAAAGTCTGGTTCTCTCTGTATCCAAGAAAGGGGCTCTTCCTCTTTCTTTGTGTGAACAGTCAGCTCCACATGACTTCCATCTAAAAAAGTATGTATCCGTTCACCTTTTGTTGGGTTAATGGTACCAAACAACTACATGTGCGAGTATGAAAATACATCTGATATTTTACTGAAGGTACACAAAATGTGTCTAGTCACAGGTGCTCAAATGCTTTTTATTCTGCTGAAGTGAAGGCACTGACCAGGACCAGCAGCTAAGCAGAGAGTCCTGTAGTAAGATCATCCATCGCCACTCCATGCTGCACAAACGCACATATAGGGACCCGCTACGTAACTGCGTAACACACAGCATCAGAACACTCTGCTGTAAAGTTCGGGCAAGTATTTGAGTATTCATATGTACAAAAGCGACAGAGTCCCCAAAATTCCGCAGTTGGACGTGAGATTCAGTCACGAAGTTGCAGCTACGCCGAGCGTGCTTATCCGATGCTGTCCGCTCGTTGTAGAAGACAATAACGAAGTTGTCCGAAAGAAACATGGCGCCGCCGCCACGAGATGGCAGCACCTATGAATAAGGCGTATTGCCATGGAAGAAAACGAAGTACTTGCCACAATCAACGTGGTTCTTATACTTGGGAATCAACGATCAAACAACAGCAAAAGCGACGTGTACACCACGGGGGGGAATGTGGTTCTTCGCCACGATTGGTTAGTCATCACCCGTCCGCCGGTGTCTGCTTGGACGGCGCCGGAGAACGGGCCTCCAAGTGACGTTTTTGCCCTTGTATGCGCCGTTCCGGTGCTGAGACCGAGCCTTTAGAGTTTTCCTTGAGAATCAAACTGCAGTGAGGAAGACGACGCAACTGGATCTGGCCACGCATGAGGATTCCCACGGCGAGCCACAGTCGCCATCGCGTCCTGATGGCATGTTTTTTGGGAGGAGGGAGCGAGGGCAAGTCTTCTTCTTGGTGGACACATGACCGCGCAAACGGCACGAGCAGAAAACAGTCATCAGATTCATCGTGAGCGTTCACACGAGCAGGTGATGAAAGAAACCTTGTGCAATGTACTTGCGAACTCTTGCCACTTCACCTCTACAACATATGCTCTACATTGACAGTGCTGTGCAAACAAGGCGCGTGAAAATGGCGGCAACGTTTATATTAACAACTTACGATGTTTTTATTTGAATTATGGATTCTGCAGTTGGTGGTACAGAATAAATCAACAAGTGCCTCCTTATATCGAAAAATGACACAGCTGATACAGGTACAAATATTTTTATGCACCATATACATACTGAAAGATTCGGTGACTGGAGTTGGTTTGACTCCACCAGAAATAAAATTAATTAAATTAGTGCTACACTTACATAAAACAGACTAGGCTGTACACGTTACACACGGTTTTGTGTCGTCTCGTTCGTGACAAAATCATTTAGTGATGTGTGCTTTGTTGGGAGTAAACTATTGCTTCACTACTAAACAGCAAAGTCGTAAAGCCGCGTCATCTGCATTGTGCGAATTCGAGTTAGAAGAGGACACAAATGGCATCACACACACACACACATATATGTAGGAGGGCAAAAACTCATACATTACAGACATACAGTATAGTAAAGTGGCGGTGATATGCTGCATCCCAACACTAAGGCACAATGAAATCACGTGTCACGCGCTCCGATGTACGTGGTTTCGCCCATATAGGGCGACTTTCGAAAGATGGGTTCGTCTTCCATGTGTTCCACCAATATGTCCGTGTTGATCTCCAGGGCCACCTTTTTGAACTCACGAATGTAGGTAAAGAAGAAGAGCACCAGGCTGAGACCCAGGGACCATTCGAACGCCGACGCCGAAACAAGAAGAGCAAAGCCCTGCGAAAAGGCCATCAATGTTACACCTACAATACGTGTCAGATCGCCAAGAGTTTGCGATTATTACGTGGAAAAGTGGAAGGTCCAGCAATTCGGTGAAGGCTGATTAAAGCTGCAGGTCGGAATGTTCTTCTACTGGACACCGTCCTCATCATTGGCAGTGCACTTAAAGGGGGCATTGTGGGTCAGCTCTTCGGTTGACGGAAAACAACTACCCACTGGCTCCTCAGACTATAAGGTGAACAACGTTCGTCCAGATTCAAGCGAGCATCCCAAGGACGAGGGTTGTTCTCCTTAGTCCGAGGGGCGAGTGGTTGGATTTTTCCGCAAACGGAAGAGCTGACCCCTCTTCTATCTGTTAACTCACAATGCCGTACAGTTATTTAACCCATAATTCCCCGACCCTTATGTACACTGCCAATGATGAGGACGGCTCAAATCAAATCTGCCGCGAAGCAACAGTGACAGATCGACGTGGAGAGATGAGAGCAGGAAAGAACTGTGCCAACATTCGTCCGCATTCTCAAGGAGTAACGGGGGAGTAACTTCCCACACTTACTCCATTTCCACTCAGTCGCTTACTCCCTCTTTCTTCCTGCATTACTACAATTAGGTACTCCCTCTTACCGACCAAATTTTAAGGAACAAGTGCAACACCCTCCTTCTCGTAAGGTGACTTCCGAGTCTACAGTGCAGCGATTCATATATTGCATCGTTTTTGTTATATATTCCATGATTTTGCACTAAGACTCTCAGTTGGTGAAGTTGTCACCCTTACGCGAGAGCATATCGTGAAATGTGACCTTCTGACACACTAATTACGTGGAATATTTATCCCGGAGTTTACTGCGTTCGAGGGCGCTTCCCAATGAAGGTTCGGCTGTTTTTCAAGTGAGTATAGTTCCGTGGGACTACTCAATCACACCCTCTACCTTTTGTCATAACACCTCTTTCACGCACAACTTTTCCCATCCCCATCGAGTATGCCTCACTATGCCTCTCCCCGCTTTACTCTGTCTATGGCTCACTATGCCGATCGGCATAGTGAGGACGCACCTTTAGCGGATACACAGATATTCCCAAGTTATGATTCCAAAGCATAAAATTATTTCACGGTGTCAGCATGATACCTGTAACTGGTCTCATGGTTACTCCCTGGAAATGGAGTAAAGTGGAACTCCCTCTTGGAGGGTGTAAGTCTTACTCGAAAAGGGAGTGTTCTGACGACACCATTTCCTCTGCTAGAAACCCCAGGGAAACGGATTCGAATCCCTAGTCTTCAGCACGACCTTGGCTTCGATTGTTACGTTATTTGTGTATACGATCGGGTTTTGTCCTGACGCTTCGATCTACGAAATGGGGCAGGAGAAAAAGACGAGACACACTCCGCCCATCAGCGCACTTTTGGACAGTTGCGAATAGTTGCAGCGCTTTCAGCGAGTTGTTGATTAAGCAAGCGTGTATGCTCAACGCCTCCTATAGACTGAAGAAGGACCTCCGTCCTTCGATACGTCAAGTCGCGATGTCGCCCGCTTCAGCCTCTCAAATACAGAAAGCATGTGGCCAGAAGTATATAGCTACAAGTGGTTGTCCATTTGACTGATGACATGGCGGTACAAGACATTGGAAAGGTTCAGAGGTCAGCTGGTTTGCTTCGCTATTTATTGCGGGAGAATTGATCCAAATTGCGGGACGCTGTTGTTGATACAGATATCATTGTTATTATTGATGTCGTAAGTGCTAACAATTAAGAGCGTTTAAGAACTTGTCTAACAATCATAGAAGGAATGCGCTTTGCACCCCAGGGCACTTTGGTGAAGAGCTGCACTGAACAAAAAAGAAAAACACTCATTTTCGCTGGCTGTGTTCTGCCACCGTGAAACACGTACCTCATCGGCAGGAGTCCTCTGTCTCAAGTCATGTCCACGTTCTTGCCTATACCATATATGTTTGCCTATACCAGAAAGGAAGGCCACTGGAGCGAGTGTCATGGAAACATGTGTACTGTAGAAAATACAATAGCTGCGCTGGTACAGATAAGAACTTAAATTTTTACAAGTATTTCACTTTTACACCTCCTAAAAAAAGTACTGGGCGGTTTCCTTGACAGCCCATCTGACACTTTTCAAGCGTGGCCGAGGACGCCAGGATGCTTGGTGGCAGGGTACGAGTTGCGCCGTCTGCTGCGTGCTGAGATTTCGGGTGGGCAAAGTTAATCCACAGCTCAGTGGCAGATCCCACCAACAACAACTGGATGATGACATGGGGTGTTTCACCGCGGCGGGGACAGTACATAAAGAGGGGGGATTGCCCCAAAACATTTGGTTAAAGTGCCACTCCGGACTCGGAAAACAGCGTTTATTTTATTTAATCCATGAAAAGAAGATGCCTCAAGGATTCTAGACGCGAAATTTTAATCCTGTTGGCGAACGCTGTGCATTTCTGTCAATTTTTGAAGATCTGCTGATCCCCCACGAGTTTCGATGACGCCAGGAGCGGTGACGTAATCGTAAGTTCACAAATTGCGACGATGTCATGTCCGGAGAGGGCACTGGGCTCAATCTTGATCTCTTGATCTGCACATAGCGATCGTGACAGCTATTTTTCAAAATTCGCGCGCTCATTCCGTCACGCGCATTGGCCGTCAACCGGGGAGCACGAGCGTTTAGCAAGCGTTACGGGATAGCGAAAAGTTCAAAATCTAGCCCGCCACGATAGAGAGCCACGACGCCGGCGTCCGAGTCCGAGGAGGGCCACGTGGTGGAGAAGTCACGTGACGCTGACAGAAAGAGGCGAAAATGGGATAGATGCATGGAGGAAGGAAACACAGGAGCGACCGTTTCGAACAGATTTCCGTGGGACCCCTCTGGCGGGCACTCCTGTCAAAACCGCCATTACTTCCTGTCCACCACGTGATCCTCTCTAAAGTTTCGATTTAGCAACGCTTTGTTGCTCGCGCTCCTTTCTGTGCTTTTATGCCTCTCCAAAGTCATTTACTCTTAAAGTGTGAGCACCAGTGCGGGAACGTTTTGTTAACGTGTTCTTACCGCGGTTGCGGCTGCCGTTCAACAGAAATCAGCTCTGTCACGGGAATAACATTTCATTGGTAAGTACGTACTGGATCGGTTGTTTCGTACTCCTGTCTGTGAGAGTCATCTTGAATCGTTCGCTTACAAACGGACGCTGTGCTACAGCTGCAGATTGATTTGATTTCCTCCATTGTTGTATCAGTTTGATTACTGGCATGCTTTACCACTTCAGCTACAAACACACAAAACGTGGCCACATCTTCACACAAAGGTCGCTGCCACGAATGATGTTTCTGGTCCTACGTGCTTGTCCCGCTGACCGTGACCGGTCTTGCAGTAGAAGGGTAAACCGAGTAAACTTCCGAACACACACAAATAAAACTGGACGCGTGGCGTTCATCACAATGCAGATATCTGAACCGCAAGACAATCACGACTCCCGTCGTCTGCTTTGGTAGCTGGCCTGCGCATGCTCTTGGGGTCACGTGAGCAGTCACATGGTAGACAGGAGCATCCCAGAATTCAGTGCGAAGCTGGGACGCCCGTCCCAGTGGCAAAAAGTTAGCGGCCGTTTCCAACAGATTTCCGTGGGACCCCTCTGGCGGTCGCCCCTGTCAAAACCGCCATTACTTCCTGTCCACCACGTGATCCTCTCTCAAGTTTCGGTTTAGCAACACTTTGTTGCTCGCGCTGCTTTCCGTGCTTTTATGCTTTTCCAAAGTCATTTACTCTTAAAATGTGAGCACCATTGCGGAAACAACATTTTGTTAACGTGTTCTTACCGCGGTTGCGGCTGTCGTTCAACAGAAAGCAGCTCCCCCTGTCACGGGAATAACGTTTCATTCGTAAGTACGTACTTGATCGGATTGTTTCGTATCCCTGTCTGTGAGAGAGTAATCTTGAATCGTTCGTTTGCAAGCTAGCGCTGTGCTACAGCTGCAGATTCATCTGATTTCCTTCATTGTTGTATAAGTTTGATTACTGGCATGCTTTACCACTTCAACAACAAACACAAAACGTGGCCACGTCGTCACAGAAACGTGACTGCCACGAATGATGTTTCTGGTACTGCCTGCTTGTCCTGCAGACCGTGACCGGTCTTGTAGTAGAAGGGTAAACCAAGAGTAAGCCTCCGAACACACAGAAATAAAACTGAACGCGCGCCGCTCATCACGAACAAGGCAGATACCTGACAGTCTGAGCTGCAATCACGACTCCAACGATCAAAGATGAAAGTCACTGAAAAGGTTAGCCAGCTGTAGGGATCGAACCCACATCTTCTGGATTGCCGGTCCAGGGCTCTACCAACCGACTCCCGTCGTCTGCTTAGGGAGCTGGCCTGCGCATGCTCTTGGGGTCAGGTGAGCGGTCACATGGTAGATAGGAGCATCCCAGAGTGCAATGCGAGGCTGGCACGCCCGTCCCCATGGCAAAAACTTGGAAGCCTTGGAAGAGCCGCTCCTGTGTTTCCTCCATGGATAGATGTCATCTCCCTCCTTGTGTTTTCTCGAAGGTCGGAGGACATGTCACGTGGGGCTCCGCTTACGGAGTGCAAAAAGTGAGCCCCCCCGGAAGACGCCAAGGGCAACAACGTTGCCAGATGACAGCCGGGCGCTCCGTCGTAGCCTAACACGACGTCCACAGTTCTCAAACATAAAAATTACTTTTCTCTAGCTTTCGCGTCTCGTAGAGCAAAGGTATTTTGCAGGAATGTAAAGTGAGACAAGAAGATTTCAGTAAGATAACTTTTGTGGGATTCTGAAGACACGAGATTTAGTCGTAGTGGCAACTTATTAGTTTTCTCCCTCTCCCCGGTTACGCGCTTCGTCAAGGAACCCAAAGTGAGGGTCTGCATTTGCCCCTGCCTATAGATCAAGCACTGTTGTGTCACTCATGATCATAGTTGTCTCGCGAGACCTGTAAAGTAATGAATTACATGTAATTGAATTACTGTAATTAATTACTTTCTTAGTAATTAATTACTTCCAGAATTACATTGTTTTATGTAATTGTAACTGTAATTGAATTACTTTTACAAGTAACGCGTAACGCATTTTGAATTACTTTCGGAATTACTTTGAACGCTATCTGGGAAGGCCCAATGTTTAAAGTTTAGGTCAGTTCCACACCGTTTCTTTCTTTTTTTTTTTCACAATGATTACCCAAACACTCGATTCAGCTCGGTACATTTTTCGGTACAGATTTTTTACATTTGAATGTGGAAGGAGAAAAATTCTTGCGCCATGGGAAAAGGAGTACGAATTGTGGGTATCGACCAGCACTTCAGAGTCGTTAGAATGCTCGAAAGATCTTCCTTGTGTGCTCGAGGTGTTCGGGAAGTACAATGTTGGGCTGCCCAGCAGTGCACCAGTGGGGCGTCTGTTTTTCGGTTGGTGGTCTTGTTATGACAAGGAGTCATGGCAGCCTCAGACAAGAACTTTGAGAATACCTTAGCTCGAGAAGCTGCACTCATGATCTGCACTTTGTTCACATACCTGAAGAAAGAAAGCCTTTTGACTGTGGTGTTTCATGGCAAGAGACTTGTCCTTGTGTAAGACTTATCTAACTTGTTTTTCTACCACAAGCACAACTACCCCCATCTTTCAGAACATGTGCAATAAATGTGTACATCAAATCTTGCAGTTTGCACGTCGTTTGCCAATTGCAGTCAACTTTGTGAATGTAATTCAGTGTAATGCAATTACTTTTCAGTAATTGTAATCCTAATTGAATTACAATAGAAAATGAGTAATTGTAACTGTAATTTAATTACTTTTATGAGCGTGTAATTGTAATCGTAATTCAATTACTTTAGAAAAGTAATTTTTACAGGTCTGCAGTCGCGACGTAAGGCCACGAATTCTTGTTGTTGTTATTATTATTATTATCATTAAAGTTTTGAAAGCCCCATAGTCCTATTGAAAAGAACGACACACTTATGAAGGTGTTGGGAGGACGCACATTCGCATCTTTCCTCTTGTCAGGTAAAGTTCAGTCAAAAGGATACTGATGATGACGCCACAGATACTGTAGACAGTAATGCCCAGCCGGATTGTAGCTATGAGGCGTCCATTAAAATTTGGACACATCGAAAACGACATGACGGTTTGCAGTGCCTGCGTCACAGGAGAACGGATAGCTTACATTTTGGGGCGGGCCTCGCCGGTCGGAAACTTTGAGCGGACGTAATTACGGAGTATTATTGCCTCACCTCATAGCAAATTATGCCGAAGAACAGCAGGTTGGCAGCAACTGCATGGGCAGGCGGCACCAAAGACGTCTGCATTGAAAAAAAGTAGAAATTAAGTAATATACTATAGCGTAGTCTTATGCTACTGCCCTGTTACAACTGTCATCAAATTATGGTAGTTATGTACCCTAGCAAGTGGTGCATCGTCGGCGGGGATGCAAACGATAATGTCAACGCGTGAGTTTCTGTAAGGCAGCAATGAATTGCTCAGTAACCAAGGGTTTGCGTGGCCATCAATTCCTCGGCCATTGTCGGCAGTGCGCTGTTTCTTCATCGGTGGCCTGTTCTTGAGCTATCGAGCCTGGTGCAAACTCTGCGACGGGTGTGCAAAGGTGGCCGCAGAGGGCAATAAAGCAGAAGTCAGCCTACATGATGAACACAGACCTAGGGATTTTCATATCCAGGGTATACCGTAGCCCGTAGGGTGGGGTTGGAACCCAACGCAGCTGGCGTTTCGGACAGGTATTTGAGGAGTTGCAAGACCTTTTGGGAGGCATCAAGGGTGTGTGGGAGGTGCTGGGAAAATCCCTGATTAGAGACCCATTTCATCATCGTCTGGTTGTCCTTCTGTGTCACCGTATTTGAATCCACGACTGAGTCGTTGCCGCTGAGCCAAGTTTCGTTGAGCGTGGGAACATCGATGGATCGCGGGATCACATAGGACTCCAAATCCTCGGCGTGAGCGCTCAAACGGAGATCCTCCTGATGTAGCTCAGTCCGCAGCTCCACGATCGTGGGCGGGTTGGTGCCTTTGGTGTGGTAGAATTTGAAGTCACTTTTGGTGAGATACAACCTTCTTCTTCTTCTTCTACCTGGTGTGGCACACAGCCAAAGGCAATAGGCCACGGGTCAATGGGTCGGAGCAAGCGAGAGTGAAGGGATAAGACTAATGACTAAAAGCGATGGGGTGACGAGATGAACGATAGTACTGCATGGAAGATGGCTGGTGGGGCGGAAGAGTCCGCGGTACGACCAAAAGACAGGATTGTGGGTGGGTAGGGAACAGAAAACACATATACATTGGATGATGATGAGGTGGGTGGGTGAGATTCGGGTAATCAAAAACTGGGGCGGATGGACGAATAAAAGGGACAGCGGAGAAAGAAGTGATCCATTGTCTCATTTGACGGACAATGCGGGCAGCTGAGACGGCTGCGTACGTGCACGACAAAGAACGCGACGGAGAAAGAAGGGAATTCCAACTGGATCGGAGGACAGGTGATCTTCGGATTGGCGACAGAGGAGATCAAACCGCTTGAAAATTTGGTACACAACTCGGGGGAAAAGAGGGATGGCCGCAAAATCCGCCTTGGCAACGGCGTCAGTCGTCTCATTCGCAGTGATACCCGCATGTCCTGGGATCCATGATACGATAAGTTCCTGGATGTGAGCAGGTGAGAAATCAATTGGAGAGATGGCAAATCAAGAGAATCCAGTTCAGTAATGAGGGAAAGGCAATCAGAGAAAACGAGAACACGAGAGAAAGACTGAGGCACCCAGGTAGAAATCCAGCGAACCGGTAGAGAAGTACGAAGGGAGTTGCCTGAGGACAGGAGCCACCGATATTTCGAACAGAGACTGTTCTTCTTCTGGGCCCAGAAGAAGAACAGTCTCTGTTCGAAATATCGGCGGCTCCTGCCCTAATGCAACTCCCTTCGTTATACCCAAGAATTCTGTGAAGGAGATCGAAAGATAGCTTGTCGATCGATGTAGCTCGCGACGGAGCCACATACACAAGCATCTGATCCTACACGTGCCTCGCTATATAGTCAAAGTCGATGCCGCTGAATGTGCGGCCTTGCGATATGTGGATGGTGAGAGTGCAAGCCGGAGACAGCGCTTGCATTTGATGGTCTACGAGACAGCAACGTCTGAAGACAACTGCACACCTCGTCATCTACACGCACCCTTCCGATGCATCCCTGGTACACGCCTTTCCTCTGCTTCGACGTTGTGACTTGTTGTCAACGGCTGCCGTGTTGAGTACGCTATCGTTAGCGCATGTCGTGCTCGGTTGTCCTCGCTCACCTCCCGTGGAACTACGCTGGTGTCTTCAGTCTTATTGCAGCTCCGCGTCTGGAGGGGGGAGTCACGTGCCTTGCCGTGGACGACGACGACGTCACCCCGCTACAGGTACGCGCCATCAGGAGTAGCTTCAGTTCTATCGACGAATCTTGTAGTGAGGCCACTGGATGAGAAGCTGCTCAGCACATCGGGCACTTCGGGACATTCCATCACCGGCGATCAGGGCTCATGTAGAGTAATTTTAACTCATCTACTGAGAGGTTGTGGCTATTCGGCCCCCTGGCTACATTTTTATGTGTCATGTCAATTCTCAAGTTACCTCCCATACATACCTATCCACGCCTGCGAGGGATGTTAAAGGGACTATGAAACGATTTTTTTCTTCGTTTCGTTCGAAAGAAGACATTTTTCTGAGTCTAGAACCGAAATTTTACTTTCGTCGCGTGAGCGGACTTCTCGGGAGCGAATTTAAACGGAGCGGCGAAGGGAGGACAGCTGGCGCCGCGCCGTGACGAGCTGCCGAGCGGAGACACAACGGGTAACTTGACGCGACCACGGCCGGCTCAGCAACACGTCATCGTGACGTGTTGCCGAGCCGAGGAATCCCGCCAGGAGCATGCGCCGTAGGATCCCGCGTATGCGTTCATCGGGAGTGGAAATCTCCATGAGAGCAGCTTTCGCGCGATCGGCAGATTTCGGCAGTGGCGGCAGCCACAGCGCGAGCTCGCGGCATTACTTGCCATTGTGCAACACCGGTGACGTAACGGGGAACCGAAGAGCGGTCCGTACAGTTACACCATCGGCAGGGAAATATGCGCGGGAGAGGAGGAACGCGGAAGAGACATTTCCAGCGCGCGCTCCTCGCAGAGTGGAGCGATTTCGTCCGGAAAAATTTGTGGCATATTAGTTTCTCTGCGGGAAGAACAGTTTCCATCGAAAAAAAGTATGGGGGTTCGGGAAATTTCATACTCCCTTTAAATACGGGGCGCCGCGTTGTTTAAACTTCAGTGCACGTTAAAGAACCCTCAGGTGGGCAAAATTAATCCACAAACCGACCCCTGTGGCGTTGCTCATTATCACAGTTGTCTCGCGACGTCAAGCCACGAATTATTATCGTAATTATTATTACCATACCTATAGCGCGGAAAGAGACGTAGTTCTGCGTTAGAAATAGTAGAAAGTAGAAGGGCGACTCACGGGGAACGCAGCTACTGCTGCCATTCCGAAGAAAGCTAGAACAGCAATGATTGCTGCCACTGTGTTCAGCGCGTCCAGTTTTCTGCTGAAGTGTCCGTTGAAGGAGCGAATGGTGAGGAAGCGCACCAACACACATAAAAGACCTGCATTAAAAAGGCAACGAATACGTATATGGATGAGGCATATTTGTCACAACCAGCTGCTGTGCAGCAAGTAATGAAGCGGCTTAGCAATTTAGCGTCAGCGAAGTCTGACCGCACTTAGCTAACGAGCGGAATGCTCTTTTAAAAGAGCGAAAATAATTTTGGTCATCTGCCCCGCGCTGTTACTGCGATGGTTGACCGAGTTACATGGGGGTAGTGCAGAATTTATCCGGGAATTACCGATGCTACACCGGTTTAGGTGTTTCCCTGGCCAACATAAAACGCTCTCCTTTACCGAGGTGGTCGCAGAGTTAGTGGCTGTCTGAGTTGTTTAGAGACTTGGCTCAGAAAAAGCTGGTACACCATGGAGGTCATCGGCGTAGCCAGAAAAAAATATTTCGTGAGGGGTTCTATGGGAGATTTCGAGGGGGTTTGAACTCCCCTCTGGCTACGCCAGTGATGGAAGTACTTTATTTCTCATAAAGGGATTCATTGTTCTGCCAACACGAGTGAATGGTCAGATACGGACGGTGTGAGCCCTACCTCGCAGGAAGTATACGCTCAAGTCGATGACGCCAGTCGAGTGGGTACACCGTTGGTCGCTCGTGAGAACGTAATATGTTTGTCCTACGCATACTCCGATTCGACATAAGTAGGGCTGTGTGGGATCTTTCGAATAGCGAAGCGAATGATTTTGCATTTGATTCCAACTTGGAATCGAAGCAATGCCTCATCTAAACTGAACACATTCGAATATGAGAGAACTGATGTTCTGAGGCTGGGACAACATAGAAGGGACAAATAGATCATCTTTCATCATACATTCGAATAGTTTCGAAGCTGCACTGGTAAGCCTGCTGCCTAGTGCAAAGATCTGTATGGATATAACACGTAGATATGACGTACGTCAGCTTAAATGGTGCACATGTACGTGTTCGGTTATATAACTATTCGCTTCGATTTTAAAATTACTATTCGCACACCTCCAAGCGCAAGCCATAAAAGGACGTGTTTCCCGCACTTGATTTTTTAATTGTCTTTCCGCAAGCTAGCCGATCAATTAACTCTATTATGTGAGACGAAAGTCTGACTTAGCTCTGACCACGACGGTGCAAGAAATTTGGTGGAATACAGAAGGTAGCGACTTGCTCATGTAGCCTATACGCGCATGCCGCATGCCTCAGCAATTACTCAATGGATGTGGAGTATTATGCTGTCTACGTATAAAGCTCTGAAGGCGATTCAATCCTGGCAAGTTTCAAAATGATTGAGCACCGCAGTGCAGAGTTGTAATGCGAAATACGTATACGACAATGTACAGGCAAAACAATCCACATGGCGGTGTTGCTATATGAGCAATTCAGATGCCGCTCCCCAGACGGCGACATGACGTACAACAGTAAAGCTGGGGGATTGTAGTGAGATGTTCTCGCTGTTCTGCAACAACAGCCGCTTCAGTGTCTCGGGAGCAGCATCTCAACTGCTCTTTGCAGTACCGCCATTTTGATTGTTTTGGCTAACCACAGGGGTGCCCTACCGCATACCGCTTAATGCATACCGGGAGAGCGCAATGCATTCTGGACAGGTCCTGGCCTGACGTCAGCGCAAACGTCGCCGTGACCATATCAAAATGGCACCGCCGGTGACCAGCGGTCATTCCGTTTGTAAACAAAGCGTTTCTGTGAGTCGTTTTGCAACGTCTTTCGATCTATACTAAAAAATTTTATCCAATATGCTTGCAGTTAAGCAGGTCGTACTGGTCGTCATTCACATCAATGTGATGCACTGAGAGTTTGAAGGAATAAACTACTCCGTCTAGTAAGAAGCACTGTTCATCATTTTATGCTGACAAGAGAATGTCGGCCAGCGCGAAAGCAGAACATAAACAAGGTCACAAGACCTCAAGATGACGTTCCCGTGACGTGGGACGAGCACAAGTTGGTGATTTTGCGACCGCTTGAGGGTGGCTACAAAATCAGAACCTTGTGTCAACCCATGCCCGGAAATGATCCTATTGAAGCACCAATGTAGCAGATGTGATAGCTCACCTAGAACAGAGGTGATGTAAAGACAAATTGAAAAGAACCCGCTTTGAGGAGGATCCGTGCCAGCATCACTGGAAAACAGATGTTGGAATTATCAAGTGTTCTAAACAGCCGCAGGATAAACATGAGCATCAATGTAGTCCAAAGTGACCATCAAAGTGTGCTTATGGAGAAGAAGGACAATACAAAGAGCAAAGAGTTTTCTCTCTCTATCTCTCTTTCGTACGCACGCACAGACCCAA
The DNA here is from genome assembly GCF_037126465.1 of Ornithodoros turicata. Taxonomy (NCBI): domain Eukaryota; kingdom Metazoa; phylum Arthropoda; class Arachnida; order Ixodida; family Argasidae; genus Ornithodoros; species Ornithodoros turicata. The sequence continues at coordinate 502,345 of NC_088205.1, forward strand.
CGTAAGAACACAGGAATTCGCCGACTTTCATTCAAGGAGTTTCGTTGGTTTTCTCAAGACATCCTTCATGCGATCGGCGCTCAATCTGCCCCTGACAGCGGGTATGCAAGCAACTTTGAAATAAATATTACACTTGTTTCTGTAATTTTTGAAATCTTTACACGCCTAGCGACGTGTAAAAACAAACATAAACAGACAAAAAAATTTGATGAGCAAAACAAAGACATTTTGTGCTTCTCAAATTCCGAGGGGGTCCTGCTTACCTCCGAGCTTACCAGAATAGAACAGAAGTAGAAAGAAAAAAATTGAAACTTAGGTCGCACAGGTGCGACCAGCGTACCCACCACAGTGGTGCCATAGACGAAAACGTGCTGGGCGAACGCAATGCATTCTGGACAGGTCATGGTCACACGTCACAGCAAACGTCACCGTACACATGACCTTATACGGATGGCCGCGCCCGTGGTCGGCGGCCAAACCGTTTGTAAATAACGCGTTTGCTCTTTCTGTGCGCCGTTTTGGACGTTTTTCGATCCCGGTAATTATTTTTATCCGATAATCTGCAGTAAAATGCTCAGTTGTGTACGTGAGGGCCAGTACTGTTGACCACTTCCAAAGATGTGATGCCGACCACGCGTTAAAGGGACGATCTCGTACACCCTGGCCCATCTACAAAGCCTACCATTCGATTCCTCATTGCTGAAAACGTAATACTGTGAATTCGCTCGTCCAGAATCGTCACGGTTATTAAATAAACGAATTAAGTTGATAAAAACAGCGCCAGCATATCGCGATTTGTGTTGGAAACAGCGATATCCCCTACGACGATATGGTGGCAGACCCGTGATTGGATGAAGAAATCGTCTGTTTTGTCTCGCCACTTTGTCTCGCGCACTTTTGCAGCCTTTTCATCTTTTTCGAAAAGGTACTCGAGGATCACGGCGACGGCAATAAATTTGCTGTATGTGGCCAAACGACAGACGCGTATTGTAAAATGTGGCCTAACAACAGTGTCAATACGTCTCGCATCTTCATTTCGAGAACAAGCGGAAGTTTACGTGCATGGCTCGACCTAATAAAGTCAGTTCACGCTTATTTACGAACTTGTCTCGTACCGTTCGGTATTTTGAGCATTTCTAGTTCGTCTTACCTGCGAAAAGAATATTCCGTGTGGAAGTGGTGGAAACGTAACCCGGGTGTAACAACCCTTTTGTCGACGACAATGTGACGAAAGTAGATATAGAAAAGCAGCTGCTGGGAGTCAAATACTCGAAGCATATTCAACAAAAGGTCTGATTGTCACACGCACGTTTCGTTCACGATGCATATGAGGTAAGAGACGTTCTGTGAGCACGATATGGGACGGCGCCGAACGCAGCTCAAACTAAAAGCTGTCGGTCGTCAACTGCTAGCGGCAACGATGTCCAAAGAACTGGATACGCAATGTTCAAAGGTAGGTATTACTTTGTTGATAAGGCGCCAAAAGTGATGTGTACAGGAATGGTCGGCACCGCACGAAACAGCAGTCCCGCGTACCGCGGTAGTATTGCGAAGTGATTGATCCAGCAGACTACATCAATTTGCTTTGCATATAGCCTCTTCAAGGTATTATCCCTACCGGAGCAGCCAAACTATGCGCAATAATATTGTTTTGTACCCTTTCAGAAGCTGACACTAACTGAGGAGAGTGGCACTCCTTCCTGTGCCAGAATCAACACCTATTAATGGGTCACAAATATAGCAACTTCGCAGGCTTCACAGCTCTGTTTAATTTTCCCCTGTACATTGCTGATATGAAAAAAGTGTTACATAATATAAATATGTAAATTATATCCAGTGTTGTGATTATAATGATGTTCAAGCAGACAAGACGACCTTGTTGACAGGACAGGATGACAGGTTGCTCTGAGCTTGCTGCTTGAACATCATTATGACTACCCGATGCCAACTACCCCATTTTAACACAATTGGTCAGTGCTGTGGACATACATTACAATAAGGGACAATAAAAGATGACTACATAAATATTCAACTTCCGCAACCTTTATAATCAACGTGCTGGACATGTTAGTGTGCAACCCCTGATATCGAATCAAAATCTGAGCCAGTATGGGCTCTGAACACACCGGTGTAACATGAGCAACAATAAGGCAGACGACATGTCAACAAGTTGCAAACCGCTGTTCCATGTTGTGGTTTCGTTTTTTTTTTTTTTTAAGTTGGTTTTAGACAGACTTGTGCCCGTTACTCGAAGAAAGAATTGATTACCGTTACCGTTACTTCTCCGGGAAAAGTAATTAATTACCGTTACCTTTTACTCGACTCGAAATGTAATTTAGTAACGAGTAAAAAAGTAACGCTTTACTCCAGTCGTTACTCTGCATTCACGCAAATTATAACAGTCTTTGGGTGCCTCAGAAAAAATAAAAAATAAAAATAACAAACAGAGAAAGGCTCAACAGCGGAACAGCTGAGATAACAACAAAAACAAAAACGCCTAGGATAAGATCTGTACGTCTACTGTATTTATCGCAAGGGAAGACGTTGACCCGATTGTGGAAGAGCATTGTGTGGAACTTCCCCGTGACTCTATAAACCTCCAAATCTTCAGGTACCATCACACTGGTGTAGGAAGAGATTAGAGAGGGAGACCTTGAAATTCCAAAACGTCATTACAATGACCTCCGCTTGCTATAGTGGAACACAGCCCAACAAAGGCTGACGGAACCAGGGGCTTGACTTGGGGCAGAACATCTAAAAGATAAGCTAATATCTGCGGGAAAAGTGATCAATTACTGAGTAATCGATTACTCAGAAAAGTAAATGATTACTCAAAAAATTACTTTGACAGTAAAGTAACTGATTACTCGAAAAATTACTCAGAAAAGTAACTGATTACTCGAAAAATTACTCAGAAAAGTAATTGATTACAAGTAACGCAATTACTAGTAACGCGTTACGCATAAGTCTGGTTTTAGATGCAGGGCGTACCGCAGATCGCTGCCCACAATCCGGCACCCGCGCGCGACGATTCCAGCGCCCTCCGGCGTACATTGACCTTGAGATTAGCGCTTGGAGACCATCCTTGGGCCACGTCACACAAGAGGAACATATTTCACCTATTTCACGGCACACCTATCAGAGTGCACTGCAATCGTCGCGCGCGGGCGCCGAAATATGGGGAGCGCTCTGTGGCGCGCGGCTTCTGAAACTAATTTTTAAACCCGGAGAAAAAAACGAAACCACAAGCCATAGCAACCTCGAACCACGTCAGTTGCGTCTTTTTCGACATGTACTACAACTTCCTCAATGACATCTGAGAGCCGATAATTAAAAAGTTAGAAAATTAATTACCGCTAATTAATTGACAAGGGGCGATGAAAAAAATACTTTCTGATAGACCACACAACTGCCAAGCACGTACACTTGGTTCCATTTGTGTAGAGCACTCCGTTTTTTCTTTAGCCCGTGACCCTTTTTCGGTGGGATACGCAAAATAGTGCGCATTTATTGACTTAGTCTTACCCAAAGTCGATCAGTTCTGAATCATCCACTAACTTTCACTGGCTGACCATCGTTGTTGTGGCAATGGGTCAGCAGCGTAAGGATCATCGACGTTCCCGTAATTGAACTCATCTTCACCGCTCAGTGACAGTTATCCCTAAATTCGCTGTCAGCCATTACGGCGTCGCGCATGACACCTTCCAACGGCAAACAACTATTTCGTTCTTCGATCGCCCATTGGGAGACCTTCCACCGTAAAACCCATAACGATGTCACGCGTAACGTTGCATGAGAGGAATCCAGCAGCAACTTCCGTCGTCTGCTAGTACGGCATATTTCTGTAAATTTCTTGAAAACCACTTGGCTGTTTTGGATCACTGTGTTTGTGTAGCACTCATGAATATAGTTTCAGGAGAAATGGGATACCATGTCGCGGAAGAAGCATCATATAGACCAATTTGCGCGCGTGACGTCACGGCTTGCGGCGGCGCTGCAGTCAGCAGTTCGTGGTGTGGGCAAAACAGCAATAAATTGGAGTGATTGGTATGATCGTTTTCATGCAAAGTGGGCATGTCACACAACTTGATGGGGAAAGGGTGGCGAAATCACTTTTCATCAGTTTCCGCGCAACGAAGAACGAAGAAATCGTTTTTGTGTGTTGGAATCGTTTTGATCAGTTAAACGGAAAGATTCCCCGACATCGCCTTTGTGAGATTCCCTCACGATACCTGTGTACAAATAAACGGCGCGAACATGAATCGGTGCACGGTAGCAAATCAGCGCTGTTTTCAGAAACGCACCGATCAAACAGCTCGCCTAAGGTGGGCAAGATGAGACAAATTTCCAATTGAATGTGAAATTTTTATTTGTCGTTTTTTTAAACAAAAACTAGCCGTAGGCACATTCTCAGACGTCTAAAGCTTCTAACTTGTAAATGCAGAACGGACGTAGCCACTCTAAAATAAACACAGAACAAGAAATTCAAAAATGCAGTTTGTCTCATCTTGCCCCAGCCCTCGGGGCAAGATGAGAGACCGCAAGGTGAGACACGCCGTGGTAATGAACTATACAAAATTAGTTTTTGCAATCCAAGCAGACGAAGTATAGCCCGTGGGCTATACTTTGAGCCCACCGCCCACATGATGCACAATAAAACCACACAGAACCCGTCACTTCTCCTCCACCGTCATTTGCAAACAAGGCACCACCAGTCTGATGTGTCGTTGGTCGCTCGCTTTTGTGCACGCTCCTGTTTTGCTGGAAATATCCTAGGAAACAGGAAAATTTGCTGGAAAATCCTAGGCAATATGGAAAAAAGAAATATCCGAGGAGCAAGCATGAAGACACCTAATAGTTAACTTATCAGTTTCTAAATTACATTAAATTTAAATCGCATTAAATTTAAATTACATTAAATTGTCGCGTCTTGTCCCGTGCATGTCATCGCATGCATTAATTTTTCTATTCAACACCGGATAACCCAGAGTGCCCATATTTTGCACGTGTCTAGATGAATGAAAAAAGAAATAGAATGTGGACTTCCATTGATAAGATAAGCCTGCGAAACGCTGCAGCACAGATGACAAGAAAAAGGACTACAGAAAATCGCGGGTCTTTACATTCTAGGCAGAAGAAATCGATTTTTTATTTTTATTTTATATTTTTCTTCAACGCATAAACCAATCCGGACAATTCTCACGTGTTATAAAGCGAATATGCAGAGCCACTTATAAGTGAAGTTTCAAGCACACGGAGCAACGCGTCTCTCAGACTGGCGGCGTCCAGCAAAAAATGTCGCGTCTTGCCCCACCTTACCCTAATTGTGTTCTTCCAGTGACTTGTACGCTTGCACAGTATCAGCAGTGAACTGGCTCGGCGAAATTATTAGATAAACTACAATGTGGTTGTGATTTTGCTGCTGGGCAGCGCAAAGGGATCGCCATACCGTTCATAAACAACAGCGTTTGTCTCATTCCTTCAGAGCTCTAAATTATTTCTGGTATTGCGGAAAGAGACAGTCGAGAGCGGTGTAGCAGTGCAACACAGCCGATGTCGCACTTGCGGAAATCATTCGCACGGTTGCGTTCAGTGTGTTCTGCCCACACCAACCCCGCGCATGCGCAGATGGCGCCTCTTGTTTGTAAACAGTAAAGTGGTCTATAGTTTATGCTGGCAAAATACGTTCATCTTTTGACTTTACGCCAACGGGAATGTGTCGGCAAGCGCTAAAACGACATGTAAACAAAGTCACATGACCTCAAAATGACGTTGCCTATCATGTGTAACCACGACAAGATGGCGGTTTTGCGAAAAGCACTCGCTTGATGGTAGTTACAACGATGGCTGGTTTGTGTCATCCCTGTGGTGCCCATAGTCGTGTTCAGCCCAGTGTTGCCGAAGCAGCTAGCAGAAAACTCGCTAGAGAGTCCTTACTCTGTATGCACTTACTCTGTATGACTGTGTGTTTGAAAACGCAGTCACGAAACATAACACAACAGTAGGTTTGTGCCCGGTGATTCAGATTGTCTTCAGCGCAGCATTATGAAAAATTGTGAAAAAGGAAAGGACTGAGAAATTGGTACTTCATGCTCTGAACACATCCTCAAGCCGGCCCTCGTTCGACTAGACTGTGCATCGTGTCACGAATCAAGATCGAAAGCGCCCTTGTATGCATTTCATTTTACGCATAGGGAGCAGCTTATGCCCCAAAGACCATCTCTTCTATCCTATTCTGTTCTTTTCTACTTTTTTTTTTTTCTTAAACATCCAGCCACCCAACCTACTTGACTCTAGTTAACCATATTTAGATATTTGTTAGATCTGTAAAAGTGCTAAGACACAGGCGAGCTCGTGCATGTTCCAAACTGAAAGATCTGAGACAGGGGAAGAAGGACTTTCCCTGTCTCGTTTATTAGATCTGACGCCTTTCTTCCCTATACCGTTCAGGGCTCCCTGAACGGTATAGGGAAGAAAGGCGTAAACAATTGAGATCAAACGCCATAAATGACAAAATGTTCGTATACAGAATATTTTTTGCGCATTTACTTCCCAGTCATTGAATATTTATTTATTTTCTGACAACAGGATCGGCGCAGGGGGTGAGGAGGAAGGCATTCGCCTTAAGTCCTGCATCTGCCCTGCATTGAGGCCTCAACAGTGATTCCGCAATTGTCATGCACAGGGTATCTCATGCAACAAATACTTCTGACGAAAGTGAGACACAATTTTTGTTTTTACTACTGCTAAATTTGGGAAGTACTGTGATACTGCCGTCGACGAATTAATATGTTGCTAACAACATTACGAACGTATCAGTTCGTACGTCTACAATAAATAAATTACCCGTGCACCATTAAATTGTCCATCAGGGCACTTTGACGTACCTGAAAGAAATAAATCGGGCACCGTTTCTAAGAACGTTATAACACGCTAATTACCAACGGACATGCAGCCACTCCACACACCCCTTCCCGTAAAGCTGCAAAGAAATTCTACGAACTGATACACTTTTCATGCTACAGGTCCGGAGGGAGGGGGGAATATGTTTATTGAGAAAAAAAAAACAAGGAAAGGTTAGTCAGGCAAAGGCCGAGGGGGGGGGGGGGTATGTTAATGGGGAATCTGTATTGGTAACCGAGCTCTAGTGGGCAATCTCAGATATTTCAGGGTGTGGCAAACAACCTGAGGGGGGGGGGGGGGGCGCGTAGGGTACCCCTGCGGGTAATACGCTACGACAGTACGCGCGTCTCTGCGCATGAGAGAAAGAAAATGTTGGAGAAGCCACGTGACTATGCGTCTCTCCAAGGGGATGAAACTCGCGAGTTCCTTTGCGGACTAAAGTGAGGCGCTGCGAGCTTTTCGCGTCATCAAACGTCATGAAACGTCAAAATTTTTACGTCGAAGCGCGAGTTCTCTGCCGTCACCAGCCTATTGGCTCCTGTGGCCGTTCCCCCGGTATGCGAGCGCTCATTGGTCGGTTTGAAATTCTAAACTTTCCGTGGCGTGCGTAAGCGGGTGGCACCGTGTGGTGCCGGAGCAGCTTGCCGTAAAGTTCCGAAATATGGTGGGTGCAGCAGGGACGCAAGCAAAGCATTTTTGCCGGTACCGCTTTGGATGGTTTTTAGTGTCCGTCGATACCGACTCTGAAAAACTCGGAGCCTCTTGAATACCTCTGGAACTCAATTCACTGATAGATAAGTGGAAGGCAGGTCTGCTTCGCTTGCTTGGTGCGACAACGATTCAAGAAGGACCAATACTGTGTTTTTCCGCTACCCACTCGATGACAGGTAAGTCAGTTCCTATTCCATTCTGGCGCTTAGCATAGCATAGCAACATAGGCGCCGACTGCGGGGGGGCTCAGGGGCCTGAGCCCCCTCCGGGAAGTCTACTTAGCTGACACTCAAGATGAATGTTCCGAGGGATGTCCTAAGAATCGCGTGTTTCAAGCGAGTGATCATGAAAATCCTGTAAACATTTGCCTCACAACGTCGCAACACGGAATTCCCGACCTCTGTGTATCAAAGGGGGGACGCTGTGCCCAGATTGAAAACTCTCCTCCTATGCATAGCACCACACCTGTGGCGCAGCATTTCGGCCGGTAGAATTTTCGGTTTTCACGTTTCTGATCCCTGTTCTGGTCTTTCTTGCTAAGGTATCAACTGCTCAACTCATGTCTGCTTCAGAAAAGCATCTGCATGGATACAGTAGAATGGATAAGCCATTCTGAGTGGTTGGAACATCATCTTTCGGCATAGCAGCTGCACAGGTTCCTTTGTGACGGGTCAGCCTTGACATGTGACACTACACAAGCAGTGTCATGCTGGATCTGTGAATGTGTGTGTCTGTGCAGTCAATCTACTGTTGTTCTACTGTGAAATCTTCCACGTGAGACGTCAGCTAACAGTGGATGCCAAGTTGCTTCGGCATATTACTCCAACTTCAGAAACAATGTTCATGTCATGCTCGTGTTTGGCGTAGATACCGCAGACTGGATATGTGTGATTTGGAAATATCTATCCCGAAAAATAATGCACCTTGTGTAACAGAAACAGTCAACGCTTCCGCGTTTTATTTATTTTACTCGATACGAACGAAAATCCACCCAGAACCGCCAAAGCGGGGGCGAGAACAGATGAGAAAGGGAAAGCACCGCCAGCGTCACAGCTCACCCAGGGAGACAAAATAAAACTAAGCAAAAAGCTACTCTGCTGAGGCCCAACGATTGGCCCGACGTCAGAGGTCACGTGAGTTTTTCCCAACAATAGAAATATACTACTCGTTCATCCCCCTGATCTCTCCATTCAGAAAGATGCAATAAGAGGGCATTCGCAGACGGGCCACAACACTATGGTGAAAAGAGATGGGCAACGTCACGACCAGCGCTTCTAAGGGAACTGCGCCGACATATGTCTGACAGCGTCAGAGGAAAAACCCCAGACAGCATTGAACCCGGGTACCTCACAGTCTCGACGTCATATGACCAGCGCGCTAACCACTGACCCACGCGAGCTGGTGAAGCAACGTGGACTCCACGTGCACTTGTTGTGGTACCTTATTTAAGAGCGATCCAATGAGCCCCTTCTACATGAACGAGGGGCTGCGCGAAAGGCTGAATTACTTGCATAGCGTATTTGCAGCCTCCTGCAGTTTCACGTGTCACTGGAGGAAAAAACTCCATTACGAATCCCATAATATTACCTGTCTGTAAAAAATGCGATATATATGTGTATGCAAGGTGAAGCTATACAACATGAGGCACTCACCTGACAAACGGCAAGTACGGTGTGACGTCACCACGCAACACTGCCCACATCATCGTCAACAACGAACCACCTGACAGCGTCAACCCGAAGGCGATCGGCAACCATGACACCCCAACCAGCTTCACCATTGTCCTTCACTCTAAATCCTTTCGTCACTGCGGAGCCGGCGCACTGCAGGTGCGGCGACGGCGAAACGTTTCTGGAAGCCCTACCCTCGGACGCAGCTGCTAGACGCCTCGCCCTCAACGTCCGTGCTACAACACTACGCAGAATGCTGTCGTCTCACAGGTGACTTCCCGTCGCTGCAGCGATATCCCGAAGCGAGAGATTAGCATCAACAATGACACAAAGGCCCGGCAACTTGATACGAAAGTCGAAAGTGCGTGCTTTCACAAGAACGATACCCGCCGCGTTCGCTGCAGGTTCTCGAATCTTCCAGACGCCGGCGAGGGAGATATTGACCAGCGAACGAGGCCTGTCGAAGTGTGGATTTTATTGCAGCTTAAGTCACTGGCACGCTCATACAGCAATTGAGGAGATTAGACTTATCGTGGAGATAGTGGTATTACTTGGAATTTTGGCATCCCCAGATCAAGATGCATGTATCTTTGTCGTCTTCCAACCGATAGGTTTGAAGTGAGTGCGTTATCTTACTACAGTGTCCGTCTAAGTTAGCTTTAGATAATGTCAAGTCATTCAGTCAGGACCAAAATGTGCATGTGCAGAGATTATCTTGTGCGATACAACTGATACGTCGGCAGGTGAGCACCCGAAACGATGCAGTTAGTTGTGCTGTAATCTCACTATATTTAGGCAAATAAATACTAGTTGACATCAATATCGAGAAAACAAACGTAGGGACGTGCGGAGGAGTTGTGTTACAAAAGGACAACAGAAGATTCCGCTCACTCATCTACTAGAGTACTGTAGAGTTCTTTGGTTAAAGTCGGGATTCATCGCAGAGATTCTCAGTCGAGCGGCATAGCCCGCGAGCTATACCATAGGGGATTGCAAACAATTGGTGTCGTCGCATTGTCCAAGGATTACTGCCGATGTTTTTCATTTGCGACATATTTATCAGATGTTTTATCCCGGTAGTGTTCAAGAGACGCCCGCTCAGAACAAAGAGCCCGTGATAGCAGCGTGATCGATCAGGAGGTTCAAAGGAAATTGTTTCCAGACGGTGTTAGTACGAGGAGTGTCTTGCAGGCAGGGCCGGCGAGAAGAGGAGGGCAGCCGAGGACGGAGCCCGGATCTATTGAGGCGCCCGCCCGACCCGGATGGTTGCTAGCACCAGAGAATCGAACCGAACCTGAACCCGAACCGAAAACCGTTATTAACCGTTATTTTTGGCCGAACCGGAACTGAACCGAACCAAAAGAGTCGACGCCATCTTGGAGCTGAACCGGAACTAAACCGGTAAAAAAATACTGGTTCAAATAACGGTTCACACGGAATTAAGTGCGGAACTTTGCATGTTGTGCATGAACGTAAGAACTATTTTTCCTCTTTTTTTCTTCATTTATTAGCTTCGTAGACTTCCTTTTGCTTGCCGAAAAAGTCGTGCCCTGCAACAATGATCTGGATTTTCTCGAGTCACGAAGTAACAACAACAAAGATAGTAACTGAAAACTGTTAGGACTACTAATGTCTAAGACATACACATGAATCTACAGGGTGTGTGCAGAAAAACATGACCCGCATTTAGGCACATAGCTTGTTGTCTACCTAACTAACGAGCTTCCGGTGGCGCACGATGGCGCATTTATGCGTGGGAAATCTGCAGAAAAATTGTGGAAGCCATACTCAGCTAAAAAAATAAACGGAGCAACGAAAACGTCGGCCTCCGTGCATCAGAATAGGGCAACATGGTGGACGTAGAAGAGTTGTGTACCGCTAGGGGAGCTATAGGTGCATAAATCGAAACGATGTCCCACATGGATGCTCATCGGCAGTACACCTAGCGGTGCCTGCACATAACTCTCCTGAGACCAAAATGCACTACCATTCACTGTGATGACCACCCTATTCTAATGCATGGAAGCCCATGTTTTCGCGCTCTGTTTATTTTTTTACGCTCAGTATGGCTTCTGGGATTTTTCTGTAGCTTTCGCACGCATAAATACGCCATCGTACGCCACCGGATGTTCCCCGGGTAAGTAGACAACGAGTTACATGTAAAAATGCGGGTCACGTTTTTCTGCACACACCTTGTATATATCTTTTTTTGTCACAACCTTTTCTGTCTCAATTATGCAGGACATAATTGTAACAGAAAAGGCGTACGCCTACTGTTTTCAACAAATCAGGGGAGAGAACGGTGTCATTCGAGATGATGGTTGGTTAGGAGGTGAAGTTACTGTCATTCCGTTTAATGCATTAAGTTTGCCGCGTAACTAGGGTATTATGAAAGTAAAGCGCCAGCCACCCTCATGCTGGTCAGAATGAAAAGAACATGCCAAGCTGGGTTTCTTTGTGGATTTGAAATAAAAGAAGCAAAAACAACCATATTGACATCGTATTTAAAAATCGGCAATGGGTCGAAAATTAGTCGAACCCTCTGTTTGTACTTGCTTTGTCTTTGTTTCACAGACACTATTCAATCTAACGCGACATGGTAGCACGGCGGCGGTCAGTGCTGACACTATAACGCGCCTTTTACATAGAGACGCCGAGCTCAGGATCGCACCATTGCAATCCAACTACCATCAAGCGTCGTTTTGGTGATTAACGTGTATTCGCGACTCCGACTTGTGGTGAATTATTTCTACCACTTAAATGATTTAGGCCAAGGTAGCTGGCTTGGTTGACTGGCAAGATGTTCCTGGCGCCTGTTCCTGGCGACATTCTGCGAACAACCCGGTGGGTGAGTTAACCCCCGCGACATGAGCTACGTGCGGGGACAGTCAACCCAAGGCTATGCTCCTCTTGTAACCACTACTAATCTTGTCTTTGATATCGCACAAAGTCTTTCAAAATCCTGAACGACCATTGACGCCTTCCTGTACACTTCAAGCACTGTACCACACAAACGCAAGTTTGCTTTAACCTGCCTGTTGTGCTTCATTCGCACCCGTGGCCCCTGAACCGGTTCGTGAACCGAACCGTTTGGAAAAAACCGGTTTGGACCATTCAGCTCCAGAAGGTTCAGCTCCAGAAGGCAACTATATAGTTGCCTTCTGGAGCTGAACCGGAACCGAACCCTTATCGTCGTACCTATACCCGAACCAAATCGATAAACGTTTCGGTTCGACTCTCTGGCTAGCACCAGGAGACGTGAGGGGACGGCCCGGGAAGGACCCATCCCCGGGGCCCGTACTTTCTCTCGCCGGCCCTGCTTGCAGGAACCGATATGACATACATCGGTGCATTATGTACATTAAATAAACACGTATAGTCCATGGTAGCCAGTACAACCATAAGAAATCAGTGCACGTCACTGGGATGTAGTGCAGAGTGATGACTTGAAGTCTTCCGCCTGAGCAGTGGGCGAACTTCAGCAGGTAGCCTTGTGACTTCAATGTTGTCATCAAAGTGATAGACCAGAGGGTAGACATCCAACCTGAGGGCGACCCGTCTGAACTCCCGCATGAACGTCAGGAAGAAGAGCATGAAGGTAATGGCAAGGCACCATTCGGCCGTGGCGCTCACCGTAAACTCCAAGAAGCCCTGCGCAGCATTACATGTTATATAGGAGGCCCAGCACAGACACACACCAAAAAAGAGGCTTTTGAACGCCTTTTTGATAAGTATTCTACGTTCATGTTAACTCCGGGTGGAATGAATGAAGTTGGCTTTTTGCTGAACGTCAATGGATCGGGACTATTGCTATGGTATAGAGTAACGAGTCCGCTGACATCGGGGTGTATTACAGTCTGGGCAGTGAGAAGCGCTGCATTTGTACTCTCAAAGGCCAACTATAACTTATTAACGTAATTTAATCGTAATCATTGCACGAATTCTTCAGAACGTAATGGTGCAGAGGTTGCATAACTCTTTAATTAGGGAATTTCGGGCAAAAGCGAGATAACAGAACGGGAAACAATCCCCATTCTATCTTTTAAAAATAAATAAAAAAAGAGCGCGTGCCGTGAAATATCCATCGCTGAATTTCGGGATGCAAATGAGCGCGCCTAAAAAGCACATCTCCCTCGCCGATGGGGGCTTATGGTGGGTGGGTGGGGTGGTTCGGTGCACCCAGGGGAGGGTGAAAGAGGGAGGGGTGTGCTAACCCTCTGAGATTTGAGTAGTCCAAGAGAACTAACTACTCACCAGAGAAATCCCTCACTAGTCGTCATTGGAATGCTCCCTGTACCACGGTAATAACCAGGATTATTGGCCAAGTCACCCCATGACGGAAAGCAGTTTATCTTGCCAGCTGAGCGGCACCTACTCCAATCATCTCTCCAAATGGCGTGGCCCTCTGACGTGAAATGAGCGCTTTACTCCCTGTGTTCCACCGTTTCTGTTTCGGCCCATTTGCATATCAAAATTGGGGGATGGATCTTTTAACGCACGTGCGTGTTTCAGGATTTCTTAAACGTGAACAGTGGCTTGCAACCAGCATAGTCTCTTAATCTGCTATCTCGCGCACGAAATCCATTAATTAAAAAGTTAATTAACTAATTTTACGTAATTCGTCATCTTGTCGTTGCACACTTTCTTTGAGAGGATGTCCGCCTGGCCCTAGAACTCAACTGTCTATGCTGCTCGCATAGTTTTTTATAAAAATTCTGTAAAGGCTAAAGAAAAACACCATGTATATACAGGGTGTCTCGATACAGATTTTTCAATAAAAAATTATATGGGCTATAGACATCCTGGTTTCACTTCTATCATCTCTGGGCCGGCGGACGTTCTTGGCCATCTGTTGCTCAACCGTCCAATGACTAATTACCTAAAATTCGTTAATTAAATTTTTAATTATAAAAGCTACGAAGCAGTTCCAATGAGAACGTCTATTCCTTTCGGTCACCTGATATCGTAGTCGTTTTCAGAACAAAAATCCGTTTGGTAGATCGTCCGCAAAAAATTCGTGAAGGAATACCATTTTTTTTCTTTATTTTGTTCATTGCGCATCTTTGTAGACGCGTCTTTCCTTCACCCCCAATTCACATTGGGGGGTGAAGGAACACAGTGCCGCCTCATGCGTCGAAGATGAGCTTTAACTTGCGGAAACAAAACCAAAACACATCTATCGGGTGACGCTATCGGCACTGCCCTTATCTTGGGTTGCATTTTTGTTTTCTTTTAATCTTTTTCCAGGACGCAAGAGGCGACAGTGTGCTCTTTCACCCTCTCACATTGGGGGTGAAGGAAGGACGGGTCTCCGAAGATGCGCAATGAACAAACAAAAAAAAATGTGTTCCTTCACGAATTTTTTGCGGACGATCTACCGAGCGTATTTTTGTTCTGAAAACGGCTACGACATCAGGTGACAGAAAGGAACAGATGTTCTCATTGGGACAACTTCGTAGCTTTTATAATTAAAAAGTTACTTAACGATTTTTAGGTAAGTCATTCGACGGTTGAGCAACAGATGGCCAAGAACGTCCGCCGGCCCAGAGATGATAGAAGTGAAACCAGGATGTCTATATCCCTTATAGTTTTTTTATTAAAAATCGGTAACGAAAAAAGAGACACCCTTGTGTGTGTGTGAGAGAGAGATGGAGAACATGCCGCATAACAATTGTTATTATACTCTCTCTCTAGGCGTGTATGATGTCACTACTCGTTAGGGCTGTTGTAAGTTGACGCAAAATGCGGCGACGATTAACTTACTTGGTCTCCTGGAACTCTCTTGTGGCCTGGATGCACAGCTCCTGTATCACTCCATGTTTCTTCAGCAACATAGTGGAACCAGGCAACTGACGTCTCGGTTAAGGACTAAAGAGCGGACGTGGATGGAGTGCAGAAACACTTTCAAGTAATGTCATTGCATTTAATGCAGCGCGTATGAAAGTGGAATAGATTCCCTATTGAAAAGTCACGTGCTTTTCCCATGGTTCCCGTTGGCACCTGGAATGTTCCAAGCAGAAATATTTCTCATAGTGCGCCCGGTACTCGATTCCGGACGTCCTAAACAATCATATTCAAATGCATACAGGTTAGACTTTGTTCTGGGTTTTATTTGTTATTTTGAGCCTTTTGCAGCAGAACGAGACCGCGCACTGATAAGGATATATATGGTATACCACTCCACTACCCCTCGCCCTTATACCGATATTACCATGATGATAGCAGTGAAGATCTATTCCCGTCCATACCACGAAAGGTAATTTTTTTTTACTCTGTGATACCGAATTGGTTACTACCGGAAACTCGTCTTTCGTTGTGATTGTTATACGTACTACATATCCACCTACCTTAGAATTTCTGGCCAATCCGCTGTATCTTCCCCACCAAACCAGTTCATCTAACACGCCATCTCCTCCAAAAACCACTTTCTGACTTGTTGACCCGCGTGTACTTGAATCCACGTCGTTTGACATGTTGCGATACACCGCGGCCATACTAATTAAAAAGCCTTTGCAAGTCCCGTCAAAATGGATTGAGAAAACGAAGGATACAGACGATGAGAGCAACTACGGAGATCAATGTGAGGAGGAATCTCAAGCAGAAAATAAAACGACCGTTGTGATGTGGATAGAGAGAGCAGGTGAGACATGTCTGCAGGACAACGTAAAGGACGCCAGAGAGAAGCATTGTGTATGCTCCGGCGTTATGGAGCGTTTTGCTGGACATCACCTGTGGTAAGAGAAAGTTTGAGCCTCGACTTGTACACTAGTGAACGTACCCATTCAATTGCTAGCGTACCGAGTAAGAAGCGACGATGAGGTTCCCAAAGATGGCTGCGAGGCCCATGAAGAGAGATCCACCGTTGAGGAACCACACACGGACCTTGGAGTTTTGCGTCAGACGGCGCACGGCAGCGTATCGGATCAGCATTATGAAACATCCTAAAATCGTCCGAGTAAATTGGCAAAATGGCACGTAAATTGGTGTGTTCAGGGCTTTTGGCTTGCGAGTCGTGGCCAAAGGTTTTGAGACTGACATAAATTTTGTAGTGGCAGTTTGCGTTCACTTTAAATTGTCACTGAAGAGTGATCAGATGATATGCAATTAATTACAAAGCCTTTCCCAGCCACGAAAATTAATATCATCGCTGAAACCCTGTTCCCTCTCAATTTCAGTGATATTTTTGTTAGCTAAGGGGAAAGCGATAACGACGACAAGTTAGCTGATGTGACTTTATCAGTCAATTTCAAAGATAGGAAGAAACAGGTTGCTCTAAAGGTGGTGGTGCATGAAATGACTGTCTTCGTAATTCTCATAATGATTACTACGTCCAAGGAAACGCGTGCAATCATCATTGCTCAACACCAAAATTCATTCACAGGCAAGGACATAGCTGTGAGTAAGCTTCTGCGAGTAAGTGAACCATTTATCGATTTATCGGATCATTAAGAACTTGAAGAAGGGGGGTTCAACTGATGCGAAGAATGCTAGGGCGCCCAAGACAGTCATCAAGCGTCAGGACCGTCTGCTAAACAGGATTCAGCCATCAGTGCACAGCTTGCTCAGGAATGGCAGCAGGCAGGTGTCAGTGCATCTGCAGGAGGAGGAGGAGGAGGAGTGTCGTTGGGAGGAACCCGAGAGGTCTGCCTGCCTGATTAGGCGGCATGTTTCTCGGGAAGGGAAAGATGGTGGAGAGGAGGAAAGGGTGAAGTGGAAGACCGAGCGGAATCCGCTCGGGGGGAGGATAGCTGCGTCCATGGGCCGACTTCAGGGGAACTGTGCCGGCATACGCCTATTACACATCTGAGGGAAACCCAGGAAAAACCCCAGACGGCACAGCCGGCCCGCGGATTCGAACCGCGGACCTCCCAGTCTCCAAGCGCACGCGTTACCGCTGCGCCACCGGAGCTGGTGGTGCATCTGCAAGTACGGTGAAACGAAGGATTTGGGAGACTGGCCTGGAGTCACAGCGACCGGCAAAGAATGCCACAAAACATCCTCCATGAGCAACTGCTATCAACGATCCAGGAGCTATTTGGAGATGAGCAATGCTTTTTCCAGCATTTCCAGCATGATGGAGCCCATTGTCACGAGACACAAGTTATAACTAAGTGGCTCAGAATGAGAACCTGTGGTCAATCCTTAAAAAGATGGTGGGAAAACAAAAAGGCAGAAATCCTGATGAACTCGAAGCACTCATAAGGCGGGAATGGACCGCCATCAGTCAGGATTTTGCACATAAGTTGATAAGCAGCACGAATTGCACAAGTCTTGAAAATGAACTCATTTTGAATAGAGATGGGACGAATCCACGAATCTCGAATCTTTCGAATCCTTGCGATAAAAAGAGTTTAAAAAGCCGGAGAAAAAACA
This sequence comes from Ornithodoros turicata, assembly GCF_037126465.1. Lineage (NCBI taxonomy): Eukaryota > Metazoa > Arthropoda > Arachnida > Ixodida > Argasidae > Ornithodoros > Ornithodoros turicata. The sequence goes on from NC_088205.1 coordinate 520,002, forward strand.
CTTATACTGAAAAGTGTTTTGAAGCAGAATATGATATATTTGTTTAATGAAAAAGAAACTCAATAATAGTTGAGTTTCGGGACAAAATATATCATATACTTCTGGTTAAGTGTAATTTATTTAACGTGTTACACGTTCACCGACTACAGGAAATACATAATTCTCGAGTCTGAATTGTTTTCACAAAACAAACCACAAATCAGAAGCAAAACCATGTTACTTTTAACGTAAGAGTTCCTGCCTGAACTATTTCAGTCCAGAACAACAACAACAGATAAATGAATGGGGAACTTGGCCACATGAGAACAATGAGGCTTTCTGCGGAGGATTCGCCATTTTGGGATTGGGATTCTTGAATCTCGAATCCCTGCCTAGGATTCGAGGATTTTGCACAAGCTTCATGTACATGAATGACGATGGGATCAGGTGATTCACCATACCTCAAGCAATGATGGTTATTATTCCACTTGATTATAGAAACAGTTTGAGTCAGTCTCAAAACTTTTGAGCACGACTGTACATCGTCACCACCGGGGTTATCGGTCCACCGAAACATTTCACCAGACATCCCAGAGGCTTTTGCTAACGAGCGGGCGGATTGATTACGAACGCTCTTATATTTTATGGCAGGACCCGATAAACCTCGTATTTACCCCCCGATTTGCAACATTGTCATTTAGTGTGAAACCCGAAAACCTCCGAAAATAAACTTGCCTAGGGCGCAAATTCAGCCACTAATACGGACACTGTATAGCGTTAAGCACTGCGCATTCCGCACATTCGCTCGGCATCTCGTGTTCATCTGAAATGTGAGAAACGCTTTTTTACCCGAAACTCTGCTTTCCTAACTGATATATCGCACGATTTTAACACATTTTACAGTTCCTGATGCAAAAGCCGATTTTTGACCCCGATTTTCAAAAAACGTACATCCCGAAAACATAGTGGCTATGTACGGTCTAGGTGGTTTCGTACTCCGTTGTGTACTACACACGCAGTAAGTTAATTACTTACCCCAGACGGAAGCAATAAATAAAAACATGCTGAAGACTCCGCTTTGAGAAGCCGACGCCCCTGTTTCACTGTAAGAAAGAAAAGTAAGTCTCACTGTACTGAAAGAGAAAATTTTCAAGATCTGTGCACGCAGGTCTTGGACTGCATGACTTTACTTCGCCAGGACCACCTCATACAGGGTGGTCCACCAACCATGATAGAAATTGAACGGAGAGACATGCGGTCAAGGGATTTTTTTTTTTCCTGCCAGGAACATTTGCCACAGATTGGTAACATTTTCATTTCATTTCAATTTATGGAAATTTAATTACTTGAATTGAACTCCAAAATTTCCCGAGGCAACCTAACGTTTTCTTTGCGGAAATGGGTTCTTCGTGGTCATTTTACTCAGAATATAGCACCTGTAGCGCACTATAACGCAAAGACAATTGCTGAAATAAATTCGCCCAAAATCCGCGGAAATGAGTCCTTGGCTCCGCCACTTTTTTGTCGGTTCTAGTTTGAGCGCCAAAGTGCGACGAAAGGAGGTTACATTGATACGCCATACGAGGGGGAGAGGGTAGGAAGCCCAACCCACAGAAGGGTGATTCCACGTGAGATCACGCAGGTTGGTCCTGACGACCTCCCGGATTTTTTTATACGCTATATACTTTGAAGCCTAGATTATGGAAAGCATTCCACGACAAAAATAATTTGAAAATTATTTGGGGAGTTTGCGTAAAAAGTAATTACGTGAAACGGCAATTTTGCGCAGTGGTATTTTCATCAACTTTTGGACGTTGTATCTCTGGGACCATGAGGCGCAGGGGGAAAATATTTTTGTCACAGAATATATAGGTTGTCGTTAGTTGGCCGCGGACTTTCTACAGTCGCAGCTGTGACAGATAATTTCCTAAAAATCCTCAAAGTCAATCCATCTGCAGATTTTTCTGCTTTTTGGACTCCTCAGTGCTCGTCTCTATGTTACGGATACATAGTGAATGTGGTATCATAATGTTCGTCATTACAACCTCTTTCTACTCGTATCAAGAATGTAACAGGCTGTTCGACGACAAAGCTCTCAGGGGCGAATTGCTTAACCATGGTTCAGTGAAACTGTCAACGTTGGACGTCCGTTACAGGTATCCGCCCACTCAGTACGTTGTTCATACTGCTTACAGACATTGTTCCACGTGTCCCGGAAAAAACATCAAATTCTTTGTGTGGATCAGAGAAGGGCAAAGCACAGTCAGCAACCTTAGAATCACCCCTACCTCACCAGTTGTATGCCCATAGGGACAGCGCATGCAGATGCGGCTTATCACTTTGTAGCATGGGGCAATCTTTCGAATGCACTGCAAGGTCTCTTTATGTGGCCGAGTATAACATGACGTGGCTTGCACACGCTTATATAGTTGTTGCACAGGGGAAGGTAAACAGTTTCCAGAACAATTTATTGAGCTTGAAACACACCTCGTAGGTAAACGAAAATGCAGAGGATGCCCAACACTGACGTGCGTGGAAAAGCAGGTCACTACCTTCTTGCACACACTATCGGCCGTCCTGGCGACCAAGATTTCACAGTTACTGTCCTTGTTCCGTCTGGATTCCCACACATGTGACGACTGTATCCCTGGAACGGCGCGAACAGTTGTCCATTCATTTCCTTTTATCACCCGGGACTCTGAGATGATGTCGGCTGGAAGGTGGATGAGGTGGATATTTGAAAGCTTTGGCGAAAGACAAGAAACAAGCTCTGAAGCGTTTCTTATTGTGTCGCGAGCCGTCGCTCGCAAATTGTGTAGTGTGGCGTGGTGTTTCACAACTCCCCGCTCTTACCATGCCTCGTTGCAGTGAACACCCATGTGGTGGCCATGTAATTGGAATGGGAAGGTTCGTACAAGCGGTAGCGGTTCTTGAAATGGGCAGCTGCCCCGTCGGACACATAAATTATATTGGCTGAGATTGGACGGTTTTCGTCGAGCCACTCTTCCACAGCTTTCGCTGCGTACAGTGCGTGTGCAGAGTCGTGGCTTAAGTCATCGCTAACCACAGCTATACACTGTGGTGCGTGTCCTGCTGAGGTCACCACACATGTGAAAATTGAAACTTGTTTTTTTGACCAGTGGTACGATTGTACTTCATCGGGAAGAACAACTGCGAAATCCAAGTGGAGCACAACACTCTTCTCGGGCAGGTGGCTCTTGATATTGTGGATGGCTCTACTTTGCACAGTTCTGATGAAGTTGTGAGTTATATGCATGGCATGGCTGTCCACGTTCTTATTTCTATTAAGAAGAGTGAAGGCTCCAGCACTTTTCGTTATCAGCTCAGCGAGGTAAACCACATCTGCCCGCGCTGCTCTCATGGCTGCACAGCTGGACAGGTAGGGGTAGCTCTAAGGTCGCTGGCAGTGCTTTGCCCTTCTCTGATGCACAAAAAAAATTGATGTTTTTTTCGGGACACGTGGAACAATGTCTGTAAGCAGTATGAACAACGTACTGAGTGGGCGGATACCTGTAACGGACGTCCAACGTTGACAGTTTCACTGAACCATGGTTAAGCAATTCGCCCCTGAGAGCTTCGTCGTCGAACAGCCTGTTACATTCTTGATACGAGTAGAAAGAGGTTGTAATGACGAACATTATGATACCACATTCACTATGTATTCGTAACATAGAGACGAGCACTGAGGAGTCCAAAAAGCAGAAAAATCTGCAGATGGATTGACTTTGAGGATTTTTAGGAAATTATCTGTCACAGCTGCGACTGTAGAAAGTCCGCGGCCAACTAACGACAACCTATATATTCTGTGACAAAAATATTTTCCCCCTGCGCCTCATGGTCCCAGAGATACAACGTCCAAAAGTTGATGAAAATGCCACTGCGCAAAATTGCCGTTTCACGTAATTACTTTTTACGCAAACTACCCAAATAATTTTCAAATTATTTTTGTCGTGGAATGCTTTCCATAATCTAGGCTTCAACGTATATTGCGTATAAAAAAATCCGGGAGGTCGTCGGGACCAATTGCCTGATCTCACGTGGAATCACCCAGAACAAGCACGGGCGATGAGTGCGGGAATCAGAGCGATCTTATCAAAAACGAGGTCACCCGACGTTTTGACAGGAAATCAATTTTTTCGTCGCACTTTGGCGCTCAAACTAGAGCCGACAAAAAGAGGCGGATTTCCAAAGACTCATTTCCGCGGATTTTCGGCGAATTTATTTCAGCAATTGTCGTTGCGTTATATTGCGCTGCAGCTGCTATACTGAGTAAAATGACCACGCAGAACCCATTTCCGCAAAGAAAACGTTAGGTTGACTCGGGAAATTTCGGAGTTCAATTCAATAAATTAAATTTCTGTCAATTGAAATGAAATTAAAATGATACAAATATGTGGCAAATCTTCCTGGCAGAAAAAATCCCTCGACCGCATATCTCTCCGTTGCCTCCTACTGTACTATGAATTTCTACCATGGTTGGTGGACCACCCGTATATTTAGAAGAGAATAGCGGTAAATGCGAGAGAAATGTGTTAGCATTAAGCGCCTCTTCCAGTCCATAATTGACTTCCGGTTGTCCACTTCCGGTCTAAACCAGACTTCCAGTTTTGCACCTCCCGTCTCTACTTGTCTCACGGTCCCTCGATCGCTAAGCGAAGCGGAGAGAGCGGCCGTGCTTGTCTTCCGGTGTCCACGTCCGGTCTAACCTGACTTCCGGTTGTCCACTTCCGGTCTAAACCAGACTTCCAGTTTTGCACCTTCCGTCTATACGTGTCTCACGGCCCCTCGATCGCTAAGCGAAGCGGAGAGAGCGGCCGTGCTTGTCTTCCGGTGTCCACGTCCGGTCTAACCTGACTTCCGGTTGTCCACTTCCGGTCTAAACCAGACTTCCAGTTTTGCACCTTCCGTCTATACGTGTCTCACGGCCCCTCGATCGCTAAGCGAAGCGGAGAGAGCGGCCGTGCTTGTCTTCCGGTGTCCACGTCCGGTCTAACCTGACTTCCGGTTGTCCACTTCCGGTCTAAACCAGACTTCCAGTTTTGCACCTCCCGTCTCTACTTGTCTCACGGTCCCTCGATCGCTAAGCGAAGCGGAGAGAGCGGCCGTGCTTGTCTTCCGGTGTCCACGTCCGGTCTAACCTGACTTCCGGTTGTCCACTTCCGGTCTAAACCAGACTTCCAGTTTTGCACCTTCCGTCTATACGTGTCTCACGGCCCCTCGATCGCTAAGCGAAGCGGAGAGAGCGGCCGTGCTTGTCTTCCGGTGTCCACGTCCGGTCTAACCTGACTTCCGGTTGTCCACTTCCGGTCTAAACCAGACTTCCAGTTTTGCACCTCCCGTCTCTACTTGTCTCACGGTCCCTCGATCGCTAAGCGAAGCGGAGAGAGCGGCCGTGCTTGTCTTCCGGTGTCCACGTCCGGTCTAACCTGACTTCCGGTTGTCCACTTCCGGTCTAAACCAGACTTCCAGTTTTGCACCTTCCGTCTATACGTGTCTCACGGCCCCTCGATCGCTAAGCGAAGCGGAGAGAGCGGCCGTGCTTGTCTTCCGGTGTCCACGTCCGGTCTAACCTGACTTCCGGTTGTCCACTTCCGGTCTAAACCAGACTTCCAGTTTTGCACCTTCCGTCTATACGTGTCTCACGGCCCCTCGATCGCTAAGCGAAGCGGAGAGAGCGGCCGTGCTTGTCTTCCGGTGTCCACGTCCGGTCTAACCTGACTTCCGGTTGTCCACTTCCGGTCTAAACCAGACTTCCAGTTTTGCACCTCCCGTCTCTACTTGTCTCACGGTCCCTCGATCGCTAAACGAAGCGGAGAGAGCGGCCGTGCTTGTCTTCCGGTGTCCACGTCCGGTCTAACCTGACTTCCGGTTGTCCACTTCCGGTCTAAACCAGACTTCCAGTTTTGCACCTTCCGTCTATACGTGTCTCACGGCCCCTCGATCGCTAAGCGAAGCGGAGAGAGCGGCCGTGCTTGTCTTCCGGTGTCCACGTCCGGTCTAACCTGACTTCCGGTTGTCCACTTCCGGTCTAAACCAGACTTCCAGTTTTGCACCTTCCGTCTATACGTGTCTCACGGCCCCTCGATCGCTAAGCGAAGCGGAGAGAGCGGCCGTGCTTGTCTTCCGGTGTCCACGTCCGGTCTAACCTGACTTCCGGTTGTCCACTTCCGGTCTAAACCAGACTTCCAGTTTTGCACCTCCCGTCTCTACTTGTCTCACGGTCCCTCGATCGCTAAGCGAAGCGGAGAGAGCGGCCGTGCTTGTCTTCCGGTGTCCACGTCCGGTCTAACCTGACTTCCGGTTGTCCACTTCCGGTCTAAACCAGACTTCCAGTTTTGCACCTTCCGTCTATACGTGTCTCACGGCCCCTCGATCGCTAAGCGAAGCGGAGAGAGCGGCCGTGCTTGTCTTCCGGTGTCCACGTCCGGTCTAACCTGACTTCCGGTTGTCCACTTCCGGTCTAAACCAGACTTCCAGTTTTGCACCTCCCGTCTCTACTTGTCTCACGGTCCCTCGATCGCTAAGCGAAGCGGAGAGAGCGGCCGTGCTTGTCTTCCGGTGTCCACGTCCGGTCTAACCTGACTTCCGGTTGTCCACTTCCGGTCTAAACCAGACTTCCAGTTTTGCACCTTCCGTCTATACGTGTCTCACGGCCCCTCGATCGCTAAGCGAAGCGGAGAGAGCGGCCGTGCTTGTCTTCCGGTGTCCACGTCCGGTCTAACCTGACTTCCGGTTGTCCACTTCCGGTCTAAACCAGACTTCCAGTTTTGCACCTTCCGTCTATACGTGTCTCACGGCCCCTCGATCGCTAAGCGAAGCGGAGAGAGCGGCCGTGCTTGTCTTCCGGTGTCCACGTCCGGTCTAACCTGACTTCCGGTTGTCCACTTCCGGTCTAAACCAGACTTCCAGTTTTGCACCTCCCGTCTCTACTTGTCTCACGGTCCCTCGATCGCTAAGCGAAGCGGAGAGAGCGGCCGTGCTTGTCTTCCGGTGTCCACGTCCGGTCTAACCTGACTTCCGGTTGTCCACTTCCGGTCTAAACCAGACTTCCAGTTTTGCACCTTCCGTCTATACGTGTCTCACGGCCCCTCGATCGCTAAGCGAAGCGGAGAGAGCGGCCGTGCTTGTCTTCCGGTGTCCACGTCCGGTCTAACCTGACTTCCGGTTGTCCACTTCCGGTCTAAACCAGACATCCAGTTTTGCACCTTCCGTCTATACGTGTCTCACGGCCCCTCGATCGCTAAGCGAAGCGGAGAGAGCGGCCGTGCTTGTCTTCCGGTGTCCACGTCCGGTCTAACCTGACTTCCGGTTGTCCACTTCCGGTCTAAACCAGACTTCCAGTTTTGCACCTTCCGTCTATACGTGTCTCACGGCCCCTCGATCGCTAAGCGAAGCGGAGAGAGCGGCCGTGCTTGTCTTCCGGTGTCCACGTCCGGTCTAACCTGACTTCCGGTTGTCCACTTCCGGTCTAAACCAGACTTCCAGTTTTGCACCTTCCGTCTATACGTGTCTCACGGCCCCTCGATCGCTAAGCGAAGCGGAGAGAGCGGCCGTGCTTGTCTTCCGGTGTCCACGTCCGGTCTAACCTGACTTCCGGTTGTCCACTTCCGGTCTAAACCAGACTTCCAGTTTTGCACCTTCCGTCTATACGTGTCTCACGGCCCCTCGATCGCTAAGCGAAGCGGAGAGAGCGGCCGTGCTTGTCTTCCGGTGTCCACGTCCGGTCTAACCTGACTTCCGGTTGTCCACTTCCGGTCTAAACCAGACTTCCAGTTTTGCACCTTCCGTCTATACGTGTCTCACGGCCCCTCGATCGCTAAGCGAAGCGGAGAGAGCGGCCGTGCTTGTCTTCCGGTGTCCACGTCCGGTCTAACCTGACTTCCGGTTGTCCACTTCCGGTCTAAACCAGACTTCCAGTTTTGCACCTTCCGTCTATACGTGTCTCACGGCCCCTCGATCGCTAAGCGAAGCGGAGAGAGCGGCCGTGCTTGTCTTCCGGTGTCCACGTCCGGTCTAACCTGACTTCCGGTTGTCCACTTCCGGTCTAAACCAGACTTCCAGTTTTGCACCTTCCGTCTATACGTGTCTCACGGCCCCTCGATCGCTAAGCGAAGCGGAGAGAGCGGCCGTGCTTGTCTTCCGGTGTCCACGTCCGGTCTAACCTGACTTCCGGTTGTCCACTTCCGGTCTAAACCAGACTTCCAGTTTTGCACCTTCCGTCTATACGTGTCTCACGGCCCCTCGATCGCTAAGCGAAGCGGAGAGAGCGGCCGTGCTTGTCTTCCGGTGTCCACGTCCGGTCTAACCTGACTTCCGGTTGTCCACTTCCGGTCTAAACCAGACTTCCAGTTTTGCACCTTCCGTCTATACGTGTCTCACGGCCCCTCGATCGCTAAGCGAAGCGGAGAGAGCGGCCGTGCTTGTCTTCCGGTGTCCACGTCCGGTCTAACCTGACTTCCGGTTGTCGACCTCCGGTCTATACTTGACTTCCGGTTCGACACTCGATTACTATATGTAAGCCCATTTAATTAACCTTTAATTAGCCTCAATTACTTTGAATTACCCTTTAATTACCGAAGGTAACCACTGGTTACCTGAGGTAATCTTGAATTTCATTAATTACTCTCAATTCCCCATTAAATGACGTTAAGTGCACTTAATTGCCTCCGGAAACCTGCGATTACCTTCGGTAATCTTTAATTTCATTTAATCTTTCTCTTAATTACGTATATCTTACATTCATTACCTTTAAACTCAACTTTATTGCTTTAATTGCCTCTAATTACCTTCAGTTGCTCACTTCCGGTTCAGTTATTCTTACCTCTTACTCTTAATTACCTCCGTCTACTTCAATTTCAAATAATTTACCTCCATTTACGTTTACCCTCTTATGTCCACTTATACCTCTGCCTCGGTGAGGCTTCACCATCTCATACACGGACACACATATACAGCCTTTTCCATTTTGACGCTAACGGATTAAGAAAAGAGGGAAGGAAACTGTGTCCCCCTTCTGGATCTCTTCCATCTCTCCATCTCTTCCAGCGCATTCCGCGGTCACGTGCACAATTCCGTGCGACAAAAATTTCACTTTATGCGAATACGATTCTTGTAACACTGGCCCTGTCAGGTACTCAGATAAGATTATGCTGATGGTAACAGCGTACGAGGGGGAAATGATAATGGTCATTCGTGTCATTAAATATCGCGCAGGACAACTATGATCATAGTTTCGTGAAACTAGTTTTTAACTATAGGACCTCCATCTGTAACAATAAACTCTATATGTGATTGATTGATTGATTGAACGACGCCACACTGGATTAACTTTGTCCACGTAATACCCCTGTCACACGGGCAACATTGGAACCAATGACGATTGAACATAGCGTGTAACGTATCAACTTCTCAAAGAGCACTGGATCCAGTGTTCTTTCAGAAGTTGCTACGTTACACGCTGGATGGCGCTGCGCGCATGTTCAATGGCCATTATATTCAATATCATTGAAGGCAGGAGTGTAACACTGCTCAACTTGAATTGAGCGATGGCAGTTGAAGAAAAAGCACCAGCAGTGGGCTTCGAGTGGCAATGTGTGTTGAGCGTGAGTACGTGTCCCCGTGATCGTGGCTTCGTATGTTGCTACGACGAGACAATCCGGCCTCTGCTGTTTTTCCTGATTTGCCCAGGACGCACGATTGGTAACATCTCAGAGGGTGTGGGTTCGAATCCCACTGCTGGTGCCTTTTCTTAACTGTCATCGTTCAATTCAAGTATGCAACTGGACGTCTTGTTTTGTGTTTGTCCTTGTTTGTTGAATTGATTCGTCCACTACAGCATTATAACAGTTGAGTTTGAGTCCGGAAGATATTGAATTGGTCACCTGACGAATTCTGCTACTCCCAAAAAGGAAATGAAAAGGAAAAAGATGATTTACCTTTTCACCTTTTGAGCATTATAACAGTGTGCGCCAAAATCTCGGTACACCACCTTTAATCTCTCCCGCGAGAGACTAAGCAATTTGTACCCTGGCACCAAGTTGCTGTCGTCCTCGATCGGGATCGATCCCGCCTCCTTGGAAACGACGGGAAAAATATTAGTAGCACCCCATATTTATAGGTGACAAATGCTTGACTTGACGTCTGTGGCCGTTACGTCATTGCATGATACTACGGCGTACACCGATCAACGAAGAATGTATTGCTAAAGAGGCAAGTTCCATTACCACCACGGTAACGACTTGACGTTGAACGCAGGATCACGACTCTTGTCTTTTAATCGAAAGCAAGACTCTTACTTACCTAATGAAAGGTCCATAAAGGGCAAAGCTTCCGGTCAGCGACGCCCATATATAGGATACAAGTACAGCAACCAGCACGAAGACGCCTAGACTCGATGGAAGCCAGCTCACACCGACACACCCCAAGGAACTCATTTTTTCAGTCACCGAATACAAAAACTAGGAACTTGTAGTGGACAGTCCTTAGCATTTGCATCAGCTGTTCTCTGAGGGAGTGAGAACCTTATAGTCTCGTTTGATATATGCTCCCAAAGCGAAACGATTATCAGGGAGACCAAAGAGCAACAAAGCCGATAGAGTATCAGGAATCGCGCGACGGGGATGTTGATCGCACAATCGCCGTTCGAGGGAAGCCAAGAGAAAAGGGTGTTTACATAGCGGAACTTGTTTTATTTGTACAGTGGGTGAGTGAGACTGTGATGTGTCGCACATGGTCAAAGCGTGAAGAGATTCACAAAAGAGGCACGCTTGTGTCGCCTTTCTTTCTTTTTCATATACGATCTGAAAACAGAATTTGAAACCGAGGAACCGACCGGACCTTCCACACCAGGGGTCTGAAACACGCATGGGCCCGCAAACAACAACAACTTTATTTGGAGATGGTTAATGGGGAGCTCCTGGGGCGATGTGGGGAATGAAATCCCCTCACAATAAGAGCTTTGAGGGCAGAGCGCTGGTTGGCTGGCAATTCTGATAAAGAGATCGGGAATGTTGGTAGTATGGGCAATGAAGATGACGAAAAAAATTAATGGAGAATTGGCAATAAAGCATTTTCAGGCATTGTTTTTACCCGGAGTAGTGCTGCCCCTGTCCATGTCATGCAGAACATACGCATGTGAGCACTATTGTGGCTCATGAGTCACAACAAGTAACGGACACAGCAACCTGGTCTTCGCGTACTCTTTGGTAAACTACCGCTATATCTAATGTGAGGATTAAGATAGGCTCATATTAGTTCGCAGACTATGTTAAATAGGTACACACTAACAAAATAGAGACGGAACAGTTATGTAGAAACACCATCGTATTTTAATTTTGTAGGAGTCATATTAAAGTAGCAAACTCGAAGCCATCCATTGTCAATAATGTCAGCTAGCTGTTTCTCTGATTTTTCAATTTCTTTTTCCAAGATGAAGCTGTGAGCAAAGGCAACGATACAATGTGTAAATATAGGAGATAATTTCAGTGCTCCTGAAACATTGTCATGGTCATTTGTGAAGAACTACGTATTGTTCTCGAATCGTTTTCCATATTTTCTGTCACGATTTGGAAAGACTGTCTATTTATTTCTCTTTGTGTGTCAAGTGCGGTTTTTCAGTAACGAATTCTGCACACACTGTCCGCCTGGACAAGAACTATACCGCTACTGTTTTAATATACCATAGCATTAGTGGGCTCACTCCTCAGAAATTCCTGTGTCTCTGGGTCTCTGCGACGAAAACTCAGCTCGGACGATAGATAGCAGCACGACAGCCCACGTATAAACGTTTATGGCCTCTGTAAGGGGGAGAAAAAAAAAGGGAAAAACTTGAGTAGTCGCAGAGAGAAACTGATGTTCTGAGGCTGGAACAAACATAGAAGGGACAGATACAAACACTACAGCTGGCTAACCTTTTCAGTGACTTTCATCTTTCATCAACCTGCAGTAGTCGCACGACATCTACGGGTCTCGAGAACGGAAATCGTACGGAAGGTGGACGGTTGCCGTGTTGTGCGACCTTTTAACCTCAGGGCTGTGACCTTTTATACAGGCGGGAGTAGTTAACATTTAATAACATAATGAACAGCAGACAAAGAGATTTACAAAGTCAACATGAATTGAAATTGTACAGATTGTACAGAATTGTACAGATACGATCTGTGCAATGAAATTGTACAGATACGTGGAGGCATATTTTTTTTAAAGGAAACATTTGGGTCGATTAGGGCAAACAGTGACAGCACAAGTGTACAACATGGAGAGTAAAAAATGTCTATGCAGCGACATGGTCGCATAAATGTTTCAAAAATTAATCTTGAAATGACCTCGCTGACCAGTAAGCAGTAAATGTTCGCGTTGCCTGAAGTCATAAGTCACAATATTGCTATTAGCATTTATATCCATGTTCACACATGCACCCATCATATGTATTAGTTGTTTTTCAAATGTGCAGCGAAAAACAAGTACATACCACATGTCCGTAAATACGAAGGGCGTTCAAATCAAACCGGGACTTTCTGTCTCCTGAGTGTACAAATCGCTCGCGCTACTTTTTCGTCATTTTCACACGCGACAGGCCTCCGCGTACACCACGTGGTGGTGCAAAGTTTGTGCAAAACAGATGACACGTGCTGAACAATATGGCCGGCAACGAGGTGAGCGCGCACATCGAGCAGCGAATTGTCATCAAGTTTCTCGTGAATGAAGACGCAAAGTCATCTGAAATTCACAGAAGACTTCAGGCTCGATCAGTATGGCCAAGATACACTTAGCCGCAGCAAAGCGCTTGAGTTGTGCAAACGGTTCCGAGGCGGCCGTACATCAGTGCAGGACGATCCCGGCTGGGGCGGCTCAGAGCCCTGTGTCAGAGTTCCTGAGAACATCCAACGTATTTCCACGGTTTTCTGGGACAAGGATTGCGTTGTTCATGTTGATTTTCTGCCCAGTGGTACCACCATCAATAGTGCATATTACTGCAAGGTTGTCAGGGATGTGCATAAGACGCTGAAGCAAAAGCAGCCGGGCCTCATCACCAAAGGAGTCCTCCTACTACAGGACAATGCACGCCCGCATACCACGCATCTTACGACACGCACCTTACAGGAACTTGGCTGGGAGTTGCTGCCACATCCCCCTTACAGTCCAGACCTCGCCGATTTCCATCTCTTCGGGCCACTGAAGGCGTTCCTTCAGGAAGTAAGCTCGCTTCTCCATATACGAATTGTACGAGGAAGGCGCTCCTGCACTGCCTTTGTTTTGTCATAATTGCTTGAGGTTCTGTCTGTTTTGTACACAGAAAAAGCCTTTTTCTTAAGTTTTACCAGCCTTTTAATGTTTCTTGTGAGGTACGGTTTGTCGCATTTCTTTTTTCTCCTAATTAACCTGATAGGTACATGTTTCCTTACAAGTGTGTTTGTTTGAACTGGCGCCATAGATTGTAGATGTCGGATATTTCGCTGAGGGCTAGAAAGTTAGCAAAGTAATCGTTAAGGCCCCTGTGAATTACCCCAAAGTCAGCCCTATTATAAAAGACCTCTTTTTGGCGTTGGGCGTTACTTACTTCAAAACAAGCTGATACGTTACAGCAAACGCAATCGTGGTCAGAAATGCCTGGAACAACCGAAACACAGGAGATAACATTATCTTGGTTACACAAAAGTAAGTCCAATATATTGTCTCCGCGAGTAGGAAGCACGACAAATTCCTGAAAACGATAATCGGACAACAAATCGCCAAAGGCCTGGTACACTGATCCGTTGTTCATCCTGACATGACCCAAAGCGTCCCATTTGTAATCGAGAAGATTAAAATTGCCAGAGATTATTACACCTGCTCGTACAATTTAATTATAGGGTAATTATTACTACTAGGTGTGCGATAAAAAGGACATGGTGCAACGGATGACAGGCGACACCATACAGATTCACAAAGGTCTGAGTTTTAATTGATTGAATTTATTGAATCGTGCATAACTGATAAAAAAGGCGTACACTTCCTATATTAAACGAACGATATCATTGTGAATGATGTCTAGTTCTGAGCGTGAGAGTTTTGGGAGTGCATAGGGTCCGGTCGGTTTGCATGAATTACATTTTTGCTATGCTTATATAGTTTCCTAAATCATTACAACAGCAGATAAATTGATGATGACGAATGGGGAAAATGGGTGCGACCCACTACACCAAGGCACAATAGACGTCATGAGATGTGACATGAAATCATTACACGCATGCGCGAATATTCAAATTTTTCTAATGCTGAAGCAAATAATAGCGAAGAACTCTACGAAAACGATACGATAAAGGAAGTTTCCAAGTCCAAGCTTAGCGATATGACCGTTACTGTGAACACTTTCCGATCTACTAAAACTCGCAATTTTTGCTTCGATATCCGAATTGAAATTACCGACGAATTGCGAATCCATGTTTCTTCCCAATATATTGGAATAGTTCCAAAGCTGCACACGTAAGGTCGAAAACAGCTCCAGAAATGACATAAAACAAAGTGAGCGCTGCTTCGTATTCCACAGGCTGATCCGTATCTGATGATGCAATCCTTCAGGAATTTTCAGGTTTAAACCGCAACAAGTGCACGTGCTCAGTCTTGGTTGACCAGTAATCTTGTTTGTGTACCCCCTGGGTGTTGACTTGTATGCAAAGTCTATCTGGTCATTATCGGAACAGTTGTCGATCTCTTTCTCTCAGTGTTGAGGGTGTGAATGCTCAAATCTGGTGCACACCCTTTCTGGCATGTTTGAAAACATTGGTATTTGTGCCTTCCGGTCGAGGCAATATACTGTTTGCTTTGAAGAGACAATGCGATGAGATATCGAAGGTGGTGGCCACATGTGAAATGTTTAAAGCGATCAAGCAGGTCGAGCGTAGTGCTCACAAAATGGCAACTAGAAACACCTTCGACACCGGTACTGGGGAACAGTGAGCCATAATTCTGAAAATAGTGTTCCCGGTTGTTGTTGCTCTTTTTCTTCTTCTTCATGTATTAGTCACCCAAATATTACAGTCGCAGTACAGCAATTGATTGGCCCGTTTATAACGAAAGAAGACAATATGTTTCTAATTGTTAGGTTACGGTCAGGTACTGAAACCTGGACTGAACCGAATATCGCTTGCAACCAAATTTTTGGAGGGATTTAAGCACTTTTGACAGTAACTTGATATCTTGCACATACTTTCAGATGACAGTATTTAGTAATCTAACTTGAATATTTTTTTCAATAACTTGTTCTCATTTTCCGAGTTACTTTCAAGATGTACTTCTCTGTGCGTGACACGAAGGTCGAGTGTCTCGGCAATGCGCTCTTGTGCGTCTGAGACACCCATGCTCCTCTTGGGAAGAGGTTTTCCCCATTCATCACCATCAGTGTATTTCTTAATGTTGTTGTTTCGGGAAGAGGTAGCGTGCTACGCCTCGGGTTTGGGAGCACGCATGAGGCGATGTGTTGTCCTGAAGGGTATGCGGGTAAACCACTGAGAGGATAGAAAACCCGAGCCGAAAGCAGTAGCGAAAACTCACTTTTTAACGCATTCTGTACACTATTTGTTCCCATCTGTAGAGCGCCTGTGCTCATAAGCAGGCTATCGGAGAAAACTAGTTATTCCATTTTCAGCTTCACGTTCTTCGTATTTCTTTCATAGCGAATTCCAGCTGTGACGTCAAATTATCTTGAAGGTAACGAGAGTATTTATACTCTATCTTAAATACTTTTGAATGCGGGGTATTTAGTTGTCTACTCAATTACTTTTTTGCCTCAGTAACTTAATTGAAATACGAGTATTGTTGCACAAGCCTGCAAGGAGCCCATAGTTCTCGTTCGTCTGATGTCAGAGAGTGCAAAGGTTTACGTAAACCTGCTCCCGTGGCATAGTGGTTGAGATGATCGTTTTCTACGCCCAGACTGGTCACCGGTCTGAGGTTTCCCTGGGTTTTCCCAAGACTTTCCAGACGAATGTCGGCGCAATTCCCCCTTGAAGTCGGCCCAGGACGCATACTAACGCCGCTCATAGCCACAGTTGCTTCGCGGCGCTAACACGCAATTTAGAAAATAAAAGTTCTAAAGGCAGAAAATGATTTTTTTTCTTCGGTACTCCCGCGTGCAGTACAATGTGCATGGTGTAATGCAAATGAAAGAAAACAAAAATGTCTCCCGGGGTTTTGTGTTTTATTTTATTTTGTTGGGATCAATGCCGATACGTGCCTTCCAGAATATTTATATAGGAATATTACAAAAATGCTATAGGAAAGCTGCTTTGCATTTTTGTTTCAGACTATAGTTTTACGACTTACAACTTAGGTGAACGCCGGAAATATCCACGAGGAGTTCCTTCAGACCTTGGAGTTTTAGCAATAGCTAGACCTGGTACTACAACAAACCGGAGCAAAGAAACTGCTGCATACATTTCGACAGAATCAGGCCGCGGACATTTTAGGGACATCTTTTCAGGGAAACATCATTTCCTACTGATGAAAGATGCAAGTCACTGAAAACGTTAGCTAACCTTTTCACTAACCTTTTCAGTGACTTCCGTCTTTTATCATTAATTTCTTAGGCGTTGTATGTATTTGTCCTTTCTGTGTGTTCCAGCCTCAGAACATAAATTGTCTCATGTTCAATGACTTCCTACATTTATTGTAAAGTGTTCTTCTGGTTGCTTCCAAGCACCTGTATCTTTAGGATACATGCTCTGACATAGAAAAAACATGTTAACCCAGAGATCGACTACGCGGTCTTCTGGGAAAATACATAAGATGCTGCCTGTTTGACAAAGTTGATACAGCCCCTGCTGGATTGCCGCTGCTCTGTTTTTCTTTTCTTTTTTACACACGGCGATTTGTCTTTTGTAACGCGTATAACATTTAAGGAAGGCAGAAAAACTGTGTTACACCTCGGACGTCACCATTAGAATGCTATGGCGCAACAGCATGAGAGCCTGTTTTGCCACCGTGTCCTTGAGACATCCCCGCAATCATACTTGGCGAATCAGTTGTGTGGTACTGCTCTCCAGCGGTGAATCACTCCATGTCATAGTCACGATTTGTTGTTGTAACATCAAGTGTTAAGACTGTAAGAATGTTAATGTGGACTTGAGAAAAGGAAAGAAAAACGGGATATGAATAGGGTCTGACCCGTTTTTCTTTCCTTTCGCTCTTGTATGCGACACAGAATGCCGCGCCTGCAGTCTTCCAAGAGTCCAATATTGTTTCTCTGGTGGCCGGGCCGTTATCAGAGTCATGTGCACAGAAGCGGGAAATTAATTGCAAGTGACGACGAACAGTATACATGTCTGGGCCACTGCCGTGCACGCAAACCCGCAGACATTACGACAGAAATGACATAACAATACCACAGCTGCAAATCCAATCAAAGCCCCTCATGTTATTGACCTTGGCAAGAAATGACGCCAGTTAGAATGTGTCGGAACCGTCCCCTAGAACACCTGGTGCCTGCCAAGTTTCAGTGCTTGCTCGGCGCTAGATAGAAGGCATCTGCTCTGGCCGTTCTAGTAGACGCTTTGTTGTTTCTTTATGAGCGTAAGGAGAGGTTAGCCTGGTCGATACTCCTTGTAGTGTACCTTGTGGTCTAGGCTAAGGTAACGAAGTACCGCTTAATTCTAGCTCAGAATAACGACTATGGTGACATCGTAATGTTTGGGGAAGGTCCGGTCAGCCTGCTCAGGGTGACGGCTCTGTGCCAAGGGGGAGGGGAAAGATGATGGTGGTACAGTCCCTCTTGCTCTGGGATTGGGGTTGTCCCGCACAAGTATATACCGACCACAGAAAGCATGCCAACATCCCTTAGTGCTCCCTGTATACCATGGTAAGCGCCATTATGATAGCCAAGTTACTACGAGAAGACAGCAGTGGAAGGAAAAGTTGGGAACGGACGCGAGCGCAGTGAGGTAGGCGGGATCGTATGCCATGTTCTTCAGGTACGAATCCCGAGCTCCCATGGAGTACTTTCGCGAAAAGGAAGGAATGCTCCAGTAGCAGGCCACAATTTCCCCCGATTCATCAATTAATCTATCTTGGAACATCGGAAAACGAATACGAACAAAGGTCCCAAAGACGGTACAATATATCTACCGTACTGGAGAACTCTGCATCTGAAGACCATGCGGATAACTTAGGACACTCCACGGACAGGAGAACCATCGCCGACCGTCACATGCGACCGACTCGACGAATCGCATTGACAGTGAGTTAGTAATCAGTATCCACCGATGAAATGCAGCTCCACATAGAATGAAATATGTTCTGCAGCAAAAGCCGTGTAAAAGAGCGTTGTCAGCCTGGTTCTGTGGTTTCGAATGAGATAGTGTATATTTCCACAACAAATTTGCTACATATCACGGTTCTAGCAAGACTGCGGTAGACAGAAGCGCAACTGTAATCCTCATAAATAAGTGACTAGTTCAAAGGGGGCGAAACCACAAACAATAACGCTTCGAATCGAGCCAGCACTGCAACCATGCTGCTTTGAAGGACTCTCTGCCGGTATTCCGTTGACAAAAACACGTTCTTGTAATATAGGATTTCTGACTTCAATGTGCAGGGATTCAGTATGACCAGTCGATGGACGGGTGGAACTTTTGTTCTCCTGAAACCACTCCAGTAACTAATTCCTCATGTCGAAACCAACTACGAGGGGTGTTCAAGTCAAACCGGGACTTTCTGTCTCCTGAGTGTACAAATGGCTCGCGCTACTTCTTTTTGGTCATTTTCACACGTGACGGGCCTCCGCGTTCACCACGTGGTGGTCCAAAGTTTGTGCAAAATAGAAGACACGTGCTGGACAAGATGGCCGACAACGAGGTGAGCGCGCACATCGAACAGCGAATTGTCATCAAGTTTCTCCTGAATGAAGGCGTAAAGTCATCTGAAACTCACAGAAGACTTCAGGCTCAGTATGGCCACGATACACTTAGCCGTAGCAAAGCGTTTGAGTGGTGCAAACGGTTCCGAGACGGCCGTACATCAGTGCAGGACGATCCCGGCCGGGGCGGCTCAGAGCCCATTGTCAGGGTTCCTGAGAACATCCAACTTGTGGAGCGCCTGATCTTCAAGGACCGACGGGTAACATGTCTCGAACTGGCTCGAAAGACGTACTTTTCTGTGGAAACGTTGAGCACTATCATTCATGAACACATCCAGTTTCGGAAAGTTAGTGCCCGTTCGGTCCCGAGCAGTGATGGGCAGTACATGAAGTACCAAGTACTCAAGTAGTACTTTAAAGGGACGGTCTCGTACCCCCTGCCTCTTTCATAAAGTGTACCATTCGATTGCCCTTTGTTGAAAATGAAATACTGCTAATTTACCCGACAAAACACGCCACAGTTATTAAATTGATAAAGATTGCCGAGCATGCCGCGATCTGTGTTGGCAACAATAAGAACGGTCACGTCGCCCTGCGGGTAAGACCGTGATAGGATACAGAAATCATCTGCTTTTGCGCGCGCAGTGTATCGGCGTGAGCAGACGACTTTCAGAAGTTACTGGGCACCGCGGCAACTCTCGTACATTTTCTTTCAGTTCTCAGGTGAAAAACGCGCATTCTAAGTAGTGGCAAGCATGGTGGTTCAGAACAACTATGTTAATCCTCAAATACAAGTTAAAAGTCGCAGAACAACCCCGTCCACAATCACAAATCTGAAGTCGCTGGCCATCGGCGCGCGCGGTCGCATTACAGCTCCGACTAAAAATATATTACGCGCGCTTCCATTACTCTCCCCGTTGTACACTGATCATACTTCGAAATGAAGTGTCGCTGACGACGTATATGGAGAAGGAGTACGTGTTTATTTAAAAACCGCATTAAATACTCGCGGAAAGAAAACACGTGACTTAGCTTCCACGTATCCGATTGTGCGCCACATTATGGGAGACCCCACAGTCAATGCTCGGACTACATTCTCCGCTCGCGGAGGTATATGCCTGAGTGTGCCCATTTCGGGAGCAAAAGGGATTACTCAACCCAAGGTGCTTCTGCAAGTTACAATTACCATGACAACGACGACGCACACGCAGGCCGACGTCATACGTGACGTATGCATGAGAGAAGCGCAGTTTTCGTCGTCTGCTCTTACGGCACGTTTGGACAAATTCCTCGAAAACAACTTGGTTATTCCGAATGAAACTTTGACGGTTGTATATGTACAGTACTCGTGAAACTAGTTTTGGCTAGGTTTCGGAATCGCCCCGGCTGTACGAGACCGTCCCTTTAAGTACATTTCTGTGTACTTGTACTTTACTTTAAGTACATTTTGAATCGTGTACTTTGTACTGTACTTAAGGCACTTTTTTTTCGAGTACTTTCCCATCAAGTACTCAAGTACCCAAACTTGGACAAAAATCACAAGAGTATCAAAAATGCACCCTACTAAAAGCGCTAAAATGACGGCAAGAAAACGTCATTTTAGCGCTTTTAGTGGGATGCAGTGCCAAGAGTTCCAGCCTGACCCTTTTACCAAAAAGGGTTTTTGTGCTGTTAAAGAGCATATTTGCAGAAACAAATTTATTGTTGAGAGGCTTGAAATGTTGAAAAACTATCGACGCTTTTGATTATGTAAAAGGAATGGAAGTTAAGGCTATGGTCTCACTCCCCTCTTAAAAAGAGGCAACTTTGTACCAGACCTGTAGCTCTCATTTTCGTCTGTTGGTGGTGAAACTGGTGCTATTCGGAAGCTATGATTCTTGACTCGGGGGGACCGTCTTCCGATTTTCGGCCAGGCATGCGGTTGCGGCGCCATAAGGCCTGAAACATGCCAATATCTCCGATTATGGGTGGTCTTTGTACGAAACTGGCGCAAAAGGGAGAGCAGATAGCGGCGCACAATTTGTTGCGTTGTGTTGTTCTGTGATACGTGGAGGGTGGACCGTCTCGCTCTTATTGATATATGACGCCGATAATCCGGAAGCGCCTTCAGAAAAACATGAAAAAGTGCCTTTCTTTGGCTTCCTGTTTCGAGGTGTTCTAATGTCACCACACCAGCCTAGAAGTGGCAGTGGTTGGGCAATTATGCGCAAAACAATTGCTGAAAATTTCAGCATGATTGGAAGAGCACAGCTCAGGTTATTACGTTCCCAAGCCATTCTAAAACATTCCGACCAAACCGAAACTATACAGGATTTTCGGTGGCCACATCGTGGCGGAGCATGTAACTACCGTGTGATCAACTTCTGCGAAAGGTGGCGCTTGCGTCACTTGTGTTCGTTACGTCACGTTGGTTGCGTACTGCTACTGCTCTGGCTGTGCCGCTGTGCTGCGGGACGCATTCATCCACGCCGCGTTGATAGGTTCTGACCGTCGTGTTCTAATTTGAACTGTTGATACTGCGGTAGGCTGCACGTTCATAGTATCGTTGCTGCTGCCGCTTCGCACAAACTGGAAACGCGCGGCAATGACACGGCCGTGCAAGAATCCTCGGAAACCGCGGAGTTGCGGTCGGAAATCAGTCCGCAAGCTGCGTCGGCGGCTGGCGAGAGAGAAACGGTAAGTTGTAACAAAGTGATTGTAACTTTGTAGTGGTGCAGTGCGCTTGCTCTTATTTATTTGTTATTCCCCGTAGGCAATCCAAGCTGTGGTATTTGCCTCCCTTGTATGGTCTTAGGCATCAGTGGTCTTAGTCTAGTGTCATGGCCTTGACTCTGGGGGCAAGACTGAGAAGCACCTGTATTACGACTCTCCCCCGATGATTTTTGTTTTGATAGTCTGAGGTACAGCACAGGAGTAAAAGGGTGAGGATGGACAGCGTTCTCTAGGTTTGGAACTGTCTTCTGCTGTGTATCTCACTTCGATATTTCATTTATGCCCATGACAGCATTGCCAAGTTTTTGTGCATTTTGACTTTTTCAGATTACCACAGTGGTGCCAACTTTCACTTGCGGCTATCCAAGAGCGTACGATGTGATACGGTCCAAGTCGACCCGGATGTTATCATAAACAATATATGCATTTACCAATTCCTAATGGCAGTGTTCCATCTCCTCTTTTTCTATGTTTGCTACAGTTGCCTCACTGCCTCATCCCGTTGTTTTACCCTCGCCAAGCGAATGGCCGCTTCCCCAGTACGATGAACTCCGCATGGGCATGTTCATAGCAATATCACAATGCCCGTACTAACATACCTGAAATTTGACCCGTACATTCCCTTAAGTCTCACCATGTGTTCTCGTCTTCTTCTTTTTTTTTTTTTTTTTTTACCTTCTCCAACGTCCCGCGGTCTCGTGAAAAGTTATTGTATAGATTATTCTCCCACAAAAGTCTTCTAACACTTTGAATACGTTATGCAAGAGCAGGAAATAGACCAACTTGCGCGAGATTTCCGATCACTGACCTGCTGCAATCTACTTAGCATGGCACACGGCCAGAGGAGGACAGATGACCGAGACAAATAATGGGAAAGCGCGCCCGTTCACATTCCTTCGGAAGAAAATCGTGGGGGAACGCATAAGGCTGTTATTCGAAACGTGTCTCTTGTGTGCTTCCTTGTTTGTCTTTCTCGCATTCTCGCAACGTGTCCTCGGCCTAACATATTGGCCTTGGCTCATAATCGTTGTTGTGAACGAACTAAAAATCGTAGAACCCTATGTTTGCGCCTAGAGAGCAATACGTGCGTGTAGTGTGCCTGTGGACCAAATCTAGCGGTACAATGAACGACTGTAGCATTTCGTGCAGCACTATCTTCGGTGCGCAAGCAGCCATGGTCTCAAGGGAATATAAAACTGTAATCGGTATCATCAACATAATCATCGTAATGAACCTAATTATCGCAATACGTTTGAACAGTTGCACACCTCGCCGCGCATGCTGAATCATATTCGGTTACTGCAAGTGTCACTGACATCCTGCGTGTTAGATAAAGCTGTTAGGGGCAACAAGCAGGCTCCTACAAAAGAATTGTCACTGCTAGGCAATGAATGTTGATGATGGTGATGATGATTGGGAGTTTAATGGCGCATTGACAACAAAGGGCAATGAATGTGAACGGAAATACGGACAGGTTACATAGCGTATAATTGTCGACTTCCCTATTTTACTTCGGTTATGCCATTCCTTTGATTCTTATCATTTTGTGTGCGTACTGTGAGTTGAACTTCTAGTTTCAACAGAAGTGGTAATTTCATAATTCATTCCAAGAAATCCTGTTTCTGGAAGCTGTATTGAGATAAAACTGCTACCGATCGACACGTGAACAGACTCTTCACAGCTGACTGCAATTATTTAGTATTTGCGTCCATTCTTTATGACGGTTGTTTGACCATTTTGCATTTGAGATATATATTTTTATATATCTCAAATATATTATATTTTGCACAGTCTTCGTCACACGCTACGCGCGCGGCAGCTACCCCCGTGCTACTCAAACCACGAAAGCACGAAAATCGACTCGCCGAAGATGATGAAAGATGAAAGTCACTGAAAAGGTTATAGTCTTGCACGACAGTTTCAGCAGACTTTTACGAGACAATCCCCACTTCTACACACGTATAAACACCGGGTACAATGGCATACAGAAGAAACTCAAGGTCAAAGGGTCCAGTCGGGAGAATCGCGCGCGGTTCTCCCTAACGGGGTCATCCACGGAAACCGCGACGGTGGCGCAACGCCGTAGCAAGTCCGTAAGTAAATTCAAGATGGCTACCGTGAGATCGTAGCCTTAAAGACACGCCCACATTATGACACTGCGATCTGCAGCATAATGACTTGGTCATTTCAATTCTCCTAATGCAGGGTTATATGCCTTCTTTATATTGTTTAATTCATTGGCAATCAATAATCATTTGATATCACAATATGTGACTGCAATACATGATGAATACTGTGAAAGATACATATGTTTTCATTTTTACAATTTACGTTTTTTTAATTGGTCACGTGGATTATATTGCTGCAGATCACAGGCCTATAAAAATGATCGCTTACATTGTGCTTCATCCTTTTTTACTTTCTTCATATTCTTTTTTTTAAACATGTTGTATTTCAACAAGCAGCATGGAATGCCCAGAAATATATAATCTCCGTTGGCTTTTACTTTTTCCCCTTGAAATTCCCTAGCCTGTTATAGCAGAAAATTAGTACCGGAACACCACACTAGGGCGGGTGATCTTGGATCAGTCAGGGTATAATACATAATCACAGCACTGCTGACGGATTACCTCTCTACATGTACCTGCAAATTATGTCATCTGATTAAGTTGATATTCATCGGTTAGCACTTAACAGTCTAGGACTTTATGGCTTTAGAGGATTTGTCAAGAAGGCTCGCTAAGGTTTTGCCAAAAAAACAAGACACAGATACTAAACAGTGAAATGCAAAGTGATACAAATTAAATTCGCAATGTACTTAATGAATACTTGAAGTACTTTGCCTAGTACTTTGTACTTTACTTGAAGTACATTTCGAATTGGGTACTTTGTACTGTACTTGAAGTACTAATGACCCCAGGTACTTGGTACTTTATAATTTTGAGGTACTGGTCCCGAGGCAGCTCTCCGTGTTTGACCAGCAGAAAAGACTGGAAATCTCCCAAGAGCTAAGGCACCGTTCCGACACTGAAGGACAGCGGTTCCTTGATCGGATCATCCCGTGCGATTTAACGTGGGTGCACCATTTCACTCCTGAGCCTAAACGCGCATGAAAACAGTGGAAGCATCCGCGCTCGCCAGAAGTTCCGAAGCACCCCGTCTGCGGGTAAGGTCATGGCCACGGTTTTCTGGGACAAGGCTGGCGTTGTTCATGTTGATCTTCTGCCCAGTAGTACCACCATCATTAGTGCATATTACTGCCACGTTCTCAGGGATGTGCATAAGGCGCTGAAGCAAAAGGGCCTCGTCGCCAAAGGTGTCCTCCTACTACAGGACAATGCACGGCCGCATACCACGCACCTTACAGGAACTTGGCTGGGAGTTGCTGCCACATCCCCCTTACAGTCCAGACCTCGCCGATTTCCATCTCTTCGGGTCACTGAAGGCGTTCCTTGGGGCCGCTACTTTATCTGCGACGACGAGGTCAAGAATGCGGTCCGATCATGGCTGCTACGCGCCGGTAAGGATTTCTACACTGCTGGCATCCAAGTCCTCGTGAAACGCAGGGACTAGTGCATAGTGCAGCTGGAGATTACGTTGAAAAGAAAACTAATTTCTCGCCTGTAAGTTGGTTTTACTTTTGCGAAAAATGAAAAGTCCCGGTGTGACTTGAACGCCCCTCGTAGAAGTGCAATGAAGCAAGCATCCTATGATACATTGTTGTCACAAAAGGCAGGCCACCGTGCAGTTCAAAGGAAGTGCACACTAACAAGCAGGGAAGGGTAATGTTTCCATTGTCGTAACTGCAATATTTTCGTTTCCATTGTCCGTTTCTGACACCAGCCTTTCAATTTCGTTTCCGTTACGTTTCCGGTAATGGAACTGCTGTTATGCGGGAGGACAGTCCATTTTGTATACAAGTGCTGCAAGTAATTTCACATCGGTGGGATGCGCACATCTTGCAGGATTTTAGAAAGAAAAAAAATCTGTAGAAACGTGTCTTCATCCCCCTACTGGACGGAGCCGCTACTATGTTACTAGCAACTTTGTTAGGACTAAAAAACTGCATAACTGTTCCGTATGTACTTTTTCAGTATGTCACTACTTCGTGAACTTTGTGTGAGAATTCAGATGCGCTCATCTTAATCCTCATAATTGTTACAGTGCCCGGTAACCAAGCAAACAGTGGCCAGAGGTTGGCAGGGGCCTGGCAGGCCTTTGGCCAACAAAGTAAAATTTGAGGTTGGCCAAAGTTTGGCACACCAGAGTTTGGGAAATGATTGGATGCCATGTACGATACAAACACGTTGGCCAGATTTCTGCCAATGTATTAAGCAATTCAAGCTGTTTTCAGACAAATTGCAATGTCAAGTTTTCAAAGGTGCATAGCGCATCGGTTGACAAACGTCGACATTCAGTGAAAAATATAAAATGAAATAAAATTCAGAAATACAGAGCAATGTCCCGCACTGGCCTATGGCCATTGATTGGCAAGCGTATGGCAATGTGTGGCAGCAGGTTGCTTTGCCAACAAAGCACGTTTTTCGATATATCAACCTTTTGCCAGCCAATGATAGGCAAAAGCTTGGCAACCATGTGTGGTACGCATACCTTGGCCAAACTCGTACCAATCCCTAAAATATATCTGATAGAATTAAAGCATTAGGTGTTTCCAACGTTCGCGTTCTGGTGTCTGGGTATTTACGTGTAACACTTTTCAACTCAAGTAATCACATGAAAGCATGTGAGGAAAGTTCTTTGCACGCCCCACTTGATGAACGTGCCTATGTGAGGCAGGTGGGGTATACGGCTCTGTCAGGCTGGCCACACAGCTAAAGAGCCATTCACCTGGCTTCCCACGTCAAGAAAGTTAAATGGCCCTATTGGCAAACAACAAATGGAACAAATCCAATTACCAAACTCAGCCCAATATTGGCCAACATCTGGTGTGCTCCTTGGGCAGACCTGTTGGAGCACACAGTGGCTAGCAAAACCTATGACCAAGGAACCAATGCCACACTGGTCCCATACTATTTGGTCAAACTTGGAAAGTGTTTGCCCAGTGTGGCTAGCCAACTTTTTGCCAACGTTGAGCCATATTTGGCATGTTGCTTGGGTAGCCCTTGGTGAGATTCATGAGCCACATTATTATTACGAGGATTAGAAGCCCCATTTCGCATACATTTATGAGGGCACATGCCAAAGACACTTGCCTGGCTCTCCAGCTGTGCATTACTAAACATTATATCCCTTAATGTTCAACCCAACTTCATAGTGCAGTCCACACTTCCTTTCAATTCATACGAGCCTTTTATTTCTCCTGAACTTCTGGAGAAAGAAGAGGCCAACCAAAGACTCGTGTCGACATGACGTGACAAAATAAAAATAAATATTGTGCCACTTCAATATCACAACAACCATGTACACTTTATTTCTCCAAATTCGACGTCCACCCAACGTGTTCATCACCTAACTTTCAATACAGTGAGCCATCCCTTTAACCCCCCGTGGGTCTTGTTCCCTAATTCCCAGTGGAGGCCCTCCAACCTCGTCAAGAAATCATGAACGATTTTCCGTGCACAAATAATTTTTTTTCCTGACTGTTAGACTACAAGTGCTACGAGCTAGACACACTAAAGAGAGCTAGGTGACGTGGGCTACGCAGGTAAGCATTTTAAAAGACAAGGCCCAATTACAAAAGAACTTGTGCAAGAAGGAGAGAAAGGCTTCATTTTTCTTCACACCACTCATTCTCTTTGCGTACCTGCAAAAAGGCGACAATAGCAATGTGAGCTACTTTATGCATATTCATTTGGCAAAGGAGCGAGAAACGCGCACAAGACAACATACGAGGCTCCTATTTACTGACACTCAATTTACTTTTCAACACTGTTGCTTATACATAACTTGTCAAAAGAGAGGAGGATAACACACAGCCAAAACAGGTTTCACACGAAGCTCAATGTATCGCAGCTCCTCCCCTGTTAGCGTTATCGATGGTTCATTGATACTATGAGCCTCGTGTATTGTCGTTCGTGTTGTCCACATTTTTTGCTCATTTGCCAATTGATCGTGTTGAATCATGCAGAAACAAAAACTCCCAATACAAAATGGTATGGTACGAAGTGACAACAGATGTTTTGGTTGAGCCCTCTGGTTAGAACTATACTCCAAAACAACTCAAGAGCTGCAGACACGGAGGTGAATCCCTGCAAGCAGAGGATGTAGTCTGCACATTGAGGGTGGGGATACGGAAAAGGCAGTGGACGCCAGAAATGTGCTCTAAGAATGTTGCCTCCAATGGCTGTTTGTTCAACATGGTCAGTTTGAAGAACGCACTGCGTTGTGACTCTGGGGGCACCCACCTATGCAGACCACTGACGTATGAAGATTTGTTGGGTATCATATGGTTCCGGACTTATCTGAAAAACTCTCCTTTGGGGTGGTGGTTCTGCATGTTGCTAGTTTCATCTCAAATTGAACAAGCCAGTACATTTGATGTCTCGAATGAACGGGAAAAAAATGTACGTTGAAGCCATCGGTGAGTTAGGGAAATAAACGCTTTCTGAATTATCTGCGCTGCGCAGTTCGGGAAATAAGAGAGGAGGACAATAAAAGGCTGAAAGGCTATTTCGTGTTGTATTGTATAGTGATTTCTTGCTCTGGCTTTAAACCACAGTATAACCAGGTGCATAACATCCACAGTATACCTGCCATCAACTTTGTTTCTTTCTCATGTGACGAATTATGCCTCAAATAAATGAGCAATCAAAAACTGAAACAGGAACATGGAGAAGAGTCGCAGAAACTTCCCCCCTCCCCCCCAAAGGTTATCACCCTGCATGGAGCGCACTAGTAGTATACCATGTTATATCCCTGAAACAAAACAATGGACGAAGATGAGATTACTCAGACACAGATGGAAACACAAATTTAAAAAGGGTAGTACTGACTCCGTACTGTGTCAGTATAGTCCATGTTTTGTACGCCATAAGAATATTGTATTTCAAGGTCCATAACATTAGCCACACTGCGCATCTTGTGGGTCAACTTAAGTTTTGGGTAACTTTAACAACTTGCACTTGCCACAGGATCTGGAGTATGATAGGTGGTCTGAGGAGCAGTTGACGCAGCAGTGTGGCCAGACTGACCACACCGTGCACAACAAGCCAAACCTGGAATATAGGTACGCTTTCTCGGGGAGTGTCAAATGTGAGCACAATGCTCCTGGTTGTTATGTACTCATTATTTTTCCTTATTTTTATCTTGCGCTGCTCTTTCAAGGATCTCCTCCACCAGTACATCAATTAGTTCGGGGACTGCAAATACTCGATGACAGCTGTTTAAACGCTCGTGAAATGATGCATAAATCTGTGTATCAAGCATTTCACACTCACAATCAGCCTCGTAGCTTCTTTATTTCTCAAATGTTTGTCTGTCACTGCCCTTTCAATAAAGAAAGGTGACATCTTCCCAAGAGTTTCCCAAGGTTCCCAAGTTTTTTCATCTTCTGAAGAATGTGGTTTCATCGGAAGGGAGTTTGAGTATTTAACCGTGCGAGGTTTAATGTTCCGATTGGTCGCCCACACTTGACATTCATACATGTGGGGCTTGGCGGGCTTGTGGGGCATGACCACAACCGCCACCGTCCTTGCATCCTCTTGGCATGGTAGGTAACACCTTAGGACTGGGCTACGTGGTGGCGCCACTCACCAAACATCAGCCCATGACCCCGGACTGCGCATAGAGGGAAGTGTCTTATGCAAACACTCAAGGCTCTTCTGTTGGACATGCCTAATCGCATTAACTCCCTGGAGACAGCTACAGAAGCCTTTATACACAATGTACTGCACTGTATCGGCCGCGGCATCACACCTGCCTAATGTCCAATGAAAAGCACATCTGGTTGTTACACAAACTATACATTCAGTGATTATAACACTGTTAGGAACGCAAACGCTCAGAATGACTTGAAATGATAGCAGTTGGGTTTTCATATGAAGATAAAAGCTCAACGCCTGTTTGAAAAATTGCCCCCACGGTGCCACAGCTTGATTGGGCAGAATTTTAGCTAGGAACCAGCGCGACTCTTCCCGTACACTGCGTGTGAAGCTGTCGGAATACAAGTTCAATGTATTGCTTGATGGCATTTTCTTACAGCCTGAATTGCGCTCAATCAACAACATATGATGATTTGTGAATGTGAGCAAAATGACATTCTCGCAACGAAAGGGGTCGGGAATTTGTTGCAAACTGTTTTATGTAGTCACCCAAAAGGAAACTGTGCTGGAGTAGTTAATAACGAGCTAATTTTGCGAGTCTCAAGATTGTTCCATTATACATTTCAGTGTACACACCAGCCAATGCTTTCCTCAACTAAGCTTACCGTAATAGTTGTCCTTGTTTTAAGTTTGAGCAAATTCTAACTCGGCCTGGCGGTTCCACAGCCCGGTGTTCGTCGCAACGTACGAAATTATAAGTGTGTGCACAGTGTGAACGAGTTTGAGTAAGCAACGCCGAAAATAAAATTATGAAAATCTTGTTCACGCAACGTAGCAGAGTTAGCGAGCATTTTAAATTTCGTATTGCAGGTTGTGATAACAAACTTTTTTTCCTTGACAGCTGAGCGTTTTGGTCAGTGTAACTTTGCCCTGTTATGGCAGTCAGTTGGCGGACCTTTTTCCAGCGAAGAGCGTCATTAAAAAGTATGGGGCATTATGAGCTAACAACCTGTTCTACCATCAACTATTAAAAACAGTCAGAAATAACGAAGCTGTTCATATTACTGTTCGAGTGTGGGATCCTTGCTTAAAATAATGCGTATTTATTTAATTCTGTATAGCAATCATTGTTTTGTTTCTTCCTGCGAGACAAAGTTAAATGTTCGTAAGGAATATTCTGGTAGTCAAGAACCGCAATATACTTAATTGGAAGTGAAAACGGTGAATGAGAAACAGTAAGCTTGACAGGTGAAAGAGTATGTGAAGACAAAAGCATGACACGACATCAACAGTCCACTGAATACTAGCCACAATGGTATAGTCCCTTGCCCCACACTGCAAAAAATGTGTGTTAAGGCTAAAACACATGTACGTAGAAAAACATACATAGGCCATAATTATGTTTGGTGTATGGTTCAACAAACTAGGGACTCCATCTAGCACCTGCGGTGTCGCAGAAGTTTACTAGATGGCACACCCCTTGCTGACTCGGGTTCCTAAGCCTTATGAAACGCAATTCATTTGTAGAAAAATCTACACTTATCCACCTTTAAACCCAATGGTGTGCCCAAACAACGAGCCATATCCCAAACACACGGCTTCGCCAGTGGACTGAGCCAAAGCGCCCGCAGAAAATACCCACATGATGGCGCCACAGTTGCTACAAAACGGCACCATTTGATAGCCCCATGAATGACAAATTAAATGGCATAAAGCTCAATCTTATTAGGTTTTGTACATCTCCGGAAAGTTGCAGTGAATATGGTGCTTTTTGGTGCTTTGAGTCAACTGACCTTTTTTTTCCCCCAGCCAAACAAAAACCGACACAACACTGCCAACGCCGGATCCTCTTGTGCCCTAGGTGGTCTAAATACAGAGCACAAGAAATAGCCTTACACGAGAGGCAGTTTTTTCCTCCTCTCCTATTTCCCGAACCGTAGAGAATACGCGATTTCAGATATTGTCCTTGTGCTCCGCACAGGGGCCCTCTGTCACCCAAGTCACGCGCAATGCGTCGTGGGAAATTGTTTCCATTCGTGCTTGCCTGCCTATTGCTTGAAGGAAGGAGGGAAAACCGAAACTGTTTGCGCTCTTCTTCTTCTGTCTGACTCATGAAAACTAAATCCCAAGGTGCAACATGCCGCTCTCTGGCGGGCCATCCATGCAATTTCTGAAATCGTTTATTTCTCCTAACTCGCCAATGGCTTCAACATATGTTTCTTTTCCCGTTCATTCGAGACATCAATTGTACCAGCTTGTTCGATTTGAGATGGAACTAGCCATGTGCAACTGTTCCATTTGTATGTGACCATCTTGTCCGCAAAAGGTTAAAGAAAAACGCGGTTCATCGACACTAAAGATGTTACAAGTTCAGTTTCAGTACCCACTTAAATGGTAGTTGCCAATGAAAGGTCAAACCCAATGCATTTAATATCCTCTTAACTGGTGTAGAACTGCGCTTAAATTCAGCCTATCGGGAGTAACCTCAGTCTTGGACCCATTTTTCGCATTTCGTTTGCGCCCAGCCAGTGACCATTTCGCGCATCATCTCCAACTGCTGGATGCTTTCCCGACACGGTCACAGACGCCATTCATCTGTCCATTTGTGAGTTGTTACCTGTTCCTCCTCGCTGGGTGTGAAATCGTTCTTGATGTTGAACTGCTTGCGGATTTCTTCGGGTGTCTTTCCTTTGATCATGTTGGCAACTGTCTTGCAGGTAACATCAAGAAGGCCTTTGATGTCCAAATAATTTGCTGCCTGCATAGACATTGTCCGTCGAGACAGCGTTCGATTAATCGCGTTAAATCGCAGACTTTGTAATTGCGTCATTACTAAGACTCCTTGATTTCTGCTGCGGCAAATTCACAATTCTGTGGCACTGACTCGTAAATTCCACGATTTTCCGCGGCAAGCCGGCTGCTTGAAATGGGAAACCCAATATTTTCTGGAATAGTGTGGGAATAAAAAATATTTTTGAAAAAATTACAAATTCAAAGCACTGTTGTGGCTCAGCATTACATACACAATATCTTGCGTTCCCCTCTGAAAAAGAATGCTGTCTGTCGCCTGCAATCATTTTATACTTGCTGAAAGCTCTACAGAGTTTATAGGAACTTTATAGGAAGATTATAGGAAGGAGCTTACAATACATACAAAAGGAAAGAAAGAAAGTTGGCGTTATCCTAAGGAACATTTATCTCTGTGTAAACCGCTTGCTCGTAAACACATTCCTCATGCTAAGCCACCCATCCAGGCATTGGCATTCAGGAAGCGGTCCAAGGGCAGCTTTGTTCACCCATTCGGCAACTTGATAGCTTTTCCCGCACATAGTGACTAAGAATACCTTACATGTCTTTCATCCCCAACCCTTTTTCGAGTAATCATTGATGTCAAATAAATAAGTGACATCTTTGGATGATGTTTACTGGGTGGTGCTCCTACATAGCATATCCTATTTCCTGTATGACATTTTCCTATTGTAGGTCAGACACAGCCTTTGCAGTTGTTCTCTCATACTTTGGGTGTCAACGAACCGTATCTTCAGCAGAAGCGGAGTTGTACGAGCCATGAAACAACGAATAAATGGGTGTACAGCTTTCCTTGTACATAAACATCAACACAGAAAAGACTTTCACAAACGGGAATATCGAGGCCCTCCCGAAAGTTTGGAACTGACTGAGGCCTGCACTCTTAGCGGAAAAAAAAATGAAACCACGAATTATTATTGTGGGAGGCGACGGTTTAATTTCTAACAATTTTTCAGCATTACGAACATTACAGCACAGTCCCGTTGTACATTACTGTAAAGAATGACTATAAATCCCGGCTTGCACTAACCAGAAATAAGAGAGATTCTCGTTAGCATTATGAGACAGTTCACACAGGTGACTAAGTCTGCACAAACTCGAACCGGCGAAATCGGGCAAATTGACGTTTCACGTGAAGCTTATAAACTCGTCTCACTCTTCTATACGAGAAAAGAAGAGGGTGCTTTCTCTTTACATTACACAGGCTCACGGGATAATCCCTTTACGAGCAGCTAAGCAACCTTTTCTACTGGTTTCCAAGGCCATGCCCTAAGTTAGTGAGCCACAAAAGTAATGAGAGGAGAAAGAGGATGCAGGAACCAGCATGTCATCCACACACCCCCCCTACGAGGCAGCACTATGCTGCGCATGCGCACCTCTTGCTCGGCGGATGGATACGGTCTGCGTCACCAGATGGCGCCACAAGGTGACAAGGTTCACTGGGAATTCTGTCAGTTTGTATGTGTACTCATATTTCGTGCTTTTTTTAAAAAAAAACAAGAAGCGATAGACATATAAATATGGTATCTATTGCTTCCTGAAATGGCTATAGAAGTTTAATAAGAACCTGTTCAGAAAGGAACGAGGAAAATTGTGTTTTTTTTTCACATTCGTGACGTCGTCGTAAAATACTTACAACATGTATCAGAAATGTATAGGCGTTATTCAATTCATCTCGTCTCCCTCTTTATAGCGAAACCACCCGCGTTAAAATCTGCATGGTGGTTGCCGACAACAAGCATAAAACATATTCCATAGGAAATACATTGGGACGGAGAGCTCGTATGCACTCTTAAGAGTCTCCCAAACATCAAATCAAAATCCCCCACTGCCACCACTAAACAACACATGAGAGCGACGCTGCCCCTTTCTCAGGCAAAGAACTATGCACAATAAACTTGGGATAATGTTACCTTAAGCTAAACTACAATCTGTCTGCGCTGGTCCTGCAGCAATTTCATAAAGCAGGCTTCAACTCATGCAGGGAAGCATCAGGTGAAGCCCACTTTCAGGTGGTGTTCTTATTCCGCGAATGGTCGGATATTCGGAAGTCTGATTATCGGGTATTCAATTAGGGAATGAAATACTACGAGTGATTGATATTTGATTCGAATTTGACAACTCCAATATCCGCACGCCCCTAAAAACAAGGAATTGCATTAAATCCTGTGCCAAACGAAGGATTCCGCGACATTTCGCAGAATTGTGGGGGCCTTAGTGATCACGTTTACTGGCCAGGTTAGTTATCTTTATTGGAAACCCTTCGCATACCCATGGCATCCCTAAAGCTCGTGCATGCGTAATATCTAGGTTGAATATAGTGCAAAGGCCGGGAACATTTGTTACTAAAAAGGTAAACAAAAGCTAAAGGTACTAAAACGTAAAAAGGTAAAGGTGAATCTTAGTTAATCAAAAAGATAGATAGCTCTGTCAAAAACATCCTGGCCATTAATAGATAAATAGTTAGCTCAGATCATTCTGATGATGATGATGAAACCAGGACTGGTTCCAAAACGTCACTTTTTACATCGTTGAATGTTCTGTGTTGCCTCTTTAGTAACAAATATCTAGGTTGTTCAACTATGTGTGTTGCTGGCATTGTACCCTTGCTTCTCGTAAAATGCGGAAAAGTATTGCAGTGAAATGGTACAATGCCAGTGTACTTAAATGAGCTTTAGTCATGCCAGGACTTACCAGTATAAGCTCAAAGAGAGTACCCTGATCCACCTTGAGAAAATCTGCATCCCAAGATGAGATGTCATCCGTCCGTTTCTCCTTGTTTTCATCATCTTCAGGTGGAAGAGGGTCATCCTTGTGATAAGTGGCCCATTGGATCACTTTTTTCAACACTGCGGAGTTGACGTTTGGGAGGGGCACCACCTCTTCCTCATCCTCATCCATGCCCAAGTCTGTAAAAGAGGACAGAATCCTCACTAATGATGCACACTATACAGATAGGTTTGTTCTCTTTGGAGTCTCGTCTTTCATTATGGACAGCGTCTTCTGTTCCGTAGGTATCTCCTTTGCCAGATAATAACTTAAGATATTGTTTATCGAAGAAAGCTCTTTTAGCGGCTCACATGAAGTGACCCATACTTTACATAGTATCAGCACTGGACGGACTGATATGCAGATTGTAACTCAGATTTTCGTTAATTCCACGTACGACCACTAAGATCAAACTTGATCAAAGACATATAATGCGGGTCTAGATGAACAATGCAGAATAAAGACAGGTTAGCTGGTGTATGCACAAAAAAGGACCGCTCACAAGAGTACAGGCACTTGGTGGTGTCTGCCTGTGTATGCAGGATATGTACACATCAACTCACCTTCCAACATAGTCTTTATTGTGACCGACGCCTTGGCGATATCAACGTCAACTTCAAATATTTCCCCGTCGGAACTCTGGAGCTTGATGTTTGGCATCTGCGCAACAATTTGGAAAGTAAGTACAGAAGAGCAAAAGTTTGCCAATGATAAATACCACGGACCCTGCAAGTAGACTTTTGAGACCCACTGGGTGAAAAACCCTACACAGTGCTGGACAAAAGTTTACGGAACACGTGAGCGATGCATTTTCTCCTCAGCGCGACACTCTAGCGGCAAGTTCACCTTGGTTCAGAGAAGGAGAGGAGCTCACCGACACCAACCGAAACAACTTGGCGAGCACGTTTCAGTGACACCCAAACTCCCACTGTGTGTCGCCCGCCAGCCGCTAGTGCGTAGCACCCAAGAGAAAATACGCAGCTCGCACATTCCGTAAGCTTTTGTCCAGCGTAGTTTTACATATTGGGTTTGGTTTTTCGTGTTACGTTGTGGTCACGATGTAATTCCGGACCATGTCTAGATGAGGTACAGCACTTGATTTGGCTCGAAAAAATATTTTTGCACTACGGAAAATGGTGCGGTTAAAGGGGCAATAAACGGGTATACGAGATGCACATTTTTAAAACTCCAAAAAGTAAATAATGGCTCCAAATCGACCGAATATTCGCCGCACTCTTTCACCCTCATGCCCCGCCCTGCAATGTCCTGGCAACAATGGCGACCCGTCATTTTGACGTAGTGAATCATCAGCCATTTAGAATGTGGGACGATTATACATTAATTTTGTCGTAATATCTCGAAGCGAGGTCAATTCTAAACAATTCCTATTCGTCAAATCCAAGGTAGCCAGTTTAAACCGTGCCAAAATTCCTCAATTTTCTATTTCACACGCGCACTATGTTTTCAGTGCCGTATTGCTCCGCGAAGTCACCGAGATGTTCCCTCATGTGCTGCAGCTTGTGTCCGTGGGGTCCGTCATTTGGTAGGAAAGCAAAATGTCCCCCACCTACAGCGCCCAGAATTTGGAGTTGCTATACATTGGAACATGGTTCCAATGTATAGCCCGGTTCCAAGGATACGGAGAGACTGAATGGCATTGTTTCGTGTTAAAGACGGTGGCTAGAAGCCAAAGAATATTTGGATCACGTTCTTCCATTGAGCGCACGATTGGAGAATGTTCGTCAACCTGTTTTGTGCCCCTTTAAATGAAGTTTGCTTTCAGAACTTAGCGGCGAGACAGCAGTGATAAGCTTAAGACGGCAGTATCAGGTAAACATTAACACACGGACGTGATAACTGTACACACATCGCCTCCCTCTCCTGCTTCATTTGTTCTCGACGGTATGTTTGTGCTTTTGTGTGCGCTCTCGGTATTCCACGTGCGTTGCGTGTGGTGTTCAACTGCTGTTTATGACGGGATGTTTCAATTTCTGTTGCGCCTATGCCGACGTAAGCGACAAATATGGCCTGAAATTTGCTACAGAAGCGAAATGAAAGAAGGGGAAGAAAAGGATAACACTTTAAATGGGGAATAAACGCTATTATTTTCTCGTGGAGAACTAACAGATGCTGTGCTGGTGTGTGGCGTATGAAAGGTTAGTTATGTTAGGAGTTGTATTCCTTATTGTTCAAGAGAGATCGTTTCACGTGCACCGTAATCAACACACTGGCTATTGAGCAAGTGCATGTGAGGTAGATTCTTTTGCGAGGATTTTGTGCTAACCTTCCCCCTTATCGTGATAGGGTGAAGGCACTACGAAGTGGTATTGGTTACACTGCCATTACCCTTATGGTGAGGTGCTGTCAATCACCCTACGCCAATAAGGTAGCGGGCACAAGGTGAAGCATTTCTATCAGACTTCACTATGGGTCAGGTGAAGTAAAGTTGGCATGAACGCAGCAATGACCCCCTCCACAGCTTATCTGACGACCCCTGCTAAATGCTTGACAATGCATAGTGTAATTCCGTGTAGAATATATGATAGTAGAAGACGTGAGGCGACGCAAAACGAAAGTAGCAATAGAGGGAACGCTCTGGCGCGGGTTCATATCTCTTCAAATGTCAGCACAAAAGATGACACGCTATAGATATGCACCTCCTCCCGGACAACGTCCAAGTAGATTTACGCATGTGACAAAATTTTCGCTAATACGTGTTGTAGTTCTCGAAGTGCAGGTCCGCCAACGCTGTTTCATGAAACGTTACGATACATGCGTTGAGGAAGGAAAACGCGACAAAGAGGCAAAGCTATGTGTGTAGGTAGTGACTACAGTGCATGTCTCTCGGGAAAAGAACAAACGAAATGTCTTCCTTAATCAACACCAGTTAAGCCTATTCCATTAAACGGTCGTGCCATGATTCTGAGTTGTCGTTTTGCCTTTCTCATCGTTCCACGTTCTTTTTGATAAAACGCTCCTTGTTCAGTGCACATGCAGTTCATGAAAGGTTACAGCAACCCTGACATAACTTGAAAAACAGCAATGAATTAAGAAACCGAACTACCTCGATCGCCAAAAATTCCTCAGAGGGCTTCGGTTTGGATGTCTGAAGAAAAACGCACAACACGACAAGCAAGTTTAGGACCCCTAGTGATGAAAGAATGAAGTAAAAGTTGCAGATTATGGTACGCTAGTAAAGATCGGAAAGCTTGGTAGATAACCGAGCATTTACAAAGAACGCAATACTTAAACAAACAAAGTGCAGAAAACAAGGTCGAAACAATCGAGACATACAAGGACCCATATACCGAAACCAAAACTACTTAGCAACAACAACGTTTCGCCATCTGGTTTTGTTAAGGCGTACTACCACCCACCGCGCTTTTTCTCCTTTCACTCTACCTATCGTTCTCTCCCTTCTTCAATGGAGAATCTGGGGAAGAGAACAGAGGCAGAGAAAACATTTGCGCCACTCGACCACGGGGTGACGGGGTAACGTAACGTCGAGTCGTATCCTAAGCGTGCAAATCCTCCTTGCACCATTAATATAAAGGAGAAGAAACCTGCAACGTTGTGTTCAGCTGAAGGACTACACTACATAGCTATGGCATAGACAATCGCTGCACCGTCCATTCACCGGATTACGCACATCACAGAGACAAGTTCGCCACCTGTTTTACGGTTGACACGTGAGTTTGTTTTTTGATATAAATTGCGCATGATACAATATCTTGTGTGAAGATTTCTGTATTTGCTTTCACTCTTCAGCTATGGCAGCGGTATTTTGGAATATCCCATTCAACGTTTTTCTTCCTTTCTATTTCTTTTTTGTTTTTCACTCGCTAATAACGATGGCGAAAGGGTTGTCAGGGAGGAAGATATAGCGGTATATATACATTTGAACCCTGAAGATATAGGAACAACGTGGGGTACCTTGTTGTTGGCAAAAGAGTTTGCACCTTTAAGATTGCGTAAAAAGATAATATCTACAATAGATGCCTCAATGCCGATGGGAAGCTTTATGGAAAAAAAAAAAGAAAGAAAGTTTGACTGTCGTCTGCGTTGCGACGCGAAAAGGCGGACAGGAATGACAGGACACCAAATTTCGCACAAACAGCATTTTTCGTTTTTCTTTTTTGAAGCGTGATTTATGCGTCAGATCAGGAGAAATTTTCAATTGAAACATATTTTATGCCTAATTCTCGAGTACACCTACATAGATGTGCCTATAGTGGAATCCCAAATCCCCCCCCAAACGGTGACCGTTAAAAATATGACACAGTCGAGGAATCCGGCTGTAGCGTACACTATGTTGCTGAATCGTCCAGTAACAGGATTCGGTAGAGTTCCAAAGGGTTCTTACAAAGTCCTCGAGAAAGAAAAAAAGCGAGAAATGCGCTTTTCAAATGGAGTTGTGGGCAAAATAGTTGAAGCATTTCCATCCTTTCACTGTTAATTTTAGAATTCCTCCAATGTAGCTTCCTTCATTCTACTTCCTCTGTTTACATGTGCTTCACGTCGTGTACACAAGTACTTGCGAGTAAGTTATCGAATCGGAGACTGCTAGATAGACATGACTGAGTAGCTTGTGCCGTGTCCAGCAAGCGATGGTATCGGTGCCTTCTCTTGAAAGCGACTCACGAGCGCAAATGCCCGGCTGCGAATGTGCTGGTTTTATTCGTGCGCTCGCTGTGTCTCCTTACAATGTAGAACGACACGACAAAAATTCATTTAGACCATTCCACTTCCACGCCGAACCGATCAAGACCCACCCTCATCTCATTAAAAAAAAAAAGAATAAGAAAAGAAAAACAGGCACGCATAATGTCATTCCGCAAATGTTAGCGACTTTTAATTTAATTATTTTTATTTTATTAATTTAATAATGAATAGTTGTAATCTAATATCTAATAAATATCTACGTGGAAAAATAATAATCGAAATTCGATCGATGAAATTACGCGCAGAAAATAAATCCCGTGAGACCTTGAAACCCCGTTCTGCATTCGCACACCGCTTTCAGTAAACGGACCACGAGATCGACCGTCAAAAACTGTCTCATGTGAGAGGCGCGCACTGCGGAGCTTGGATGACGCCTGGCGATCAAACGCGAGAAGTTATGGTTTGACAACATTCAACCCGCATGTTTATGCTGTAAAGTCGGCTTCACCACGTGCCCTTCGGTCAACGCGGTGAAGTAGCTCGACGATTCTGGTCGTAACTTTAGAAAGTATAGACTCTTTTTTGAGGCTGTCATGCAAGAGTTGCAAGTGATGAAACACTTGCCCTATATCTCATGCCGCGTGGGGTGTCGGATGTCGAGAGCCTGCACGGGTTTCACTGTTAACGAGCTTGGCTCGCTGAACAACAGCCATTTGTGTCTCACTGGTAGTTGCGTGTCACGAGGAAGTAATGTTCGTGGTCCTCCGTGTAAATAGCTATACTCAAAGAGCATCCCGCTGCAAAAATGCTGCGAAATCGCATCTCGTATTCAAAGTGCAATATCTTGTATCCGAACGGTCGTCCTCCAAATATATGTTGAGCATTTCTAGTGGTGAGGATGCGCAAAACGTTGAGGTTCGAAATAGAAACTCATTTATTTCCTTTTATTATTATTTTTTCTTATTCCATTTAAAATGTACAGAGTTGGACATATGACTGCCAACGACAAAGTGTATCAGTGGAGCATTCTCCAGCTTTGTTCGTACGATCACTTGGCCCTTAACCTAAATAGGGATTCTGATAAAATGTTACAAAGTTTTAACAAATAAAGTTTTGAATAGGGTTTGAGATATTGAGGTAAGTTAACTGGCTGTTGGAAAGAGTGTGCCCGTAATGACTTATTGGCGTAAACAGGACGATGAGTGTTGTGTCTGCACCCATCATGCGTCGGGAGATACTGCATGCATTTCACATAACAAACGAGCTGGATATTCTCCTGCTCCGGTACAGTACAAAGCACGCTCCATATACGCATCCCATTCAGCTGCGTTACCGTGGGGTCGTGTCCCACCGCAGGCTCCGAGGACCCCGTGAAGTCTGCCCAGGACGCACACAAACAGTGCTGTCCCCTCCAGAACCTTTCATCTCCGTTGGAGATGTCTGCCAGGCGCAAAATGTGCTTTGCTAACTTTTAATTTATTAGGTGGACTAAATAATAATTAATCGATAATTGCGTCAAGTGGCTTAAGTCAGCGATATATATGATCCGAAAGATGTAAAGAAATTGTACAGAACTCACGTTGACACCGTGAACGAGCTATACGAAGACACATGAAGGGCGTAGTTGCCATCCGAGAGAGGACGTTTTATGCACACAGGGTGGAGTCATTGAAAGAGATCCTTCTTCTTGTGAGCATGTTCAACTGGGACATTTTATTCTATAGCGTCAAGTGAACGCCCTCTTATCTCCAGAAAATATGGAGGCTTTGTGTCGAAAAGGTAGCGAAAGATAACGTTATTAGGGGGTTGAGTAGATAGGACGGGCACTCTACAAAAACAAAATCCATCAATCTGTCAAAATATGGTGAAGTGGATGACCTATGTTGTTCATATACAGATGATCGCTATTCTGATAGAAGAGCAGCCATGCAGGTGGTTTACATGGGAGAAGATTGGCGGGTTGACAACCTTCATCACATGGGAGCGTTTGGGTGGAGCTTCCGTCATTCCCGTAACCGCCACGCAGTCTGAGTTATGCCAACGACGACCAAAAAGAAATTCACATAAAGACGCGTCACGATAAGCAATCATGGATGTGGTTCTCTGCCCGATAAAATGTGACGGATTACAAAACGGATGCCTCGGCAATAGTTGCGGCTCGTGCCCAAACCATTACCACGAAGACAGGATGGAACAGAAGAAAAATGAATTCGAAACTACCACGACAACAGAGCCCCCCGTGTTATGTAAACATTGCTGCAGCGACTGAGCGTCACTGTGGTGTTTGCCGGCCAGCCTCGGAATTAACATAGTTCTCGGGGCTGAAACTCGTCAACAGCATTTTTTATTTCATACTGTTTTACGCGAGTAAAAGCCGCACGTGGTTTGGCGCGGAGTTGCCATTCCTGGAGATATCGCGCGTAATTTGTTATTTATTTCAAATGACTCGGCGCGGTCTCACATAACGGGATGTGCTGAAGATGAAGAATGACCGCTTATGGAGAATAAATGCAAGAATGTATCCGTAGTGCGTAAACGAAAAGAAAGACTCCGTTAAATTAATGAAATAGTACTCAACATAATTGTCCCACGTGAGTGATATGCTGAATAACAGGGCCCCACTGTGGACTCCGAAGGAAACGAACCTAAAGAAGAAGTGGTGGTTCTTCTCCATATTTTTCTTTCTTTTTCCAATCCAAGAAGTGGTGGTTCAATGGATATGACAGGCTTTCGAAAATTGTTGCCTACGATATGTGCAGATTTTTTTCTTTACCTTCTTTTTTCAACGTAATTCAAGTTGAAGATGAAACGGATTTTGTTTCGCGCTGAGAGTGACCGTCTGCCCCATTCGTCATTCAGTAGTGACGTCATATACGTCGTCTTCCTTAGGGATGGACAACGCAGCCGCTGAGGGAATGCAAGACAGAGGCGACGTTTTTGTCACACCTGTAAAGTGATTAATTACGTGACTCGAGTGTATTGTCAGTAATTAATCGCCTCCAAGGATTACTTTCCGTATTATGTAATCGTAACTGTTGCTTAATTACTTTGCGAGTAATTTGTAATGCACGTGGAGTTGCTTTGCGTGCGGTTGGGGATTTAACATCGTTTGAATCATTTTCACCACGATATCCGCGATTTTTATTCGTTGACGGAAGGTTATGGTGGCCTTTAAGCCAGACAAGACTGCTTTTGAACGCCAATGTACATTACAAGCTGTGGACACGATAAGTAGCATTTCTTCTGTGTTAGCCATTTCACTTTTAAAGAAGTCATAAAATTTCTGATGTGCCTTCGCTGCCTTAGTTCAAGCATCTTTTTTGTGTGTGTGTGTTTCTGCTAAGCGTAGCCATTGTGCTCCGTCAGTCAACCCTTCAATTCACCCTTTCAATAAATATTTTCACATTTGCTGCGTTCCTTGAGGAAGAAGAATAAAGTTTGACATTAAAACTTTATATTGAAATGCGTAGAACTCCATTCCTTACCACAGTAACAGTCCAGTTACAATTATGATTTTGTAATTGTAACTGTAATGTAATTAGTTTTCTGAACACGTAGTTGTAATTGTAGTTGGATTGCTTCCGAAAAGTTATTCGTACAGGTCTGACTGTGACACACATGACAGAGGCGCTGGAAGACCTCACTTTCTTGTGCAGACACACACGCGAGCAACATCAAGGGCAGTACGAAAATGCAGAATCCCAGCAAGGGGTCTTCTTACTGTGAGGATTCTTCTTACGTTACAAAACACACGCACACACACTCGCTTGAAAAACGGGGGAAGCGAGAAAAGGAGAAACTCCGTTGTTCGAGGCGTTGCGTAAGGACAGGTGGGAGAGACCGACACGGGGGCGCCACAGTCGTCTCGACGTCGTGGGTGGAGAGGTCGTCCAGGGTCGTGGGAGGTCGACAGCTGTAAATATGACACTCCAGATTAGGCTTCGACAATGCTTGCCAGCTCTCATTCCCAAGTCTGTTTGTATACGCGTAATGTGTGCACATCCGAGGGCGGGGCTATGTGTGCACCTCAGTCCTCCTGAGGAACGTGGACCTGCTAGGGTCGGTCGAAGAAGTTGGCGTGGGATTCGTACTAGGAGACCAATGTGGCTTATAAAGGAAAATCAACTGATCTGGTTTGTGTCTGTGAATGAGGGGAAGGGAGGATACAGCGACGTTTAACGAGGCACAGAAGCATACGGAAACAATGCCCTGTACCTGCTGCCGCCGTTCCCTCGACGTTGTTCCCATCATCAGCATCACCGGCGCCGTCGAAAGTTGCAAGTGGAAGGACAAATTAGAAGAAAACAGGTCTGCTGGCTATGTATGGCGACATAGCCTCATATCCGGCGGCAGGTCCAGATCCTCGTTTTTTCTTTGGGGGGGGGGGGGGGTTCATGTGTGGAAGGGGAGAGACGGAAATCCCACGTGGGCCCTGCCCCCCCCCCCCTCCTCGGATCCTTGAGTCTGAGAATACAGAGGCGGACAGAAATGGTATATGCACAGCAGCAGCGAATACTCTTAATAGGGTGAAACAGGTTACAGACGGGATACGAGGAGGCTATCCGAGAATAAAACCGTTCAGAAGAGGAAGCTTTTGCATTCTTAAATATTTCCCACTTGGTTGCAAAGATCATGTGGTTCGTAAACCACAAAACGCGTAGGAGAGGAACCGTTTCAGAGGACGGTCGAACGCTCCCACTGCAGTTCACGCAATTTTGCCTTCGCGAAGAGTACTAATATATGCACGAGGAAGCTGCTATAGTAACACCTACACCACTCCAAGTAACGCGTACCGAGCGAACAGCTGCTGACGCACGTTTGTTCCGGCACGCCAAACAATAACAAAGCTGCGCAGCTAACGTATATGCCCACACGTACGCAAAGGAAGGACATAATCCTCTGGCAAGTGACTGCGGTGGGATCCGTCCCGCCTGAAGAGAAAAAGTCGCTGTTATCTAATTTCCGTGTAGGATAACATTGCGATATAATCCGTGCATACGCACGACCGACATTCCCACATAATATTCTAGAGGAAAAAAAAAAAAAAGCTGCCGAGGTGGATGAAAGTGACAGCCGCGAAGTATCGACCCTGTCGTCTGCTACGGAATATCTTGTGGACATTCCCCATGGTCTACTGGAGTATTCTGGAAAGTGTCGCACGTGTGACTATATGGTAGTATAGCGGGTTCGTGAAATTCGTGCGTCTCGTTCAAGAAAAGTCAAGTACATATACTCTACTGCATAGCACGCTCAAGGACCACCACTGCGCAGGATCGTAGCGTTATCACTCCCGTGATGTGGAAAGCGCGTGTCGCACGGCTGTTTGTGATTATTAACATAACTGCATATGCGTCACAAAAAGGCGCGCGCCAAACGCTTTCAAGGGAAAGAATGGCGGGATTATGGTTGGTTATGACAAGAGTGCGGACTTTAAGGCAC
Source organism: Ornithodoros turicata (assembly GCF_037126465.1). Classification (NCBI taxonomy): domain Eukaryota; kingdom Metazoa; phylum Arthropoda; class Arachnida; order Ixodida; family Argasidae; genus Ornithodoros; species Ornithodoros turicata. The sequence goes on from NC_088205.1 coordinate 564,942, forward strand.
TAAGAACACGCATTTTAGGAATCTAAAAAGGCTCTAGATGCAAATGATCTAACATCAGCTTGACCCTGGTCAAAAGTCCCCGATGTAGAGTTGGTCTCTGTTCATCATGTTCTGATCACACATTCCAATGACAATGTTTACATTACAACATCCAAGCACTGCATCAGCCAACACCGACAGCGTGTTTATCGGGATTTGACATTTTTGTGACATTGCAACTGTTACACATTGGTTGCCGGAGTTCCCTCATCACATTAACGGTTCCCAAAACATACGTTATTGATCGCATCGTTTTCTTAAACCGCTTACTACTAAACTCCCTAATATCGCTCAACACTACGGAGTTTTGAGTACAACTAAGGTGTTTAATAGACCGGTTTCAAAAGCACGATCGGTTTCCATAGAGTCCTTCCGTTCCACCAAATTTCCGATTCCAAGTCATAGCAGTAATTTCCTTCCTGTATGGGAAAGAGGGGTTCGTTGTTCCATATAGTGGTGATGCATCTATAATCCCTGAAGTGAGTCACTGCTCCCACCACGAGATTACAGCCACATGTGGCGTCTCTGATGAGGAGGGTCGCCCACACTGTCTTTAATCGGTGGGCATCCGAGCAACATCCCCTTGCCGTATATCGCTACTGTTCAGTCTCTGGCGGATGACTCAATTCCCCATGCCAATGAGTACTACACTATGTTATATAATAAGAAGTGGACGACAGATTAGAGGAAAATTAAGAAAAACTAGTGGGTAATTTAACGCGACGGTTCTAATATACTATGAGACGTTTAAAAGAACAGTCGACGTTTCGACAGTGGTACTGTCTTCGTCAGTATATTGTGCGTTAAATTACCCACTAAATAAACTAGTTTTTCTTAACTTCCCTGTCAACCTTTTTAACCTATATATACGAAGAAAAATTAGCCGAAGCTCCGTGGCTGGCCGCACACAAGTCTTGACGACTAGAGCAAAAAAAGGAAAGGAGGGGAGTAAGTGGCAGTATGATCGATACTGATGACACCACAACCCTCGCCGCCGCCAGTCACGTGCTTACGGCTGCCAATGGGAATGGACGAGACTCTGTGCAGAGTGTGTATCTTGCTAAGTAACGCACGCAGACGTAGAATAATAATCCTTTTTTCCTCGGCATCTATAGTGCCTTCTGGCGAAACCCCATGCCGAAGTGGGAGTGGTGTAGTACAACTGCTCGTATGATGTATAAGGCGACATTTCCTTGAGAAAATCGCTTACAAGAGGCCCACCCTCCAAGGTCGTGCTGGACATGGGAGGTGGTCGACTCCATTCGTACGCCACTCATGGCCACATTTGCTTCGCGGCGCTAGCACACCAAACTACTAACTTTACTCGTGTTAAAGGCAATGAAATATAGAAGGACGACGAACTTTGTGGTGATGGCGACTGGGAGGTGATCAAATCGGATGTGCTGTCTAGCATGTTTTCCTCAATGTAGGCCCTGTCAAGTCGGCCCAGGACGCAACATGAAGCCGACCAGGTGGGAAATACACAATGACCAGTTGGATCGCTATTGATACCATCATTTCTAACCCGAGGTTGTGGGATACATCCTCAATTGCAACTGACATCCCACATAATGACAACCTTCTTACTAACCTACTCCACTTAATTCTCATATACGCCAGCGCATTGTGTCGTGGTTGCATATACGTTGTTAGACCATAAAGGGTGAAAAATTTTGTTTTGCGCTTGGCAGCGATGTGCCAGAGTTTCCCCCAGTATTGGCGCAATTTGTGTTCGTCGGGGAGCGCGATCAACAAAGCTGGCAATGGAGTGATCTCCTCTCATAGAGACATTCCGCGCGGAGTATCCTTCCTCTCTTCTATCCGCTTCATTGAACACAAAGATGGCTTAATTCCGAGGAAGATAGATGTGGCAGCTAGATAACCCAAAAGAGCATTTGGGAGCCGTAAAATGAATCTCTGCGCATTTGCTGTTTTTACACCTACACACGAGCCTATTGAATTTCATACGGGCGACAAATTTTATGTAAGCAGTTCCTCTTTCTCTCTCTCTCGATATGTCCTTGGCAGAAACAAACAATTAAGATTTATTAAAAAGCAACCCCGCTGGTTGGAACCAAAAGCTCGCTGTCTCTTCTTAATAAATCTTACTTAGTGCTGTGTGCATTCAAGGACACGATTGACTTGAACCAACTATACCGCTCTTCTCGACGTGTTTTACCGAGCGATCTGCCTTTCACGGGACGGTATGCAGCTGAGAAGCGGAGGGAGCCTCGTAGGTTTGACATTTGTCATAAACGGGGCACTACGGTGCAAAAAATTCTCCTTTAAAAGACAATTGGCCCGCCCCGAAGTTACGCGGGACAAATGTCACTTGAATCGATGTAAAAATGAATCCTAAATTTTACAGAAAATGGTGTAAAAGACACGTACAAAACGGGCATCCCGCTAACACCTCCCAGTCTCGACGTGACGTGGCAAGCACGCTAACCACTCAGCCACGCGAGCTGGTCGGAAACTCATCTGGTTCTGACATCGCGGCACGCACTTCCGCCAATGATGCGGCAACGGGCGGGGTCACGTGCTTTCGAGAACCAGTGCTATAGTGGACGCGAGGTTCTCGCTTCTCTGACGTCAGAGCTTATCCCATGATGATTTGTATTTCACCCGCAAGCCCCACTCGTAGAAAAATGCATTTCTTCCGCAATTATCTTGCGTGTAGTACAACACGTCACAACGCCTTTAATTTCTCTTATATATTTCGGGTATCTTTGACGATGCCGATGCATAGCCGAAAATCGCCGGTGCTTATGACGCAAATAAGGAACGGGCGCTGCAGAGGGTTATGAAACAAAGAGTTGGTGTCATTTGTTGGAAAAAAGAAGACATACGGAATCATCACTGACTACCTAGGCTGACGAAGGGAATGTCTAGCACGACAAAGCCGTCAAATGTATGGGACCTTTTTTTGTGCATTGTTATCCCGAGCGTCGGTTGATGATGTATATAAGTCATTCTGTGGCTTTTTCTTACGTCATAGAGTTATGGTTTTGCGAATATAAAACACGAGGACGGACGGATGTTCCTCATGAACGCCTTTTCTGCTGCTTCTGAACGTTAACTCTTTCGTTTTTCCCTCGTACGTTTCTGTTTCTTTTTGATGATGATTGAAAGAAAAAAAAAGGGGGGATTGTAGCCCTCATCACGAGGGCCGGCTACCCCAGATCACCTAAGGAAAGGAATGCCAGACACATCCACCCACACCCACTGGAGAACGCCACAGACAGGATCATAGCCCGTCTAACAGCTTGGTGAGCTTGGTAGCTGTGTAACGGCTCGCAAAGCTGGCAGTTGAGTGCTCGTTTGCCGTGGGCCCAGCACCTTCTGCACTCCGCAGGGTCGATTGTCAACCCGGCCTAACGCGGCTACAAGTCGGTCACGACACTCAGAGTATCTTGGGCACATAACTATAATATGTTGGACGTCTTCGATTGAGCCACAGACTGGACAATTAGGAGAGTCCGCCTTCCCAAGCCTGTACAGGAGTCTTGACGTAAGCTGCCGTGGCATGGATGTTGGGAGGATCAGGCCTAGTTCGGGGTCAACCCGGTGCAGAAGGGAAGATCCAGCCTCGCCACAAAACCATTGATCAGCTTATGGCTTCGCGTCCGCCTTCGTGAAGTAAACACGGCGGAATGCACTATTTCCATGTGCTTTCCCGGCGTTGTGTTCTTTTTGGTCTGTCGTTCGACGTTCATGCCATCCATGTTACTAGCAAGAAGACGGAAATTGGAACCTCACGTGTGCCTTCCATTTCTCTGCACCGGCACGTACAAAACCATACCCGAATAATTAACGTGTACTAGAGGAAACCGATGCGAACTCAAGTACTCGCGAAATATTCTGCTATAGAGCTCCACTTCCACAACCCACGAAGAACAGTACATAGACTTTGAACAGGGTTTTTAGAAAAACAGCTCTGTCGGGGAGGGTCTGGCACTCCCATTTGGAATTGAAAACACTGAAAGACAGCCGTTTTTTAATAGCTTACTGTTTCTCGTAGGCTTATTTTTTTCAATTTGTTAGAAGAAGTTTAGAAAGAAGTTTATTTTTATACAAGTTTGTTAGAAGTGTTAGAAAGAAGTTTATTCGAATGCATAAGAACATTTTTGAAACTGAAGAATACGTCAGCTATGGCCATACCATCGTGTGATCCTGATTTCGGGAACGTAGAAGAAGCAAGACAGGCAAGACAGCAGTAAATAAGTAAGCAGTAAGTTTCATTCAACGTTACATACAAACCCTGCCATTTATAGTTGCTGTTGAACAGGAGACGGAGCAACGTGATTTGGAGTGGGCTCTGTGCCTGCACATAATATGCTGTCGACAGGAACATTTTTCGAGAAGTGCACGGACAGACGAGGTCTAAAGGATGTTTTGTAGCCCCGTATACAAGCACTGCGACCGTGCCGTAGTAACCAATTCAGCGGCACGAGCGTCAAGTAAAAGCTCAGACGCGTGACTGGATATCCATAGCGTGGCTATTTCTGCACAACAGCAAATTGATTTGGGCTCCGCTTATCGGCGCAAGAACACATTAGGGCACTCCCCTCTACCAAGGATAAAGCTGGCGTTTTGTTTTCTCCGCAAAAGAGTGTCTGTCGCGCTCAGCATATTCTGTGCCGGATTCCAGCATGAGGTGTTCTGCAACGAATTAGTTCCTGGGAAACCATCCATATGGGTACATAAATCCCACGAGGCTCCACTCGTGGCTGGTTTTTGTATGACCAGGCACCATTAAGCAAAAATAGCCTGGTAATCTGCTTCATGAATGAATAAGGCTTTCGAGCAGCGGTGAATTCCGTTTCTAGAGCACGGACTCCTAGGCAAACGTGCATTTTCGATGCAGAAGCACCAACTGGGTGCTGGGGAACCTCCTGTATCGATTCGATAGTGCCTATATAAATGACTATGATGTCGTATATGCTTAATCAGATTAAACATGAAGAAATGTCTATAATAGCCCTAAAGCGGTGGCGTAACACCGTTTTCCTGGCGAAACTGACATGGGTCACGTCCTTTTGAAACTATCGATCGTTCGAAAGAAGCGTTTATCTCAAATGTATTGAAATGCAAACTGAGAATTGAAAATCGATTACTCGGCAAAAATAACATTTCATACATGAAATTCATTTCATTTCATTAAAAATACATTTCACTCGTCATAAAGTTGTTGATTACTCGTTTTTTCTCTCCATTCCAGCATTGCGTTGTCCCGTGGGTCGTTATTAAAAAATATAGCCACGTTTCATAACGGTTTTGTAGCAACGCAGCGCCCAGAAGCTTTATTTGAATTTCCAGCCAGGGCGTTCCGTACACCTTTGAAAAGTTGTTTTTCTCGTGACGTCCCCTCACTTGGTGCCGATGTTCCTGCCGAGAAATGGCGACAGTGCTACTCATCACGTGGTGTATTTTCTTTGCTCCGCATGCAAAATGCCCCTTGAGTGTGACCTGCAGCAGCAAACGAATGGTACACCTAGATATCAGTCCTGAGTCTCGATGAGCCCTCACATCTGGGACATATGTACTGTGATAACGATAAAGACGTGTTCGAGCCTTTGTGATACGTGCTCATCCTTCCCTTCATTTGAGCGACCTTTACCTTCTAGATTGCGAGGTCCGGCCATGAGTGTGAGATATATGTTCATTGAAGCTAACCAACGGAAGCTACAGAAATGATGATTACAGTCTGCATATGAGCAGTCTGTTGAAGGACAATGATGTAACGATTTATTTATTTGTTTCAGGCTGGTCCCAGAAGGGACAATGGAAGGAGTAGGGAAGGTACATAAATTATGATATGCACACATAATACATCGTAAGTGAGTCGCGGGGCCCCAAATTACCTTTGACGATCGGTGACACGACGTTCAACATCATTTGCGTTGATGAGTTTTTCCAATTATTTCGCGCGACATATTATGCAGCGAATAAACGTGCTTTACAATTAATGTTGCTTAGCGTATCATTTATACAAACAAGAACCAGCAAAAGTCTCAAGATGTGGTATACCCCAGATGTCTTCGCAGGATGACGTAAAGCAGCACAGAGGGCCATCTGATGAAAGTGTGTGTGCCATTTTAGCGCATAGTGGTCAAAGTTTTTGACGTGTGCAATTTGTTTCCCAGAAAAAAAAAAAAACTCACATAGACATGGTTCCGCGCGTTAACCCTTAACTCCGGGTGTAACGAGGGGGAGAAGTATGATGTGACGTCACCGATGAGGTTACAGGGACAACTCGTTCGATCACACAGGGGTTGACAGATGAAGCAAGATTTCGAGCAATGTTAAATGACACCTCATTGCTCTTTTATTGCCTGGGGGCTTAAATGTCAACCACTGTTATGCCTTCCAAGATCGCCACTCCTAAGCTTTTGTAAGTCACGCCAGGTAAAACAAGGGGTTGCATCCACACCCTACTGGAAGGAGTACATTCAACCTCCCCACTCAGCGGAATTTGTCCTCCGCTCTGAGCATAACGAGAGGGGTTCTACAAATACCCTAAGACCATCTGGTTCCCCGAGCACACTTACGACCACGTTCTTCCCCTGTCGAGGGCATCCGGAGATTCACTGGGTTCGTGCGCGCTTCCATACAAAGTTCATTTCTATGGGTTTCTGCTAAGCATCGAACGTGAAATCCTTTTTTGTGGATTTTCATGCAAAATTATATCTGAGGAAGGAGAGAGTTACCTGGAAGGTTCTTAATAAAAGATGAGAGTGGTCAGCCAAAGTCTAATGGCTCGCTACTACGTCTCCGAAGCCGATCAGGTCCGAAATATCAAAGAACCAACAAGTAATACAAAGTGTGTTTATTGTCGTCGAGTAAGAGAACCAAAGAATTGAAAGTAACTCCGTGATACTACGAATATCTGCGCTTAGTTGATATACAGAGAAAGTACTGCTCGTGAGACGGTTGTCTGAAATCGCCTGTCAGTTGTTCTGCAGCCGATATTTCCTCGATTGCCATCGAATGTATTTGAATGTGGACCATACGCTGTTTCTTACTCGAAATAAATGATCTCGCAATACCTCCAGATTTGGATAAACCACAGGAGTTGAGACGAGCGTCCGCGTACATCTATTCAGGTATAAACAAAAGGCTGAGAAAAAGAACGCATGTACACTTGTGAGGGACACAATCCCATCTTGTACAGTGACAACAAAAATGTTCCTCGATAGGATTTCTCAGGCGTTCTTCGAGCTTACTAGATACTACACTGAGGTGTCCCCGAAAATTATGTTCTCCAACGAATAAAATGCGAAAGAACGATGAGCGCACCTTGGAATAAAACCTTCTGCTCGTGAAAAGAGCGCAGAACGAGAGGACGTCGTCATGTTCGCTACTTCCGTCACGTGACCAGTGACGTACAGTTGAAGCAAACATGTGACGTATACGAGGAGACCGGTTATATTTTGCTGTGGTGGGCAAGAAGCGGGAAAAACGCGCCGGCTGATAATGCCGACCAGCATGCTTTGCGCAGCATCGTATCGGCCGTCTGCGGCTACTTTCTCCGATTGAAATTTCATTGCAATAACGCAGTGACACCTGGTGGAATTTCGAGCTCCTTTAATTGCACCAAAGGAGATGCTGATCAGGCTACGTCTTGACTAGCTGGATTCCTTGAAGGATGAAGCTTTTTTTGCACAACTAAAAACTGCTCAACGCCTTCTGGTTTTTAATTGAAGAAAAGCTCGTGTAGAGTTGCCACGTGTTCTGTCACAAATACGACGAGGACTGTTTCTCCCTCTTACCCTCTCCTTTCTGAACAAGAGAATGTACAGGGAGCTTTGATTTAGCGGTAACTGCAAGCAGGTCGACACTGGGAAGGATGTCATTCGTTGTCCCTTTGACAACGTCACCGTGAACTTATCGTAGATAGCGGACACCGTGGCCGTGACTCAGAATTCTTATCGCCTGATTGGGTGCGGTGTACGTACGTTATCAATGGTCCGTTAACACTATGGTATTCCATGGCACCCAAAGTCATGGCTTCCCCGCCATCGTCGTTGCGCAATCAACTGGATACGTTCTGGAGTAGCCGGTATTACATTTTTTCGGTCCAATCCCCTCTAAACTGCTCTTTTGTGGTTGCCCTTGTTCTTGCATTACATTTTCTCCTTGAGAACAGAATGAAGCAAGATTGGCAGATCGGTTCCTGTATATGGTGGTGGTGAGACATCAATGACGTCACCACGGGTGGCGGCTTCCCTCGAAGGCGCCATTTTATAGCTCCTAATGCCGGATATTCCAGAATGGCCTGCTGCTTTGCATGTCGCAATCAACATCTCACCTCTTATCAAATTCACGCATACAACATTGGAAACATTGTTGCTAAGCCACAGCTATAGGACGCTGTATACGAGGGCACCCACCTTCTCGTTCGCATATAAGCTCAGGCTTTCGCTCATTACCAAGTAAAATTGGAATTACCGGCAATGCGATATAATTGCATTGCTTGATTGTCAGTCTAGACTGCTCCTTTCGCGATCACATAAACACGGCTGTGTATATACGCATTCCTGTACGTCTGCATGGAATGGAGAGTGACGTCTGCCACCTGCAGCTATAGCTCGAATGTTCCTCCGGCGTCGAGAACGGCGGATCCATTCGCTTTCACAGCCACAAAGGATGCTACCCCTTGTTTTCCGACTGCCGCTGATTTAGTGCTTGTGGCTAACACCTATAGACTGTTCGCAATGCGGTCTCGCTCCGAACGGAATGGGAATGAAACTCCAATGCGCGATCAAGGTAAGCAATGGGGACTGGAGGGTTATGTATACCATGCCCCCGAAGCCAATGTTTTTGTTCATACTTTTGTTGCCCTGCGCGGAACTCTCTTATTGTGATATAGTCTTCGATAAAATGATATACCGACATCACTCGACAGTTCAGAAAGCTGTTTGCACCACATAGGCACAACATAGGCGTTCAAGTAGACATTTTCGAAAGCAGTGTGATACTCAAAGTTCCAGCGTTGCGTGGAGGTTTCAGATAAGCTGTGTACGGGATAATATAATTCAGGGATATTTCCAGGATTATCGTTTGGGGGTGATGCCCATTTCTGTTGTTTTTGTGGCGTTTTTAGCCTTTCTCATCGGTGCTTTGCGAGACTTTTATGGGGTGGTGTTATCCCACAAGGAGTCCAGTTAACTGTACGCGACAGGAGCAGAGCATGGCATTGACGTACGAATGTAATCGCATAACAGGCTGCCGCAATAAACTGCAACAAGTGCGCACTGACCTACAGAAACATTACGCTATTTATCCTTGAACGCGGTAGGATAGGCAAATGTATTCACACGCCGGCAGTTCTGTCGACAATGCTCTTAATTAACGAGCTTGTCAGTTCAGCTCAGTTTATGAAATATGGCGCGCCGCCTCTCATATCTGTTAGCAACAAAGAAAAGAAAAGCAATCCCAGCATCCATGTAGCACGTGTGTGCGTGTACGATACGTCATTTCGTGTTCATCGCTGTTGCTTTTGCTCTGTTTGCTCTGCATATCGTCCGTTGTTTTTACCGGCTCATCCCGATTAATGTCGTATTAAAGGAAAAATGGCTAGATGAGCATATCGTTAACACATCTGCTACCCGCTGGACAATACAGGTTGGTGAACAGGAGCCTCGTCTTCTGGAAGGAAGGCAGTCTTGCCCAACCTTCATTTACGATATAAACTGCGAGTGAACGCCTTACCACTTATTGTGCTCAACAGCCTCGTCTTTCATACCGGGCTGGGAGATTCTTTGCGTATTGTTGACGAGGCATAAATCACAACTGCCCCGTTGTGGCTTTTTCTTTTGGTTCCATCCCAAACCACTTGCCGACGGCCTTGAAGAGGAAAACGAGAGCTCCATACAGACGCTAAATAATATATCCATTTCGAAAGTGACGTCAACTGGCTCGAGCGACGCAGGGCGATGCGTTATTTCGAGAACACTTGAAGCCTCTACTTCACTCACAGGAAGGTTATTTGGGGTCACCTTGTATGATGCTCAAAGGAGCTTTCATGTCAGCTGGCATCTCTTTTTCTTACAGAGAAACCTTTCCGTAGAACCGTGCTTTTCTCAACTAGGTGGATTTCTTTTCAAACTTGTTTACATGCATAGCTCGGCGCAATCATGATCGCAATGCCTTATCAAAGCCTCATGATCGCGATCATGAGTGCGATCACGAAGCACTGGCAAGGCCGAGCTATGTTTACATGTTACAAGACGCTATAGATGGGGAGAAAAAGCAAACTCAAAGCTCCTCTGGAAACAAGATGTCCTCAACTTACGTTGACATCACGACCGCGACACTGCCAGCGTCATACCACAGTCCTTCCCAAGTGAGCGAGAGCTGGTTCACGATCGGTGTTTTAGGTCATGCATCGCAGTGTCAACGCACTGTATATGTATATACAGTATACTGTACTGTATTACATGTTCGACTACGGCTGTTCGGTCTGTATTCCGGCCGTGGTTCGACCCGCTCGCCGATGCAGACGACAACAATAACAATGGCCGATATAGTTTTTTTTCTTTTTCGCCTGGGGATGGTGCGACAATGGTACCGTTCATATTACGCAGCTGAACGGCTGCAATAAGTGGCACAACAACAGAGTGCAAAGCGGTCGCCGTGAGAACGCTTCCTATAGAGCTTGTCACGTTACTCTCAAACCACTAGTCCCCGTGCGCTCCTTAGCTTCGTTCCCAGCGACGACACAACAGGAGTGGACTGCCAAACTCGCTCTTCCCATTGGGATGAATACTGACTGACGATAACGTAACATCCCATATAACTAGTCATCCGGTAAACATCAGCGTTCGAAAGATGAAGAAAAAATGAGATTGCTCGCGTGCGATATGCATTGTTGTTCACGTGATGCGATATATATTCTATACCGGTTCCCGAGCGGGAGAAAATGACGAAATGAACGGATACGGGAAAATGAAGGAACTCGGCAAACCCGAGACTACCACGGGGTGGCAGCACTAATGGCGGCGCCATCTACCGGTCAGCCAGAAAATGTCGCCCGTTCAAGTGCATCCCACAGTGCTTTTCTTTCTCAGTCTATGTTGTAGCAGAAATGCTCAATAGGTAAGGTGCCAGAAAAAAAAACTTTGGTAAAAAGCGTTCTATATGCCATACGTTTTATAATTCTTATAATTTTCGGTTCAGTCTCTTTCGCTCCCCTGCATTATTGCACTCGAAGACGCGGTCGCTGGTTTTTGAAAGCCATAAGCCCGTTTATGGAACACTTAATAACTTTTCTCCCCAGTAAAACACGAGACGCAGACTTTTCGGGATTTTTTTGTCGCTTCTTCTACGAAATTGCAGAGGGGGGGAAAAGTGCAGCGCGGGTTAGCGATGCACGACCTTGCCAAGGACGCTTCCACGAAACTATTCGTAATCCAAAACCAGTTTGATTTCCAGCCATTAATTACGAGACAAGGCGGACGTAAATTAAATCCCCCCTCTCTCTTTCGACGTACTAGTGAAGAAGATTGGCTTCACCCATTAGACGGCAAACCCTCCTCTTCTTTGCAGGGCCTCTCCTATTATTCTTATATTACACTCTCTTCCTGTGGCACTCAACTCCATTAAGCCGGCTTTCATATCACAGACACCCTCCTGAGAGGTACTATATGTATATGCCAGCAATAGGGACAGGGCGGGTACGGGGAAATAACTTGCAAGTACAGTATTTGTCTGCTTTCATTTGGTAGCGGTGTCGGGTTATTCTTTTTTATTACAACATTGGTAGCGATAGCACAAGTACTCCACTTTTGAGTTACGTAACTGAGCGACGATGATGAGTTGATGTTTAATGGTGCATGAGCAACTATTGAGATCATGCGCCAGACAATGGTGAACGACGTGGAAACAAGTTAAAAAAGGACAGGCTATACAAAGCGTGTGTAAGGTAAAAAAATATGAGATAAAGAAGTTGTTTTAATTGACACTGCAAAGGAGGAGCAATAGGGTGATGTGTAACCTAAAAAGGTGTCCAGTATTGGACACATTTTGCACGCTCACTTTCGGCTAAGGCTTCTGTTCTTCCGAAGCTATTCGTAGCCGTCAATCACCTTTCGATTAATTTATTCATTCATTTGAAACCAAGTAAAGTGTGAGATTTTCCATTGAACTAGCGTTTCTGGAACCGTAAACACCCAAACTCCACTACTTGGGTTTCACCTCCTTCTTTTTCAAGCAAGTACTCGGAGTACTCCTTAGAGATATTGCGTCCCCAGGAAGACCCACAGCTGGTACCCGCTTTCGTGACAAATCAAACGCTACATCGGGGCCTCCTTCGGGCGGACGAGCGAGAAAAGAGCCAAATCAGTACTTATCGTTCTATTTTCCTCGGGTCGTAAACAAAAAGATCGCTAACAAGGGTGTAACCTTATCTCAGGACTATCTTGCTTGGAACAGCTCTCCCTCTCCACCACATTACCCTTACTTGTCATGTGAGATGACAAACCAAACCACGTTGGATGCCCTTCTCGGCAGTTCTACAGCCATACCGTATAACCGATTTAAAGGGGCACTGAAGTGCAAAGCGGAATGCAAGATGGCTTTACCTTCACAACAATAGAAAAGAAACGAGATCCATCCATTGCGTGATTTATGAGCAAAAGTCATTTATGTCGTCTTGGAAATACATTTCTCCCGTTGATGTGGACGCATTGCTTGAGACTGTGCAAATTTCTGCTATTCACCCGAGTGTTGCGAGCACTATACGACACAGCGTACTGCCGTGTGTTTTCTAAAAATCATTTGGGAAGTTGGTTTGACAGCGCTATAATATGTCCAAAAAATTTCAGATGAAGACGTCATTTGACTATGGTGAGCTATACCGCGACCACCGATATCTTGTAACATAGCCAACAACAGAGTGTGTTAAACAAGTTGAAGAAAAATCATCTCATTCGATTTTCAATTCTAGACAACATTCAGCTTGACGTGTCACGTATACTGCTGGGATCGCTTCGACTGACCTGACGGATTGCCTTTTGGACGTCAATTTTGTTGGGCATATCCCGAATGCCGAGATCCCGGCTTATTTTTCTTGTCCCGAAATTCCGGGATCAAACCTACTGTTGCTGCAGTCGCGGCATATAAAACTGTGTAGCAATAACGAGTTGCTTAATTTCGAGCACTCGTTTTGAATGATAATTATTTGTACCCTCAAACACCCTGATAGCGCTCGCGTGGTGTCCGTGAGCGGGCTTCGAGTGTGACACATGAAATGCGTGTATCTCTTTTCGCCAGTTCTCCCGGAGAATTGGGGAATGAAAAAAGACTGACATTTATGTGGATGAGTTGGATCAAGAAGCACGTGCGGAGTTCCTTCCGGTGTTGTTATGTCTATGGAACCACTGACAGACACCCAAGATGCATATTGAAGTCATGTTATGAAAACATGGAGGAAGCGGGAAAAGCTCATTCAACTCAATGCCTTTGCGGACTGTTCTACATGGCGCTACGCGGTGCATTTCATCATGGCCATGAATAATGAAAGTCTAATGCATAAAAATGTGGCCGTAGAAATCGAATCCGTCAGATCTGAAAATATTACTGCGCCGCAGGTAGTATTGCTGGACGCAAACAGGTCACGCTTTCTCCCTTCCGTATTGGCTGGGCCGCATGACACTACGCTGCAGCAGAAAGTGCGCTCCCCTACTGATGACGCATGGTGGCGCTGCCTCCTTGCGCCTCCATACCTCCACGGACTACATTTCTGTTCCTTCAGTAAACGTTAGGAAATGCGAGCAAACCTTTAGCAAGTACCGTTCTCTCTGTTACTCTATGCAAGTCGGTCTGCACAGCTTCACTGTTTCCTACTCTCCCCTATTGTTAGTGGGGGTGACAGCATATTGGGAGGATGTTTTTGGAGTCTATTATTTTCCGGAAATTTGGACTTTTTCGGTGTTTATTCTTTACGACTGAGTTATTATTCGAAATTGGCAGAAAAAGCGGTGGGTGTGGCATACTTACAAACAGAACGAGATATCTCGGTTATTCCGTGACATTATCCCAAGTGAGCATTCGCTTGCGTCCAGTGTTATACTGTTTGCGTTGCAATTATAGTCGTGTTTTAAGAAGGAAAAGAAATCTAGTCCTTCAACTATACATTCGCCGTTGGAGATATGCAGGGAGGATCCAGGATTTTTCTCAGGTCCTGTCTCGGAACGAATGCTATTATACTACCAAGGTCAACTGATACACTATGTAATGATTGAAATTGAGGAAGGGTCAGGACACCCTTAAATCCGCCCCTGACGGCATCGCCACCACGCAGCGTAGTGTCATGTCGCCAGTTTTGGTGGGTATGATGGACTACATTATCTCGCGGAGGAGGGTGAGTGCACAGCCATCCTAACTGCGGCCAAGTAATATTTTGAGAGCTGACGGACTCCATTTCTTTTCCTTCTTAAGTTGAAGACGACTATAATACTTTACCCGTGTAAAACGAAATGTAGTCTGGCCTCTCCTACATAGTTCCAGCGGTGGAGCTGCTTGCAGTAGTCGACCGCTCAGGCGGGCAACTCTTGCGTCCTGGGCCGACTTCACAGGGAACTGTGCCCGTCTTAAAGTGTCTGAGGAAAACCACACAGCACAGTCGGATTCGAACCCTGGCGTGCAATGCCATCTAGTAGGAACGTCCTTAGTTTGAAGTAATTATATAGCTACCCTTCCAAGAAGGTATGTCATCCATGCTCCCTTGAATACCATTCATGATGCACGGAAACCTTTAGAGGCTGGACGAGACCCAAATGACGTCAAGATGTCGGAGTATGTATAAGGTAAGTGCACCCTATTCGGTCACTCCAATGTCAAGAGGTATGAATGCAGTTGCACTGTGGCTCCCTCCCTTCCTTGCGAGACAACCAGACATCGAGGCATGGCTTTCCTTGCAGACCCCACAAAAGCGCTGTTTTCCAGATAAACCCCAATTGCTTTAAATTTTGCCGGCGTATGTTTTTCGTTTTTTTCTTATAAATACGAAATCCGGTAATCCTATCTATAGGGTAAGAGAGAGAACCAACTTCTCTGTTCTCTCTCCCTTATTTTCTATATTATACGTTTGTGGACACCGTATCAAAAAAATGTCAACTGCTGGGTCATACGAGTGATAAACATCAGAAGATAAAGTCTAAACTTTGTTTCAATCTAGTGAAGCACACTGACTAAGCTAGTAAATGCGAGTCTATTTAATGTATGCGCAGTAATGAACAATATCAAGAGGGGATGGCACGATAAACGCAGTAGTGAACACTGCACAAAGTGGATACGGTTTCTACCTCCATTGGCTCCGTCTAAATGTCTAATATTCCGGCCTTCTCAGTGCACAAAACATGTTATCGAGGCATGCTATCCTCGACGTTCCCTTGCGCCAGACAGCGCCTCCATTGGGAAGATTCTCGGCTGTTGGCCTGTCCAGGTGACGGCATTGCTTCGAACCTGCTCGACACTCTGTGAAAACTTGTGTGAAACCAGTGAGTGTTTCATAGCAGTGCCTTTTTCCTTTATACTTTCTTCGACCCGCTCTACCTCTTTTCTCCTTGTTTTTCTCTTTTTTCTGTTCCATCCACAAACGCGGTTTGGAGTAGCCAGTCCTGATGGGGTCGGGACTAACATCTCCATATTTTTCTTTCATTTCCAATTCCAACAGTAACAGTTTGCCTTACGAAAATCACTACTATACCACATGAGATGGAATGCGACGTCTGTCACGGATATTTGGATATATATAGGAGATTACGAATATCGTTCAGATTTTGCTTTTAAAAATTTTGTGCATCAAATATTTGGTGTTTGTAGAGTGCGTAGAGACCACTGCAACTGTGTACCAGCAAATAATATTTATTGTGTGTTTTAACCCATTTCATACTAGTGTTCCCATTTGGGAACAAAAACATTACCTTAGCCTAACAGGATTCATCACAGTACAGCAAAACCGTGGGACCTGCCAGCATAAGTGCCAAACCCTGCCCACCTCACTTGGACCACTTGGGAAAACCCGCGGTAACCTCTATTTGCGAGCTGGATGGAACATATACTGAAATACAAATCATTACACACACGTTCGGTAGGGGTAGCATGGCGTAAATCATTTGTAAAGGTGACGAGGATGTATCTTTGCAATTCCTGTGTTTCTGTATCAACTCACAGTATACCTAACAACATTTCTGACATCCTTTCCTATCAACTACTGTGTTTTTAATTCAGGTTACTGTCCCTATAAGGACAAACAAATCTTTCCTGGATCTCCCATAGACATCCCTAGGATCTGCAGGCTGCCTGTCATGGGACATTCAAACATAGAGATCGCGATATCCTTCCAACATACCAGGGACATCTGTTGTTTTCTGGAGTAAGCCCAAAACCCAATGAAATTGTGCGATATCCCATAGATATCCTGTGAATGTTCAGGACGTTCGCGACCTTGTAGGGATGTGACAGGGATATTAATGGTTTGCTGGGTATAGATACACAGAACGAGGAATTGGCGTTCGCGTGCTGGACACACGCCAGGGGGACAACCCTCTCGAGGAAATATTTTTCCTCGACGGACGGACGGATCATGGCGTCTGTGCAAGTATAAAGAGGTAAGCAATCGTGCGTACCCATGAATGCGAAACAAGTTCTGCATGAGCGCGGATAATTTAGTAGTTTCAGGTTTTACCCGCTTCGTCATCCTTTATCCGCTTACAAATGGTCCTACAGTCATATATGTCAACTCTGCCTTTCTGCTTTCCAAAATGTACGCTTAGGGTTAGGGTAATTACGTTCTCTGTGGTTGTGGAGAATTGCCGACAACGCTGCGTCCCCTCTTCTTGGGTTCCCAACAACTTTATTCTGTCCAAGTGGTCGAGAGCAGATTTTTAGGGATGCATATCTTGTGCAGTACATGAGAACGAAAGTGCAATGCAAGAGACAGTGCACTATGGCGTGTACGAGATCCTTAGTCAAAGTTACATATCGCAATGTTATGTGTTACTGTTCCTGATTTGGTTACAAATGAAGATTTATTTATTGACAATGGCGTGGATGTAGAGGGGAGGGTAAATATCACCTTCCATAACAATCAAACTCGATATAGAAAGCCCAAGTTCCAAGAAAGGCAGACAAATCATTCGAGGAGGACGCACCAGAAAAGGAGACAAGGACACGTGGCCAGTCATTCCAGTCCGTTTTCGTTTTTACGAAAAAGGAATTTCGAAACAGAGAAGTTGGACAGTGAAAAGTTTTTTCTTCTTCTTCAACGGGCGATCTAGGCGTTCTGATCAGGGTGTCGAACCGCAAAAAATACGGGGTCGGTTCGGGTTCACGATGCTTTGATCTTGTTCCGGTTTGGCCACGCCAAAAATCGAACCGGTTCAGCGTTTTCATTTTTTGTCCCACAAAACTGCTTTTATCAGGAAATGCGTGGCTAATATTCTGCATTGATGTTTTCAGTGGCAAAGTACTCCCTTTAGCGCAGAAATGGATGAACACTTGCAAATAGCGTCAACGCTGATGTAGTCCCGCTACTTTCTGTTCCAAAAGTCTCACACGCACAGTGTCAGCAAGATACACTTAAAGGAAACCTAATAAGATGGACAGCATTTTACATATAGACGACGGTACAGGGTGAATCAATCTGAAACCGTACTGTAACTCTGCCAGGCTTGCATTGTCCGAGCTCACAGCTGTGTACCAATTAATCCACAAGACAAAGGCAATGTATCACGACACGATTGCACTACCAGTAAGCAGAAGCACATTTACTTTTGAAACCACGACCAATGAAACCGTCTCCACCTCTTGCTCTCGTGTAAAGAGAAATGTGCTTAGTTCATCCTATGGGGCTACTCCATTCCTGCTTCATCTTTCCGCATCCTCTCTGAAGAGCAGACACCGCATCGCTCAGACTGTACGTCCTCGTTTGACTGCTAGGTGAGAATTGGCAAAATCCATGATATGGAGACCAATGTGTCCGGGGATTGAGAGGCACTTGAATTCTTTGTCCGAACCGTTTTGTTGCGAACCGGCTACCGCTATTATTTTTCCGGTTCAGCTTCGGTTCGGGTTCAACGGTATCATGAAAATTTCAGTTCGCGTTCAGTTCCGGCAAAAATAACGGTTCGGGTTCAGTTCGACACCCTGGTTCTGATATGAAATGTAACATTAATCACTGCGGGGAATGCCAGATAGATTGCAATAAATGTCATGGAAGAGCCTCAGACGTTAGCAAAAGACGCTATAGTAAAATGTAGTATGCATAAAGATTGCAGTGAACAATTGAACCTCTGTATGCAATAAGGGGATAAGTCGATTTATCACTTTTTTTTGCTATTTTTGCTGCAATGACATCTACATACCAGTAGGTACCGGCCAAAGAAAATTTAGGACTTTATTGCAATTTATTGGTCCTCTACAGGAAGGTAAGAAACGGGAAATGCATGTATGTCAATGGGACAGGCAATCCGATCAGGCCCCTTTTCTCGGTTTAGGATTTTTCCACTTATCCCCTTATTGCATTCAGAGGTTCAATTTTCCGCAGGAAGAGACTGCGTTACGTCGATACCACTGACAGTGAGGTCGTGCAGAGGAAGTACCGTTCAGCTTTGATTCCAAACGTGGTACCTTCGAGCTTCTGTTAATCGCATTAGCCCATTTAATGTAAATATTTGCTGTGTCAAACAGTCGACACGAGCAAAACGAATACTTTTAATGAAAGTAATAAGGGTTACATCGGAACATTGTCCCGCGCAATCTTCCTTTTCGCCATCTTGTCTCCCTCCTCAGTGTCTTCCCGCACCTGTGCTGGGTGCTGACAGCAGCTGCCAAACCTCCTGGAGTAACCGATATTCATAAAGCCATCTTTTCTGTAATTACGGAGTTTGGGATTTAGTCTCTACGCATCCATATAATTATGCTCCTAATCGTATATGACCCGCAAATATACCATTTAATTGTACGACCATTTTCTCATAATCGCTCCCAACCCTCCGGTAGAGATTATGTCCGTCGGCTTATCAATATGCACGATGTCTCATCGATTGCTGGCGACAATAACTACGTACGGGCCACGAAGCCCGATGGAGGTTGTTGGAAAGTCGCGAAGATGAATTAATAGTACCGTGCCCTTCTCTCCGACTGCGGAGGTCATACACGACCACCCGCTGCGTGTCCTCCGCAAAGGCACTTTGCACGAGCAGGGTGGTTGAAAAACGGCGATAAGCTTTCCATCGAAACAAAAAAGGTTTTAGTACAGGCACTTGACCGAACCAGAGTGTGCGCTCGTGTTATAATATCACGCCCCTAGAATGGATAGGTCTGCGTTTGCAGTTACGTAGCGATCTCGGGTACTCCTTACCAAAGCCTCTTGGCCCAATATTGGCTGGGTATCTAGTCCACTTACTAGTGGACCAGAGCCAATACTGAGTCAAGATATTGTGCTGCTTGGGATGCTCGTAATAATCATGGAGGACACAGCCTAAGCTTTGGCACAGGCAGTGTTCTCCCACCAGCTGCATGCGCCTATATCCTCCCGTACATAATAAACAACACGGGCCCCTCTATTCGCATTACCACTAAAAAACTATCGATCAGCCGCATTGTTCTGATGAGTTTCCCGAAACTGAAACAACTGCAATCAAACTGTTGGTAACCCTTTCTGAAGCAGACATGAGGGCCCGCTTGCACGAACGCTATATTCCTCAGTGCTGTCCTCGGTAGCTGTTTTCTGCACACGCTTCTCTTTCTTTTGGCACTGGCAAAGCTACGGAGTATACAGCACTGAGGTATAGCCTCAACGTTCGTCTGCGCAAGTTTTCCTGTCTCGTGATGCGCACACTAACAGCTGTAACACCGTTTACTTTTGCGCAATTGGCGAGTTATCAAGCAATGGCTTATGTGGCACACGTCAGCCGCACAAAATCCGCAGAACAGGGAAAGTGTAAACAAGGCCAAGGTGAAGCTTTCGGGTAACTCCCGCCCAAAATGGCGATTATCCGCTCGTCTGTCTCGATGCGCATCATGGTCACGCCCCCACCGAGAAACATTCTTTCCTCTATGAAGACAACTGTTGAAAAACGTTCAAGTCGATTACAGACATTTCTGTCTTGGTGTTGAATTCGTTTTCGGTGCAGCCCTCCTTTGACATGGCTGACGGAGGCTTTTCAACACACTTTCGCTATGGTTTTGCACTCTGTGTCAGTTGCGTTGCCGCTTCAATGATGGAAAATTATGCGCGTGAAGCACGACGCCATTCGAGTATCGGTTCCACATAACTGCTTTGATGGCATGCCTTGCTTGTCATACGCAGGCCATCCGCTGGAACGCCGTAAAATATTCGCTATGAAAATTGTACAGGTCCAAGTTGCTTTGTGGTCGCTATAGTACAGTTCAGTCCACACATGTTGTTTATCGGGAATCACGCCACGTGACCCCACTTTTTCGACATCTAATTGGTTTGATGGGTCTTTGCCACTATAGACGTCTGACTCGCTCGCGTTGAACATGAGGCTGGAACAACATAGAAGGGACAATCACATACAAGACCATAGCTAGACATAGCTAGACATACAGACCTAGCTCAATTGGTAGAGCCCTGGACCGGTAATCCAGAAGATGTGGGTTCGAGTCCTACAGTTGGCTAACCTTTTCAGTGACTTTCATCTTTCATCGCTCGCGTTGTTGGTCGGAACACTACAAACCCACTCTTTCGAACGTTTTAGTGTTTTTTTTACTGAAAACGAATTTCCCCATTCATTATCATTAACTTATTTGTTGTTGTTGTTTACTGAAAACGTTTCTCACGTGCGATCATTTCACCAAATACTGCTCATATGGCTATGTCGCACAGGTTCGAACCCCCTTTGTGTCTGCAGTACAAATCAATTGCTTCAGCACTATACTAGAGATGGCAGATTGGGGTGACTAGCCCCCACGAGTTTACTGTACGTAAGCCTAATGTCATCATCAACCTACTGTTGCCAACTTTTTATTGTCGTCACATACGAAGACAGTCATAACACGTCGTCGACATGGCGCCGATGACCACAAGATACCCCTACACCACTATTGATAAGCCGACTTGCACTTAGTGGTCCATATCACAGCACTGGCGCCCAGGTGAAATATTCTGTGCGTGGCATAATCAACGCAAACAGTTTGAGAATATTAATCGACTGTTGTTCGCTTCCATCGAGGCCTGCCTATAGAAGGCTTCATCGGTCGCTACTTTTCAACTGGTCCAGCCGAGATTTTTAGTTAAAACATACAGAGCTTCCGTCCGACTGCTGGATATCTGCTGTGCCATGAACCTCGAAGAAACCGGTAACGAGTAGATAAGTGTCTGGCACAAGATTCCGGTTTCAGCTTCAAGCGACCAACTATTCAATTCCATAACGCGACTGTCAAAAAGAAGGAAAGAAAACGCCACGTTTTGTGGCACTGTGAAGCTGTTGCAGACATCCCGCAATCTATATTGAAACAGAGAAATGTCTTACCTAATCACGGAAGGGTGAGGGAACGTAGGTGGGAACTGAACAAGTTACAGACACTCAACCGTGCATAGTATAGACGACGGATCTCATGAGCAGTGAACGGCTGGCTGTCACAAAATCACGCAAATCTTTTATCTGACTACACCGATGGGGTGATAAAACAGCCAATCTCATGTTCCTGGTCCTCCAAGATTACCCAGCAGTTCAACGGCAGAGTCGTCTTTCCTTCATGGGTAAAGGCGCAGGAAATGCTTTGCAACCGAGAAGGCTGCGAGGGATTGTGGTAAGGTGCGCGTCAATGGCCTGAAAGGGTTCTCGAAGCCCGCGTTTAGACACGTGCCTTTGTTTGTAGTCTCAGTAAATGACGAAATAGATGAAAATTACGGCCGTTTCCGACAAGGCCTTTTATGATTCGTACCACTTTTCTTCACTCTCCATCCGGGTGGACGCAACCTTCTGACGCCTAAATTTTATTTTTCCACAGGCAGAAGCCCCGAGCATCTCGAGAGGAGCGAAATGACGTTTCGGCGTGGCAGCAAGGATAATGGCTGCTGCTCGGTTTCTTTCCTCAAGTACATGCTCTACATATTCAACTTCATCTTCTTCGTAAGTGATATCTCGCAGACTGTGTTTTGTCGCGAAACCGAGTGCTCAGAGATGATAGGCCCCAAATGGGGTCATCCGTCTTTTGGGCCCCAAAGTGCGTGTATGGGTACCATATTTTTAAAGTCCTTATTGTAGGCCACCTTCTAGGACCATCGTACGGTAAGATTATGGCATAAGGTGGACTTTATAGCGCATCAACTGAACGTAAAAGAACCTCGTTTCTGAGTTTGTACAGTCTCGATTTTTTAAAATCTCGTTTGATGCATTTTCGGTACCTGCTTGTGGTTTTCCCTGTCACTGTGTTCGCACAGCGATGAGTATACCAACTATGTTCGACTATGACAGTGACATTTGGCCGGGGACGTCAAGGGAATACGATGCGCCAGGAAAAGATTGCGTGTTTACAAAACGTCGCCTCCAAGGTTAGGATTGCGAAAGGCATTGCTCTCAGGAGGTTTCTCTCTTGTGTCACCGTACCGCACTTAAAGGGGCACTCAAGTGCAAAAAATTTATCCTGGCTGAATGAAAGATGTCGTTACCTTGAGACGAACACAAAAGGAACAGGATTCATTGTACGTCGTTCGTGATTTATGATCGACAAAATAAAAAGAAAACGACTCTTTCCCTCTACTTCTCCAAGTAGTTTCAAAAGTTGGACAAAGGAAATTCTGGCTTATCTTGGCAAACCTGTTGGAACCAAGTCCAAGCGAGTGCGCACGTGCCAGCTGGAACAGGATATCGTATACCGTGGACGTGCCTCGCAAACTATGACAGCGCCCTCAACTTGTACGAACAGTTTGGAAACAGCGTGTGATGAAATTCGAAATGTACATGCAGATTAAAACGACTACATTTGTCAGCTCTCCAACAACGGGGGGAATCGTCTCTACAAAACGCAACTTTCAGGAACGAGATGAAAACGAGATAACAGTCGTGCCACGCGATGGGCAACGAAACATGACAGATTTGACAGAAACGACCGGCACTTTGTCCTGCTTCCGTCTCTGTTTCCTTCCTTCGTGCTCTTCGCGGTGTATAATGAGACGATTGGAACAGACACATAAATGGGATGATGTGGTGGGTCATTCTCCGCCGTTATGGCGGTTACACAGCCCCATGGCGCTTGTGGAAGGGATGCATGATGATGGAAAGGTGTCCTATTAGAGCTCGTCCATTAGTCCAGTGCTGGAGAGGAACTCAGCAACAGCTCGTAGGCCTTCCATCAGATGTGAAGGGTACGACCATGGCCCGAGAATTTTGGCTAAGTCGAACTGGCGATGATCGACGCGTTGGAGAGGAGTTTCCATGAGGGTGCGCTCGCGATCGTCTGTCCGCAGACCAGGAGGACGTGATGGAGGTCACCACCACGCACACCACACGTGGAACAGAGGCTGGACGCGCTGACAGCGAGGAGGTGTTTGAAAGCCGGTGCGGTGGGAGTAAAGGAACGCGGCATTCGGCGGGGGAAAGTAAGGGACAACGTGGGGTCAACGGAATAAAGCAGAGAGTGGGTGGTGATGTCACGTTGCCATTGAGACTGCATCATGGGGCCAGCGAAGCTTGAGACGAGGTAACGGCGATACCCCCGAGACAAGATGACGGGGACACGCCGGGTGTACTGGTGCGCTCCTGCTGCTGTTCGATCTGCGCCCTCGTTTCCGCTGATGCCCACATGATCCGGGTCCACTGGAAGACGATAGAATGGCCGTGTGCGCTTGCTTTCTTAAATACTTGCAGAATTTCAGTGACCACAAGGCTGAGGAAGCCGCGAAGTCCCATAGTTGCCTGGAATCCGTAAAGACGGGAAGCGAACGGGGCTGTTTCCGAAGGGCGAAAAGAATAGCATAAAGCTCCGCACATGTTGACGATGTTTTACGTGAGAGATGATGGCCATCTGAAATTGACTCGGAAGGATTGACAAAGGCAGACGACGAATTTCCTCTCGTGGTTGAGCCATCCGTGAAAACTGCGGTATCATAACACGAGCTCATCATATCGAGAGTGAGCTGCTTCGTCACGCATGCAGCGAAGTTGCCTTTCTTCCCCGGTACCGACAGGGAGATGCAGGGTGTCGGGAAAGTCCAAAGGAGTGCTGTGGGTGCGACCACAAAGTCAGGTATACTAGTCTTCAGATGAGAGACACGTGTGCTTGCGTCTCCGAAGCTTCCTAACTAGCGTATGCCGCCGATGGTGAGGCGGAGATACTTCCGACACGTCTCTCCGTAACGGACCATTTCAAGCGGCAATGACTATATAGGTCTCTCCCAAGCACACTCGGAGACTGCGCGCCAGGAGGCACTGAAGCTTATGGACTGAGGAAAGTGGAAGACCATTCAACACAGGCAAGCTGTATGCGCGAACCAAAGCTCGGTGGACGGCCAAAAGCGACGCCATGGCACTGCCCCACTTCATGCATGCCAGATTCGGGCCTTTGTAGCTGATTCGCCAATAAAACCCGAATCAAATCAAATCAAAGCATGCCAGATTCCCGATGACCGCAATCCACCGGACGTGGACCTTGGCTTCCAAACTCGCTATGTGCTTCACCCATCGTCGTCGCATATGACATAAGCTTTGCGATGCCTATTTATCGTCATCTTGTTTTTCTTTTCGTCTTTTTCCTTGCTTTTCTTTTTTTTTATGACACCCACTCATCCTGCACGAATCATTTCCGCAGCAAAATTCTCCAGTACATTCTTTGTTTCTTTAATGTGTCAACTTTTGTCTCATATTTCTCGCTAGTTTGGCCACGAGTGCCTTCCAATTGATTAAAATGAATCGCGTTTCGTAATGAGGTTCAACTTTTCGTCCTGAAAGTAGTACTACGGATGAGTACAATAATAATAATTGGGTGTTTACGTCGCGAGACAACTGAGATCAGGATGAGTACAGGAGACAACATTTCGCTCTTCGTCTATTTGCTGGCAACTTTTGATATCTACGTCACGTATGCAGACGCTATGTACCGTTAGTGTCTACCCTTATGTTGACATTTGTACGTGTTTTAAGCGCTTTAAAAGTCTGTGCTAAAATATTTTGTGCTGACCTCTTCTTCATCGGTCACTTTAATCTATGTATCTGCCGATAAATCTACTTTAAATAGCCAGGGGGGATATGTTTATTAAAGATAGAGAGAGGGGGAAAATTAAATAAATTAATTTAAATAGCCAGGGATTCACATTTGAGTGGTTGCTTGCGGATTCCCGTTTCTCTGTCTATTCGATGTACTGCTTGTGGAAGGCTATGAAGTAATCGCTGAGAGGCACACAGACGAAGGTAAAACCAATCAGTCAAAAGTGCTCCGTATCGCGCTCGATTGGACGTGCTCCTTCACGTCACATTCTGTTCACGGCTGTTCAGTTCAGACGCTTCGAGCCAAATGCCGGCGCAGTGTCCTGTGAAGTCTGCCCAGGATGAACCCTCCGCGCACCGTATCACACAGACAATCAGCTCATAACCACGACTTCACCAGCTTTAATTGGCAAATCACGAGTGCAGTATAGTGACCGGAATGATAACTGTTGAAAGCCATCCTAAGGTTAGATGAGCAAAGGCGAAAGGTGGTCAAGGCCGGCATAAAATAAATCCGGAAGAGCGGGTTTATTTTTGAGGGCGGCTCACTGTAAACCACCGTTGAAGGCGGAGATGAAAAGCTAGAAATAAAGTCAAGGCCCCGACGCTATTTTTTGCGCCCATTCTATACACAGCCATCGAACACGGATCGACCCCTGTTTGGAGACGTAGCTTAAACGTCAGTGGTATATTTTTGGAACGGCGCGCACTATCCACGCCAGTTTAGAACCAATTTAGTAGTTACTTGATCCATGTGGATTCATATTAGTTCCGCCGACCTCGGTGGACCAAACGATAATGAACGGCACGAAATGTTGTTAACCCAAACATGGCTACTCCGCCTACAATACCAGCAGGTGTCACCAACACTCATAGTTTCGGTGTCGTTGCACTAGTCGCGGGCTAGCTGTTGCAGCCAATAGGAACATAGATTAGGGCGGGGTTTAGACGTGTCATTCTTACGTTGAAACACGCGCGACTCCAGTGTGGTACAAGCAGCGGCGATACGTTGTCTCCTGCTAAGTGAGATTTCGAAGGACCCTCAGACATATAGGTCGGTCTTGCCAGTGCTTCGTGATCGAACTCATGATCGCGATCATCAGGCTTTGATAAGGCATTGCGATCATGATTGCGCCGACCTATGCCCTCAGATAAGCGAAATCAATCCACGACCCGTTGACGTCAATCATGGTCGCATTGACTCGCGACCCAAAATTGGTGAAAGAATGAGAGTTTTTCTGAAAATGTTGCGCGGAACAGCGTAATTCGGGTCTAACCGCATTATCGCGAGCAAGTTCAAGGATTTGTCGTCCCAAGTTATGCCAGATAAGTGCCCCGGATATGTCAGATAAGTTATGCCAGGAGCATATGGTGGTGGTGATAGAACTGTGAAGGGAGTAATAGTCGCGTGGAAAATCATCATCGTGAATACCGAAGCGCATCCGGCTGTGTGGTGATTGGAACCAGACCAGACTTTTCTCGTTGTCACGACTGTAGCCAAGACGAGATGGGGTGATATGATATGATATGTGCATGAAATAATGATGATGGGAAGTTAAGTTGTAGGCCGGTCACTGCTATAGGAAAGTACCGCGAGCAAATAAACTCTGAGTCATAGCCTCTGGGCAAGTATACCGTTTCCTGGAGGAAGCAGAAGAGTTTTGAAATATCTGAGTGAAAGAGCCTCTGTGATGTATAGTGCATCCGCCTATGACATCACGGCTCACATCCACGCCGCCAGTGTAGCAGCGGCGGCCAACGTCACGTGTTTCAGAGAATCAATCGGAATGGCCGAGGATCTCGATCTCAAGCGTTGATGCGGAAGTTTGTCGCGTAAAACAGTAATTATTGTTTCCTCGAAAGTCTATCTTGTATAGTACAATACCACATCGATTAATCTCTCATAACTTGTTCAATTCACGAGTATCCTCGTTATGAAGGCGTGTATCGTCATCAAGTAGGAATTCTAGTTGTTCGTGCACCGATGGGGCTTTTTGTTGTTGATGTGGGAAAAATTTCTGCTGGTATGACAGTTTCTTCATATCTGATGCACAGATGTCGTTTTGTACAGGCGATTCCACTCATGAAACTGGCATTCAGAGTCGTTCGGATGAGAGGGGAAGAGGGTTGGACAGTAATATGAGCTCTTTGTTTACAGAGCATCTAGTGGGTTAGAGGCGTAATCGTGCCCCAGGAGAAGGTCGCCTCATTACATGAATGTGCATTTTTTGTACATGCCATGCCATAAAATCGAACAAACGTCTGGACCTTCTTCTCCCACCAAGTCGAAGCTGGTGACGTACACGTGCTTCAAAATTCATCATTTCATTTTCGAAGGCAACCAAACCATCAATGTCTTGCTACAAGTTTGCTTTCCCTTTATAAGGCGGAGATGCCATCTCGAAGCAGGAACACGAAAAGAAAGAAAAAAAGGGAAGTACCTTTCAAGATTAAATCGATCTAACAGATGTCCCAGCCGACACGTACAACGCCTGATTCACATCGGGCACGTCCAAATGAGACCTATTGGGCTAGCCATCAATCCATCACGGTGTTGCACTAAGGGCTAACTAGGGGATAGCAACCTTTCACTGCGGGGTTGTTTGTTATCACGGTTCCGCGGGCAGTCACACGCAGAGACGCCGTGGACGGACGCTTCATCCGTCTTCTTCCTTCTGACGCCTCTTCTCTCGTTTCCCTATACGAGGCGTGGCTCCTATGCATGGCTTGTAGAAGTCAATGGTAGCGTCAAGCAGGCATCCCAGTGGCGGGCCCGCAAGATTCCCTGCACAGAGTTTCGCGGCGCGTTGCTGTATTAAGTGGTACGGTAAATCTGCGGTTGCGAACAAAAAAAATCAAAAAGAGTACAACTACAAACGATCGTTACGCTATCAGCGATTTTATCTCCAAGACTTTCTCCACTGCGAGAAGATTAGAAGCAATGCGCCGAATGTCCATGCCACGGCGGTCTGTTCCATATGGGCCCCAGACGAATTTATCCAGAGCACGGCAAGCCAAAAAAGGAAAAACCTACCAGGAGCTATCCAAGTGGTTCTCCGTAGCACTTTCTTTTGGCTCGTGTCCATGCACCTTTCTACTAGGTCGTTCCATTGAATTCATGTGCTACCATGTTCCTGTGACCATAAACCATCCCTCAAGCAGCACAACATCTCGGCCTACTATTGGTTGGATATTGGCAATGCTGGTCCATACTGGACCAATAGCAGATATCCTGCCAATATTGGGTTGCTTGGGCCAAACCAATAAGCTGATACTGTTCGACCAGAGAAGTGTTAGCCAACCTACCATACATATGTCCTCACATCTGAGTCCCGCGGAGTCCTGTCTAAGTCCTGTCGGAGTCCTGTCTACAGTCCGATTGAGCCTTTTACGAATTCGACATTGAGATGATATGCCCTGTTCCACGTGCTTGGACAAGTTATTCAAAATAGTATTTAAGTGAAGTACTGTCTACCAGGAAAACAGTAACAAAGTTTGGGCATAGCGCCCAACCAAAACAACCATGTTAATCTTCTTCTCGACCTTCCTGTCCATCGAAAGCATAAATGAACGGGAATATCTTCGGAATAACTTAGTGCCAAACGTATTTAAGTTAAGACACTATATAGTACTGACTGACTTTAAATATTATTTGTAAGATGCAAAGTTATTCCCAAAAGTATTTAAGACTGCAACTTGGGTATAGAGCTAAAAGTCTCCTTTTCCGCCACTTTGGGCGCTAAATATTACGCGAAAGTGTCGAATAATCAAAAGGGTCACGCACAAGAACCACTCTGAAGCAGAATTTCCTCAGCAAAAAAACGGTGGTTCATCAGTTTACGAGGCGTTGAAGGAGAGTCCTAAAAGCTCTTTTCTTATCCGCTAAACAAGTGAGAATGAAGGTGTTCTCATCACCATCAATTATCTCCCGCAGAGTGAGCGGTGTTTCAGGGGGGTGCCCTTTTCGATTTTGGCCCCCAGCTCTACCTCCGAAAACACTTTAAGTGTCGGGAAGCAAGCTCATTAGGAGGCCTGCAAAGCGTCGATTGGTTCTCTCGACAACAGAGGGGCCATGCTGGGCATAATGGACCGTTCCTTCCTCAGAAACAGCAAAGCGATTGTGAAAGCGCCGTTTAGGCCAAGTTATCTCTTTTGTGTGAGGCCAAACTGAGCGCAAAGCGCTGTTCTCCAGTCCAGGAGACGGTGATGACGGTAGCGAAAGATGTTGGATTCTACAATTATTGTAGGAAGCTGTTACTTCAGTTGACTGCAAATCGATTGTAGGAACGTATACCAATCCCCGATAGCATTGATGCCAATCTCCGGCACAGTCGAGGGCCGTGGTCTAGGTATCATTCAGTTAGGGCCAATCTAAGCCTATAAAGACTAGGCAAATCAGCTTCAAGATATTCTTGAGCAGGCTCGTATTTCGTGCCGTGGAGTAGGATGTCCGTGGCCTTCTGTATTTCCGAAGGAGAGATTTTTTTTTGTAGATTTCTTGTAGAAATATACGGCACAAGTGCACGTTGAGTATATAAATGGAAAAAAATCTGCTTTCGAGAGCACAAAGCGGGAACGAAGCCATGCGCAACGGGTGGCCTTCGCAGGCTTGAGTTGAACGTTGTCGCACTCTTGCACGCATTAGTGTTCGTGGAGCAGCTTATGAGTATGACTATGTGTGCACGAATGACCTACCTCGTGGTTAGGTCACTATGTGCACCTTAAAGGAGCAGTAAAATTCCCCTCCACAAATGTTTCGTTTTTGGCGGCGCTACGAATAACCCGAGCTCCTGCGCAGCCTCTGATCTGTGCAGCCTCCAGAAACCTCTTTCAGATAGCGCGTAAGTGAAGGAGGGAAGTGAGTGATGAAGCAGTGCATTTTCTATGGCCAGTGGGATGTCTGCTCCTCATGCGGCCTGCTGACGTCAAGCGAAAATGTCGTGTGTGCTTGAAGAATGAAATGGGGTTTCGACTTCCTACTCCTATAATAATGATTAAGGAGAAAATGTCTTGAACGACTTTTCTTCCACAGTTGTCTGGCCTTGCAGTGTTAGGAGTGGCAATATGGACGATCGTCATGAAGCAGCATCACTTGAGCCTGCTGGCAACGGTCACGTACGCTTCCACAGCCTACATGCTGCTCCTGGCTGGTATCATTGTCATATTTGTCACTGTGCTCGGCTGCATCGCCATATGGAGGCTGGACCGGTGCCTCCTTCTCGGGGTAACGTCCCTTTCCTATATACCTCTCTTCCAATACCATTGACACGTGTTTTCTTTCAGTACACCTTCCTCTTGTTGCTCATCTTTCTGTTGGAGGCTGTGGCGGGAATTATTGCGTACGTCTACGAGGAACAGGTAACTGTCAAATCATTCGCTCAAAAAGCCTCGCAATTTATTGCACTGCAACAGGATGCAGTTATCGGAGCTTATATCGTCCTTGTTGTGCAGCAACCTGTACGAAAGGACTTGATCCAACTCAAAATTCCAGACACGACGGGTGACAGTTATAATAATAAACATATACAGCTGGTTACGAGGGTGGTTTATAACATTCGGACAAAAATACCTTAAAACGGGACAAAGGACAAGTAGTGCTCTTCCTCCTCCGAGCAATGGTAATTGGAGCGAGTTTGACCATGCCCGCTTTCATGCTTCAGTTGTAGGTTTTCTCACTGTTGGCTACATATAGTGCAGCTCCTTGACAGAGCCCATATAGCTAGGTACAGAGAAAATATAGTTGTAGCCACTAAGTGACGAAGCCCCACATTTTAAAGGAGCAGTCGAGTCCCCCTACATAAATTTTGCGTTTTAGACTGGGGCGTATACGCAATGCAGGCAGGTCAGCGCATCTCACCAGTTTCCCTCTCTCCCCTGTTGCCCGTAGAGCGATCTCCTTGATCCCAAATAAGGTGGGAAATACTTCCTCATTGCTGCCTTGTGAGTGGACAGAGACATCACGTGGTTTCTCCAAACTTTCCCCTCGACCCTGCGCAGCGTATTGTTCAACGAGTGACATGCACAACAACGATGATCCGGGCTGACCTGTAGCTTGCCCTTGATTTGCACATCCTCTAGAGAGGCCTCCCCTCCTTCAGAACTCCCGCTTGGGTAATGCTACGTCACGCCACCAGATCGGGCCTCCAAGGTCACGACGCACCGCCCATGGTTGCTTTTTCAAATTGAGCAGTGACAAGACACTGTGCATGGGTCTGCCCAATAGACCCCTTCATGGATGTAGTTAGTTATGCAGTTCAGACTAAATTTTGTCACTCGTTCTTTTCTGTTATTCGTGCTCCATGTTTCAGCTCTCCATTATTGATCATTTAACGCTGTTAGGTGGAACAAGAGTTAAAGGAGAGCCTGAATGCAACTTTCACGGAGAATTACTTCTTCGATGCAGCGAGGACAAGCGCCATTGATGATTTCCACCAGAGTGTAAGTTCCACTTGTTCCTTCTCATAGTAATTTCATGTGGGACACCTTTTCAATTAAATGTCACTGGAAAATTGTTCAAGTTTTTCCGACCGAAGACGGTATCAATGTAGAGGAGGTAAATCCAAGATTTTATTAGTAATTGTCCTACACCGTGGCATGTGCAGCAGCTCAGCCGACTTACATCGGTTAAAGAAAAAAAGAGGCACAGTCGGCGTCACAAACAGGTTCTAAGTCAACAAATTGTTGCGGATAGTCGTAGCTGTAAGTGAAAGACATTTTTAATTCCTACGTGACAGCACACCCTTGACCTAGCAAGGTTGCGACATTATTGACATGGGCAACCAAGTTCCACTGGATGTGCTACATTGTTTCGATCACCGTTTCAGTTCAAGTGCTGTGGGGCTGTAGGGTTTGAAGACTGGCTGCACAGCAAGTGGCTTAAAGCAAATCGACAGCTTCGTAATAAGGTGCCAGACTCCTGTTGCAAGACTGTATTGCCGCAATGCGGAGTACATGACCACCCCTCAAACATCTACTATGACGTGAGTACTGCAGTTAGGGAACAGTATAAATGGCTTTTTTTTTCTCATAGAATTCCTGGCACAGCAATGTAACATATTTCGCGCCATTTATGCGTGCATTCCAGATAAGCCTCCATTTAGCCGAAGCTGGAAAGTATTACTTCAAGTTTCAAACTGTATGAGTGGGGAACTTAGGAATATTCAATCAATCAATCAATTTATTGAGCTCCCAAAAGTCCCAGACGGGTGTTACATGGGAGGAGTGGGTTACAGGAAGTGAGGAAAAAGATAATACATAGAAAAAAAAAAGCAGTAAAACAGCAACAACAAATGGAAACAACAACAACAACAACGTTATAGAAGTAGGTTACACAAGGTATCATAAATGACGCAAGATTTATCAACTTGAGATAGAATTACGAAATTGAGACGGGTCAGTTATGGTAATGATGTGGGGCGGGAGGTTATTCCAATCAATGGCAGTCTTAGGGGAAAAAGGAATTTGAAAATGATTGAGTGTTACATTTTAAGCGGACTACTTTGAGTTTGTGGTCGATGCGAGACGATATTCTGTGAGGAGGATTGATATAGGATGGCAGGAGAATGGTACAACTTGTGAACAATTAAAATGCTATAAAGCCCCGACGAATGTGACTTACCGTATCTAGCCTTCAACAGGCTTGTTACTCGAGAGTCACACATGCTGGTGTTTTGCAGGGTTGCGTAAATGCATTACAACAGCAGGTGAGGGAGCACCTTGTTATCATAGGGGCTGTGGGGCTCGGAATTTGCCTTGTCCAGGTAAGCCCACACTACGGGTCTAATTACTTTCATTCGTATTATTTGATAATTGCTTTCAAAGAGATTGAGAATAGTTGATGTCATTTGTAAAGAATTAACGAGTCCATTCTGTATGAAACAGTATTTTCCTTTTTCAGGTATTTGGCATGATATTCTCTTGCTGCCTGTACGTTCGGCTTCGAGATTACAAACGCCACCCACAGTACTACTGAGTACAACGATACGTGCATAAAGGAGAGTGTGCGGGAAAATGTAGATAATGTGATGTGCGCCGAAAACTCTCAATGTTATTTATTTCTGACAGCCTTTCCTGTACAAACAGGTGTTGTACAGTTGCATATCCCAACAGGAGGAACATGTCTCAACTCTGTGGCTTTTGCTTCTCAGTGTTTCTTGTATATCGGCAGATGACCCCATAAGTGTACATAGTACCAAAGCTGGCCAACTTTGGTGGAAAATATAGAGTTATTTGTGTGCATATAGAACACAAAGATATTGCAAACCTCTTCTTTTGTGCGGCGTATTAAGAAAGCACATATGCACGTAAAACTCCCGCTAAAAATGACTGGAATGGCTTGCATGATGTATGATGCCCGAGACTAGGGAACATGAAAAGGACAGACACAAATACGAATGTTCCCTAGTCTTGGGCATCATCTTCACCAGCTCTTCCTAGATATTTTTTCATTCTCTCATACCTGAAATGCTCTGGAAGTGTTCATACAGTACATTTGCCTGTTTGTTCAGGGCTCTGGCAGAGTGTGCTATTAACTTATAAGGCAGGAACCAAAACCACAGTATTCCCCTTTTTTTGGCAGGAGTGCTTTCAGTCAAAAGAAGTGACAAAACTGCACCAAAAGGGATGCCTACCTTTCTTTAAACTATGCCTTCTTAAATAAGAGATTTTCTGCGTATGTCTGAAAGAAGCCCCTTTGATTTGTTCCTCTCCATCTTTCATCCACCATGGCAAGACCATTCTGTTGCAATCCCCATTCCTACCCAAGGCTAACGAGAAGAGGTTTGCGTCCATGTCCAACAGACGCGATAGTTTCAATTTTAATTTCACCGGCCTAAGAATATGACCCCTGCTCTACCCAGTACATGAGCGGATGGCAACCCAATGCTACCATGTGGGTTACCATGCATTGTTCATTCTGTATCTTGGAATAAAGAGGACTACACCAAGCAAGGTCTAACGCAGAGAAGTACTGGTATGTTGAACACTACCTGGATTACGAGACTCTATGCAATCCACGATTTTGTGGCTACAATGGCCATTATACAACACCAGCTCAAGTGCTGCAGGTTGTCCGCACGGCAGACTCAAGCTGCTGTCTCGAGAACATCTCCACGGATATTCGGCACACATAGCCGTGTTTCAACAGACCCAAACTTTAAATTGTCAGTCCGTATACATTCGGCAAAACTAAAAATTACATTTCTGTCCATGATATACCTATTTTTGCTGTAGATCTTAGCCATCTTGTGACTTTTCCAAACTGAGTATGAAGTCCCATTCACCTGTAGTGAGAAACACAAGCACGTTTATTCTAAATTTTAATATTTCAACTAAGCCCATGATATGTGCTCAGCTTCCCTTACCATCACTAACAGGTTGCACTGACAGACGTGACCTCGTGAGCAAACTCATGTCAGCTAGGGGTCCCTTGGAAGCCTTGTGCTTTTCGTGCAATCCTTTTAGTTGAGCAAGACTGATAGGATGTTGTAGCTTTCGCACAAATTTCACGTCAACCATGAACCAGCGAGGATTATCCTTTGTGCTAGACCTAGTTGGAAGAATAAAGACAGCTATCAGTCAAGGTGATGCACAAACCCTTTGGTACCACGGCTAGATTCATAGATGGAGAGTTTTTAAACAGCTGGCAAAACATCCCCTTTTCCTAACACGTCAAGGGCATTTGAAGGTGGGGGAGCAGTCCCTTTCATGTAGAGAGATAGGATATGAACTCTGCTTTTAGCAGGTAATCTTGAATTTCGCACAGACACGTTCACTGATACAGCCACATGTCTATAGAAAGAAGGGAGAGGGTGCAGGAAAGACTCGTGGAGAAGGACAGACAGAACTTGGCCTCTTCTCTCTTGGTCCCCTACCTCTATATCTGTTATTCGCATAGAGAATTTGATTCATTTATTTATTTGCCAATATTACTGGCCTCCAGAGGCAGGTGAATGCGATTTGTTTAGCACGTTACTGGGATCAAACTTTGTTGATTCACCAAACAGCTGCAAAGTAAATGGAACAATGAAGGATCACAGATACAACCCAGTTTACCACCGAGTCCGTAATTATTTTCACACTGACGAAAGTAGTCCATATTATTGGGTTCGAAGCTGCTTCAAACTGAAAGGAGAAAAAGGAAACACAGGCCCACCCACAGAAGATGGCCCCCAGCCGAGTTTCCAACCCCCATATGTGGGACCACGAGCCCAACTGGGTCCGTACAATAGCACCTCCGTTGCACCCTGGTAAATGGGCAAAATTTGAAGCTAAATTGCTGCCACTTACTTATCATAGTAATGACTCTTCTTGTCATACTGGGTATGATCTGGATAAGACTCCTTCACAACCTAAGCAAACGAGATAATAAAATATCTGGCATTGAGCATGCCTGCATTGGGGACACTAAAGAAGAATATATACTACCTCAACAATGCCCACAATGGCTGGAACCTTGCAATTACTGTGATAGAAAAAGCACAGGTGACCTTCTTTCATTCTGTCACGCATGAAATTTCTTGCCTGAAATGGAGGATGGAGCATATGTATTGTATTGTAAAGAGAAAGATGGTATTAACAGACCTGATAGTTGCGTACTCCATCCCAACAAGAAGTACTGTCAGTGCAAGCAATGAGATCATCAATGCCAAACTGTGAAGACAAATGGAACAACGGGTAATGGTGAGACAGAAAGCAACGCAAGAATGACCCCTGGGTACGCACTTTTACATCAATACCGTCCTGCATCCTGCTCTCTGGTTCTGATTTAAGAAGCCAGTGTGTTATTGCTTCTGTATCTGCGCGTAGTTTCTTTGAATCCTTGTCAGGTGTAACATCGTCTGAAAGTAGACATTCGTTTTCTGCAGTGTTGGCGGTAAAATTCAGCAGAGACGTGTTCCCTGCTATGGCAAAAAAACTGGAGTGGCTCCTCCATGTAATAATGCAACTGGGACTCCCAAGTTACAGCAGTTTCTAAGGGCCTATATGGATACCAGTTGATGGGAAAATCGACCACAGCATCGTCGAGACGTATCTTCGCCATCTGCTTTTATGGAATATTTCGACTAAATTTGTCCATTACCACGTCGTTATCTGCAATGAAACTTTCATGTGGTTGTGTAACAGCAGTGTATATAATTTCAGTTAAATTTCGAAATGATTCGATATGTACAAGACTGTCCCTTTAAAGGGGTACAGAGGGCCATCCAAAAAATTTTCAGATCAAGACGTTTGATGAAAGTGTGTGTGCCATTTTACCTGGAAGCGCGAAAGGTTTTGATGTGTGCATTTTGTTTCCAAGAAACAAAAACTCGCATAAATATGGCTCCACGCCATAGGTGGGGAAGTTACTTTTATTTTGTAGTGCACTACCGTTACTCACTGCTTTTTTCAAAAAGTAACTCCTTACTAACGCCGTTACTTCTGATAAGTAATGCCGTTACTTTTGCATTACTTCGCCAGTTGTCCTTATAATATGTACCATTTTTGGTTGAGTCACATAAGTGCATTCCGCAAATCAATACAAGCAATGTTAGGCACAAACAAGGGTCACGCATGAACACAACTTACATGTACGATTTATTGCAACACAGAAGTAGTTGATGTTGAAAATTTTCATCTGTGAGCTTCGCCCGTTTGGCTGAGTGCTCCTTGTCAAAGTTGTCTTATCTCACACAGTACGAATCCAAACAGCCCTTTGTTACTTGTTCAGAGGGTAGAGGCTATTTTTCTGTCGCCCCATTCATCCGAAAAATACCAGAGTGAGTGAAAAACAGTGGTGGTAAACAAAGGTGACATCTCAACCAGGGTAGGTCAATCACCCTTCTTTTGCGTTCTTCGTGGGTGTCGATGTGACCTTCTTGTCATTGTTGAAGATGGATAGAAAATATCGGGGATTTTCCTGGATTCTGCAGGCACGGTCCTCGCTCAGGCTTTCAAGTTTAGACGATGAAGCAATGTTCCCGAACATGCAGTAACACTGTTACGCGTTAGTTATTAAAAATGTAATGACGTTACTCATTACTTTTCTCCCAAATGTTACCATATTTCACTACTCGAATGTAACACGTTACTCCCCACCTATGCTCCACGCATTCACTGGGTATAACTAGGAGGGTATAATGCCACGTCACCGATGACGTTACAGAGGGAACTCGTTCTGGTTCACCGCCTTGTCCCTTTGCCTTAGTAAACCAGTTTTGCCAGTTCTCCCGGTGGATAGAAGGAGCGGCCGAATCATGACCAAGCCAGGAGTGTGACTCTGTGCTAGACCTAGTTACATCACACGGTGCACCTTACTGGCCTACTTAACAGTTTTATTGGAAGAAAACTTTGTGTTAAAAATAACTACTGCGCTACTTTAAAGGAGCCATCAAATGATATTTAGCTCTCCTCAAAAGCGTGCTATATTCACCACTCACTCCAACAGGAGCCACCATGCATTTAATTTACAAAAGCCCCCTGAAAAGTGAGACAGAGGCGAGACCCGATGTGCTGCAGCGGGCAACTTGTGAGATTGGAACCAGATTAACCAGGCCACTTTTAGCCAACGTTGACTGCCAGTGAACTATATACACGATAGGCATAGGCATCTGCATAAACTGTATACATTCAACGCATGCATGATCAACATGCAACGCATGGCAGCTTTGCCCCAGTGACTCTAGCGCTCTAGCTTTACCTTTCTCAATGAACAATGAAGATACAAAGAAGACAGATAACAAACGAAAACAAGACTTCACAACTGTAACATGTCGTACTTTTGCTTTCCCGTCGTTCTCGTTTCTTCGGCATTGTAGAAAACAGCAGGTGACGAATGCTCCAGGTAAGCCCAGAAAACGAGCAAAACGGTGACTGTTAAAACAGGGACATTAAAAGAAAGTAAAAAAAAAGGAAGACGATTTCAGCCGCGCGTAAACATACTTTGGATTCGCGCCGGCTGAACTTGTTTTCATTTCTTTCTCCTTGAAAAATGGCTTTCTCCATTTTTCAACCAATAGGAAGATGACTCGGCATTCTGTCCGAGCCACCGGGCAGCAGCCCTCTGGCAGCAGCCAGTTGATTCAAAATGGCGGCTGTTAGGGAGTCTCTGATGCTTGAAAGAGGTAGGGGTGCGGCTCTGTTTTGACATACTACAGCAAAAATTCCTGTAATTTTCAAGTAGTTTATCCGTGTTATAGCGAGAAGCTGTTAATTGAGAGAAGCAACTTGTTGCTTGTTCCAGTTTTCGACAAAGCTGTGCTACACACTTGTTTACGTTCCGATCCGATACCATTTCGCAAAGAATTCGCTTTTCTGGGATGCAGAAATGTACCGAGAGAAAACAGTGGCGCACTATAACACTGAAATTATATTGTTAATTGATACGGGTGTTATACTGTCTGCAAAACTGCGTTGTTGGATGTGTAATATAGAAAAAAACGGTGCTCTTTTTCTTCGCAGATGTCAAAAGGGCGATTGAGTTGCTGGAGAAATTACAGCGGAGTAAGTTCGAGATGCACAGGATACAGTGTGTCCACAGGAGTTTTCACAACTCAACACTTGTCCGGATTGGTCAAGATAATACAGAAAAAGTGTCATGTTTATCTATCTCGCGCTTAAGGCAGCCGCGCTCAAATTCTGAAAGAAGTTGCATACAAAAACTGCATTCTATCGCAGGTACCTGTATTGCTAATCGTTCCTCTATTTCCAGGCGGTGAAGTGCCAACACAGAAGTTAGCGGCGCTTCAAAAAGTTCTGCAAAGTGAATTCTGTAATGCAGTTCGTGAAGTCTATGAGCACGTCTATGAAACAGTCGACATTTCGGGCAGCCCTGACATTCGTGCCAGTGCAACAGCTAAGGTAACACAACTAACCTAAGTAGGTGAAATTCCTCATGCATTTAAATGTGTACGTGGACAGGCAACAGTGGCAGCCTTTGCAGCAAGTGAGGGTCATGCACACCCTCGAGTAGTAGAGCTGCCAAAGACGGATGAGGGGCTCGGTTTCAATGTCATGGGTGGACGGGAGCAGAACTCTCCCATCTACATATCCAGGATAATTCCAGGAGGTGTGGCTGATCGCCATGGAGCTCTCAAGCGTGGTGACCAGCTGCTTTCTGTCAACGGCGTGGTACGTAGCATCACTGAAAATTGGAAAACAACACACTCAGAAAAACTTGTCATATACTAGGGGCAAACCATGCCTGGACACTCTGATGTAAAGAGTAGTCTAATGATACGTTCCCAAACAAGCGATTTTGAGGCGAGAGAGCATGGAAATGTCACGCTTCTCGCTCGACTATTCCCAAACCTGCGATTTTGAGGTGCGAGAGCATGGAAATGTCACGCTTCTGGCTCCACTATTCCCAAACCTGCGATTTTGAGGCGGGAGAGCATGGAAATGTCACGCTTCTCGCTCCACTATTCCCGAACCAGCGATTTTGAGGCGGGAGAGCATGGAAATGTCACGCTTCTCGCTCGACTATTCCCAAACCTGCGATTTTGAGGTGCGAGAGCATGGAAATGTCACGCTTCTCGCTCCACTATTCCCAAACCTGCGATTTTGAGGCGAGAGAGCATGGAAATGTCACGCTTCTCGCTCCACTATTCCCGAACCAGCGATTTTGAGGCGGGAGAGCATGGAAATGTCACGCTTCTCGCTCGACTATTCCCAAACCTGCGATTTTGAGGTGCGAGAGCATGGAAATGTCACGCTTCTCGCTCCACTATTCCCAAACCTGCGATTTTGAGGCGAGAGAGCATGGAAATGTCACGCTTCTCGCTCCACTATTCCCGAACCAGCGATTTTGAGGCGGGAGAGCATGGAAATGTCACGCTTCTGGCTCCACTATTCCCAAACCTGCGATTTTGAGGTGCGAGAGCATGGAAATGTCACGCTTCTGGCTCCACTATTCCCAAACCTGCGATTTTGAGGCGAGAGAGCATGGAAATGTCACGCTTCTCGCTCCACTATTCCCAAACCTGCGATTTTGAGGTGCGAGAGCATGGAAATGTCACGCTTCTCGCTCCACTATTCCCAAACCTGCGATTTTGAGGCGAGAGAGCATGGAAATGTCACGCTTCTGGCTCCACTATTCCCAAACCTGCGATTTTGAGGCGAGAGAGCATGGAAATGTCACGCTTCTCGCTCCACTATTCCCAAACCTGCGATTTTGAGGTGCGAGAGCATGGAAATGTCACGCTTCTGGCTCCACTATTCCCAAACCTGCGATTTTGAGGTGCGAGAGCATGGAAATCTCACGCTTCTGGCTCCACTATTCCCAAACCTGCGATTTTGAGGCGAGAGAACATGGAAATGTCACGCTTCTCGCTCCACTATTCCCGAACCAGCGATTTTGAGGCGGGAGAGCGTCGAAATGTCACGCTTCTGGCTCCACTATTCCCGAACGAGTGATTTTGAGGCGAGAGAGCGTGGAAATGTCACGCTTCTCGCTCCACTATTCCCGAACCAGCGATTTTGTGGCGAGAGAGCGTGGAAATGTCACGCTTCTCGCTCCACTATTCCCGAACCAGCGATTTTGAGGCGAGAGAGCGTGGAAATGTCACGCTTCTCGCTCCACTATTCCCGAACCAGTGATTTTGAGGCGAGAGAGCGTGGAAATGTCACGCTTCTCGCTCCACTATTCCCAAACCTGCGATTTTGAGGTGCGAGAGCATGGAAATGTCACGCTTCTGGCTCCACTATTCCCAAACCTGCGATTTTGAGGCGAGAGAGCATGGAAATGTCACGCTTCTCGCTCCACTATTCCCAAACCTGCGATTTTGAGGTGCGAGAGCATGGAAATGTCACGCTTCTGGCTCCACTATTCCCGAACCAGCGATTTTGAGGCGGGAGAGCGTGGAAATGTCACGCTTCTCGCTCCACTATTCCCGAACCAGCGATTTTGAGGCGGGAGAGCGTCGAAATGTCACGCTTCTCGCTCCACTATTCCCGAACCAGCGATTTTGAGGCGGGAGAGCGTCGAAATGTCACGCTTCTCGCTCCACTATTCCCGAACCAGCGATTTTGAGGCGGGAGAGCGTGGAAATGTCACGCTTCTCGCTCCACTATTCCCGAACCAGCGATTTTGAGGCGGGAGAGCGTCGAAATGTCACGCTTCTCGCTCCACTATTCCCGAACCAGCGATTTTGAGGCGGGAGAGCGTCGAAATGTCACGCTTCTGGCTCCACTATTCCCGAACCAGCGATTTTGAGGCGAGAGAGCGTGGAAATGTCACGCTTCTCGCTCCACTATTCCCGAACCAGCGATTTTGAGGCGGGAGAGCGTGGAAATGTCACGCTTCTCGCTCCACTATTCCCGAACCAGCGATTTTGAGGCGGGAGAGCGTGGAAATGTCACGCTTCTCGCTCCACTATTCCCGAACCAGCGATTTTGAGGCCGGAGAGCGTGGAAATGTCACGCTTCTCGCTCCACTATTCCCGAACCAGCGATTTTGAGGCGGGAGAGCGTGGAAATGTCACGCTTCTCGCTCCACTATTCCCGAACCAGCGATTTTGAGGCGGGAGAGCGTGGAAATGTCACGCTTCTCGCTCCACTATTCCCGAACCAGCGATTTTGAGGCGGGAGAGCGTCGAAATGTCACGCTTCTGGCTCCACTATTCCCGAACCAGTGATTTTGAGGCGAGAGAGCGTGGAAATGTCACGCTTCTCGCTCCACTATTCCCGAACCAGCGATTTTGAGGCGGGAGAGCGTGGAAATGTCACGCTTCTCGCTCCACTATTCCCGAACCAGCGATTTTGAGGCGGGAGAGCGTGGAAATGTCACGCTTCTCGCTCCACTATTCCCGAACCAGCGATTTTGAGGCGGGAGAGCGTCGAAATGTCACGCTTCTGGCTCCACTATTCCCGAACCAGCGATTTTGAGGCGAGAGAGCGTGGAAATGTCACGCTTCTCGCTCCACTATTCCCGAACCAGCGATTTTGAGGCGGGAGAGCGTGGAAATGTCACGCTTCTCGCTCCACTATTCCCGAACCAGCG
This sequence comes from Ornithodoros turicata, assembly GCF_037126465.1. Classification (NCBI taxonomy): domain Eukaryota; kingdom Metazoa; phylum Arthropoda; class Arachnida; order Ixodida; family Argasidae; genus Ornithodoros; species Ornithodoros turicata. Next base: position 607,140 of record NC_088205.1, read on the forward strand.
ATTTTGAGGCGGGAGAGCGTGGAAATGTCACGCTTCTCGCTCCACTATTCCCGAACCAGCGATTTTGAGGCGGGAGAGCGTCGAAATGTCACGCTTCTCGCTCCACTATTCCCGAACCAGCGATTTTGAGGCGGGAGAGCGTCGAAATGTCACGCTTCTGGCTCCACTATTCCCGAACCAGTGATTTTGAGGCGAGAGAGCGTGGAAATGTCACGCTTCTCGCTCCACTATTCCCGAACCAGCGATTTTGAGGCGGGAGAGCGTGGAAATGTCACGCTTCTCGCTCCACTATTCCCGAACCAGTGATTTTGAGGCGAGAGAGCGTGGAAATGTCACGCTTCTCGCTCCACTATTCCCGAACCAGCGATTTTGAGGCGGGAGAGCGTGGAAATGTCACGCTTCTCGCTCCACTATTCCCGAACCAGCGATTTTGAGGCGGGAGAGCGTCGAAATGTCACGCTTCTCGCTCCACTATTCCCGAACCAGCGATTTTGAGGCGGGAGAGCGTCGAAATGTCACGCTTCTGGCTCCACTATTCCCGAACCAGTGATTTTGAGGCGGGAGAGCGTCGAAATGTCACGCTTCTCGCTCCACTATTCCCGAACCAGCGATTTTGAGGCGGGAGAGCGTCGAAATGTCACGCTTCTGGCTCCACTATTCCCGAACCAGTGATTTTGAGGCGAGAGAGCGTGGAAATGTCACGCTTCTCGCTCCACTATTCCCGAACCAGCGATTTTGAGGCGGGAGAGCGTGGAAATGTCACGCTTCTCGCTCCACTATTCCCGAACCAGCGATTTTGAGGCGGGAGAGCGTGGAAATGTCACGCTTCTCGCTCCACTATTCCCGAACCAGCGATTTTGAGGCGGGAGAGCGTCGAAATGTCACGCTTCTCGCTCCACTATTCCCGAACCAGCGATTTTGAGGCGGGAGAGCGTCGAAATGTCACGCTTCTCGCTCCACTATTCCCGAACCAGCGATTTTGAGGCGGGAGAGCGTCGAAATGTCACGCTTCTGGCTCCACTATTCCCGAACCAGTGATTTTGAGGCGAGAGAGCGTGGAAATGTCACGCTTCTCGCTCTACTATTCCCGAACCAGCGATTTTGAGGCGGGAGAGCGTCGAAATGTCACGCTTCTGGCTCCACTATTCCCGAACCAGTGATTTTGAGGCGAGAGATCGTGGAAATGTCACGCTTCTCGCTCCACTATTCCCGAACCAGCGATTTTGAGGCGGGAGAGCGTCGAAATGTCGCGCTTCTGGCTCCACTATTCCCGAACCAGTGATTTTGAGGCGAGAGAGCATGGAAATGTCACGCTTCTCGCTCCACTATTCCCGAACCAATGATTTTGAGGCGGGAGAGCGTCGAAATGTCACGCTTCTCGCTCCACTATTCCCGAACCAGTGATTTTGAGGCGAGAGAGCGTGGAAATGTCACGCTTCTCGCTCCACTATTCCCGAACCAGCGATTTTGAGGAGGGAGAGCGTCGAAATGTCACGCTTCTCACTCCACTATTCCCAAACCAGTGATTTTGAGGCGAGAGAGCGTGGAAATGTCACGCTTCTCGCTCCACTATTCCCAAACCAGCGATTTTGAGGTGAGAGAGCGTGGAAATGTCACGCTTCTCGCTCCACTATTCCCGAACCAATGATTTTGAGGCGGGAGAGCGTGGAAATGTCACGCTTCTCGCTCCACTATTCCCGAACCAGCGATTTTGAGGCGAGAGAGCGTGGAAATGTCACGCTTCTCGCTCCACTATTCCCGAACCAGCGATTTTGAGGCGGGAGAGCGTCGAAATGTCACGCTTCTCACTCCACTACTCCCAAACCAGTGATTTTGAGGCGAGACAGCGTGGAAATATCACGCTTCTCGCTCCGCTATTCCCAAACCAGTGATTTTGAGGTGCGAGAGCGTCGAAATGTCATGCTTCTCGCTAGACTATTCCCAAACCTGCGATGTTGAGGAGTGAGAGCGAAGAAATGTCACCCTTCTCACTGGACTATTCCCAAACCTGCGATTTTGAGCTGCGAGATCGTAGAAATGTCATGCTTCTCGCTGGACTGTCCCCAAACCTGATATTTTGAGGTGCGAGAGCGTGGAAATGTTACGCTCCTAGCTCGACTATTCCCAAAGCAGCGATTTTGAGGAGCGAGAGCACAGAAAATGTCACGCTTCTCGGTGGACTATTCCCAAACATGAGATTTTGAAGTGCGAGAACATGGAAATGTCACGCTTCTCGCTGAACTATTCCTAAACCTGCGATTTTGGGGTGCAAGAGTGTGGAAATGTCACCCTTCTCACTGGACTATTTCCAAACCTGCGATTGTGAGGTGCGAGAGCGTGGAAATGTCACACTTCTCACTGGACTGTTCCCAAACCTGCGATTTTGAGCTGCGGGATGTAGAAATGTCATGCTCCTCGCTCGACTGTCCCCAAACCTGCGATTTTGAGGTGCGAGAGCGTGGAAATGTCACGCTTCTAGCTTGACTATTCCCAAAGCAGCGATTTTGAGGAGCGAGAGCACAGAAAATGTCACGCTTCTCGGTGGACTATTCCCAAACATGAGATTTTGAAGTGCGAGAACATGGAAATGTCACGGTTCTCGCTGGACTATTCCTAAACCTGCGATTTTGAGGTGCGAGAGCGTGGAAATGTCATGCTTCTCGCTCGACTGTCCCCAAACCTGCGATTTCGAGGTGCGAGAGCGTGGAAATGTCATGCTTCTCGCTGGACTATTCCCAAACCTGCGATTTTGAGGTGCGAGAGCGTGGAAATGTCATGCTTCTCGCTCGACTGTCCCCAAACCTGCGATTTTGAGGTGCGAGAGCGTGGAAATGTCATGCTTCTCGCTGGACTATTCCCAAACCTGCGATTTTGAGGTGCGAGAGCGTGGAAATGTCATGCTTCTCGCTCGACTGTCCCCAAACCTGCGATTTCGAGGTGCGAGAGCGTGGAAATGTCATGCTTCTCGCTGGACTATTCCCAAACCTGCGATTTTGAGGTGCGAGAGCGTGGAAATGTCATGCTTCTCGCTCGACTGTCCCCAAACCTGCGATTTCGAGGTGCGAGAGCGTGGAAATGTCATGCTTCTCGCTGGACTATTCCCAAACCTGCGATTTTGAGGTGCGAGAGCGTGGAAAAGTCATGCTTCTCGCTGGACTATTCCCAAACCTGCGATTTTGATGTGAGAGGCGAGATTTTGTTGCTAAGCGATAGCTAAGGCCCCGTGAGTTCCGCGATTCCGTGAAATATCGCGGAATCCTTCGCTTGTCACTGAATTTCGTGGAATCTCTTATTTTGAGGGGTGTGCGGATATTCGAGTTATCAAATTTGCATCAAATATCACCCATTCAAAGTATTTCATTCACGAATGGAGTACCCAATATTCAAATATCCAACTTTTCGCAGAATATGGTCGACACCTGCCGAAGGTGGGCTTCACCTGATGCCTCCCTTCCTGAGGTGAAGCCTTCTGTATGAAATTGCCCATACTATACGATCAACATAGACAGATTGTAGTTTAGCTTAAGACAATATTATCCTAAGTTTATTGTGCAAACTCCTCATGAGGAAGGGTGCAAGCTCCTCCCTCCCATGTGCAGTTTAGCAGTGGCAGTTGGGGATTTTGATTTGATGTTTGGGAGTAGTATGCCTTTAAAGATTCTTAAATAATGCCTCCAGCCCCGAAACAAAAATAGTGTCCTAAAGATGTAACTTTCACAGGGCATGTATTGTAAGCTTCTTTCTATAATCTTCCTATAAAGTTCCTATAAACTTCCTATAAAGTTCCCATAAACTCTGCAGATGCCGAAAGAGCTTCTTTGAGCAAGTATAAAATGATTGCAGGCGACAGACGGCATTCTTTGTCAGAGGAGAATGCAAGATATTGTGTATGTGATGTTGAGCCACAATGGTGCTTTTTATGTGTAATTTTATTAAATATTTCTTGTTCCCACATTGTCCAAGAATAAAGTGTTTCCCATTTCACGCAGCCGTTGACTGCTTGCCACGGAATTTACGAGCCGGTGCCGCAGGATTTTGTATTTGCCGCAGCAGAAAACCCTGAGCGATAGCTCTCGCCATGAAACTCGCTCGTTTGGGAACGTAGCTTATAGCAGAACGGATGGAGAATGATGATAGTGATCCAGGACAATGCGATTTTCATTAGCATTGTTATGCAGCATAAACATTTATTATTGGACAACACTTTGAAAATGGCTCGCGTTGGCACAATTAAATGCCAGTTCCCGCTAATAGCGCTTTTTCTGCATTGTTGGCATTTATAATTTAGAAGTGACGTGCGAGGGGAACAGCCAAGTATAAAGAAAGAATAATGCCACTGGAACCATTAAAGTACTTGGAACGAAAAACAGAATAGGACACTGACACAGACAATTTTTGACATGTCACAAACTGTATTATATGTAGAGCCTCAAGTTTTTGGAGCATATTTTTTCTAAATTCAGGGTTAAAAATCGAGGTAAATAAACGTGCGATCTAAATTTGTGCGAATTCGCGTGGAAAAACTTGCTAGTATGCTAAATTCGGGGAGAAATTGGGCTCAGTTACTCAAACTAACTGCACTGGTTTGGTACAAACGATGATGTAACTGCATTTTCTGTCAAACTAGTTAGCGTGCATTCCTACAGATGTCTCAGCGAGGGCAGTTTAGTCACGAGGTAAAAATGGGGTTTCACCCTCAAGAGGCAATCTTCAATCTAATTATATGAAAGGAGAACTTTTATTTTTCCATGAAACTTCTTTTTCAGAGTGTCGAAGGGGAGAATCATGAAAAGGCTGTGGAGCTTTTGAAGGCAGCCATTGGAACAGTGAAGTTGGTAGTACGATACACCCCTAAGGTACTAGAAGAAATGGAGATGCGATTTGACAAGCAACGGGCAACGCGTAGGCGAGTGCCTCCGACATCGTGAGAAACTATTCTTTTGAGGATAGCCATGGGTGGTTGTAGTTGGGGTATATTTGGTGGTGATCAGGTGATAACTACCGAAATATCCCAATACAAGTTTAGTGCAGATGTGCTCACACTCTTTGTGCCTGCATTTTTTCTCTGCAGTATATTTCAGTCACAGCATCTCACAAAACCTGAGGCTGCTAAAGGTTGCTTTCCATTGGCATAAGTAGCTTCTGTCATAAGTTGTGAGCCTTGTAATGAGTAGCTTCAGGAATTTTTTCGGGTGGTACAAGGGCTTCTTGGAATATCAGTAGCAGCTTTGTGGATTGTGTACTACATGGAAACATCTTGAAAAGAAATCACAAAGTAATACTAACGACCTTAACCCAGTGTGCATAACCAACTGCCACATTCCATTTTATAATGCATGTTTTTGAAAGGGCCATGCTGTTGATATTCCAAGCTCTTTTGGGCATTTGTGTCAGTAGGAGCCACGCAGACAGCCCATACTAACAGCTAACTAAGAGTGTGAGTACAATAAAATAACCGAAGTGAAACTTACACATATGTAGTGCATTATAACCTTTGAATCTCATTTTAGACAGCTGTTGTAAAACTGAAATCTTTGTGTTAACTGGCAAAAGTGTTGAATGATGATCTTGATGTCTATATGCGATAATGTATTAAATAGTGTGACTGGTAGTGAACCGAAAAGGTGAAAAAGAAAACAGTATGCAGAGTTTCATAATATCCTTCTGTTATGCACTTTTTATGCCTAGAATGTTGAAGGCCTACTGAACGCGAGCAATATAACAGCACTGGCAGCTACCACGAGTACTGGAGAGCTGACAAAACTTGCTTTCTGTAATGTGTTTTATGAGTGTGGCAACCCCTTCAAAGTTATTTGTGTATGTGTGGAATTCTAGTTGATATGCACAGAGTTGAAAAGAAATCATTGCCTGTTTCAACCTGCACTAGAAAGCCCAAGCTCATTTTTATAATGTATGTAATATTCCTATCAGTTGAACACAGATGGAACGTGATTACTGAAACATTAAAGGGCATCAAATAAAGACAAACTACTTTACATCATATCATATCGTAGAAAGACATTTAGAAGGTGCAGCCTCTTGCATGTTCATGACGCTAAAATGTGATGCACAAAAAGGATTCCATTCAGGGTTGGTTACCGGAAACGAGAAACGTTGCATACCTAAATTGTGCGGGCAACTAAAATATATTCGTTACCTTTACTGGAAACCGAAAGGGAATTCACGTAACATAATTCCTTTCCTCTTGATATGCACGTATTAATATCTTTTATTCCTTCATACATAGAACATGGAGTGGTATTAATTACATATATATTATTAAATATACTTAGTATTTTCTTACTATATTCTCAGTCATCAGATTGATTTAATGGCAAAGTACATATAGACAATGCGAATGATCCACGCAGAGAGGTTCCAGCGGGAGGCCACAAGCTTCTCAGGATACTCAAATAATCCGACACCGTAGCGAAGTTGTGCCCAGTTAGTGCCTGCATCTGTGCAAAGTATGAGTGGTCGTCTTGTGTTTTCCTACTTCAACTACCTCGCCTTCGTACACTGATTGTGACATAGTAAACAGGGTTTGTTACCGGAAGCGGAAACCTTAAATGCCCAAGTTCCACAATAAGCTGTGAGGCGATAAACTGTTTGATTAGGCGATACCCAAATACATGACGTTTGGCTGGCGCCAACAAATTTATGGTGCTGATGCTTTTCTGGGGAAACTACAGACGGCTCAACCGCTGCCGTGACTCACGCCCAATCGCTCTCCTCATCGGTGCGGGAAGTCCCAACCAAGAGCGTCAGTGGGGATAAAAAACTATCGATAGTACCCTATTTCTTTCCTTTTTTCCCTTTCTTCTTTTTCGCACTGGCATCACATGCGACACAAAGTACTTTTGCTCTAATGTACGATGCACTGCAAGCGACAGCAAGTAGCGAAAGAAGACGCACGCACTCAAGAGACGACTGTCATGCTCAAGACTACGAATCCTACCGCCGACTTCTAGACGCCTTTCCTTCCTGCTGTCCACGTCTGTACGCCGCTCATAGCCACAGTTGCTTCGCGGCGCTAACATTGAAAATAAAAAAGACTATTGATAGTTTTGCACCACTAGCGCCTCTTCGTGGTGGGGGGAGAGTTGCAGTGCATCGCCTCACCATATGGACGCACCCTTGATTCCTTCTCCCGGATGAATATTCCAAGCACTCCATAACCCCAAAAACATGAGTCACGCGCGTGTGTACTATAGGCAGGAGCAGCAGGAAAAACAATGCGGTAAAGTAAAGTAAAAACAATACTTAAAAATCTGTTTGAGAGGGCAGCTTCCTACTCGTGGCCCATCAAAGGTTGCCGTGTTTGAGACCCCCTTCCCTAAACTAAGCACGCTGACATCCGAGTCTATATGTAAACCTTTCGTCTGGTGACTGTTTATCACACGAAAAAGTTGTATGATAAGGGTTGTAGCCGGGATGTGGGGAATGTTTCGTCGTCCCGTCCTGACACGAATACTAAAGGCCGTATTCTTCGACTCGATACGCCTCCACTTGAGCGAGCAGAGGAAAGAAACGTAGCGCTTATGAGGAAAGCACCAAGGATTTCTTCCGCTCTTGAGGAGCAGTCCGAGTCGAGGAGCGTTCGACAATAGGGCCCATAAAGCGGGGGAAATGTTGTACGAAAAGAGGAGGAGGTTTGACCTGCGCGCCCAGCCGTGGCTCGGGCTCTTCTTCGGGGCACGAGACCATGCCGAGCGAGAGCAGCGTCGGCTGGGCGATGCAGCACCGCGGGCCACAGTGGACCATCAAGCTGCCCTCCTGCGATTACGTGCTGCCCCGCCCCAAGGTATGTTCTCTTTTTCCAAATGGGCTGTGGGGTATTCGCTTTTGTCGAGACCGTAGCTAACGACGTGTCCTGTCCAGTCCCAGCAGGGTGCGTAAAGGGAATCATTGCGGTCATAGAGTTTCCTCGTGTAGTTTGTGTCAAAGGTCATCGTATGGTGTGCAGCAGACTCTCTATTGCACAAGGAGGGCGATCGCCCCCAAATAGTGGACTTCCCTCTGTCCCCTCCCCGGCTTCCCCTCAAATGTGAGGGCCCGGACCCACCCCTGGCCCCGGGGAGGCACTTCAGCGGCTTGTCAAAAGCAAGAGATGGTCGGTCGCATCTTCATAAATAGACGTGAACCGAATAAAAAGCATCTCAGAAAAGAGAATCCTTTCATTGGAGCCGTTAATCATCATCATCGTGAGGTGAAGAACACTTTCTCTGAACAGTAGACATGAGGAAAATTCACATCTGCGAGCCAATATGAAATGGCGTGTGGTGTGGAGTTGTGTAGAGTGGAAAACTGCCATTTCCATCACATACATTTGACCTGTGCTTGAAACTTCCGCATCTAATGTCTCCCGGTCTTACGCCCACAAACACTCGTTCTTTTCGTGACCCAAACCCGCAAACGGATATTGGCCTCACTAGGACATGCGTCACCCGTTGCGGAAGGCTCGTGGCGTCACCCCCTCATAACGGTCCCCTTTCCGTAGTGGTCGTTCCGCCATGCATAATATCCAACCACAGGCAGAAAAATCACGTGCTCGCAGAGGGCTCCTCTCCGCAAAGGAGAGGTACTGGTGAGGCGTGTCAACCGGTGCGGATCGCAATCCCCCCCCCCCCCTAGTTTGTGCATTGAAAAGTGTGTATTTCTGAAAGTCTTCATATGCCCTACGAAGGAAAACCAAATACACAAAACGGTGTTGCAGATCCGTCCCCGTCAAATCGCACTGCTTCCGAGGGTATAGGCAGTGGTAGATCTCTCATTATGCTTATGTTGTGGTTGTCCCTTTCTATGTTCCGGCCTCAGAATAATTACTTTCCATCCTCCCTCCACGTTTAGCTCCCGTTTTGTTAGTGTCGTAGTATCTGAACGACAATCGATGGTTCGGGACAGTGACGTAGCAAGGGGGGTCAAACTTCGCGGAATCGTACCTTTGATAGTGCATTTGGAAGATGGAAGCGTAGGTGAAGTCCCCGTAGAATCTCTTTCGAAATATTTTTTTCTGGCAACGACACTTCTGTTTCTGGTTCAGCGCTGCTTCTGTCGAGATGCGTCCCTTACAAGAAGAGAGCACAACACTCTCGATTTGTGTGTCAGCGAACGTGGAGTTTCATAAATTCCCCAGCTGGTATTTTCTAGCATGAGCTACACATAGCCTAAAGACACTCATTGGCCTTTGGTATGAGTAACAAAATTTGAACTAAATACGGGTTCGGAACAAGCGCATGGTGCATGCTCGATAGCTCATCTAATTTATTTGAGCGAACAGGCGATCTCTACGAGCCGGGTTTGAGGGAAGTGCGAGCCAGGTCGAGCCTCTCAAAAGACGTGCACGCTCCACGAACGGGCTAAGACGGGCCCGTGCCATGAAGGACTTAGTTCGGGACTGACCTTGCAAAAGAGGCATGTGCAGTTTACTGCGCACAAGTCGCTCCCAAGTAATAAGGCTTATGGCTGATCATGTGGGCTGTCAGGGGCCTCAGGAACCACCGTGGTTGAACTACTTGCTGTTCTGCCGTGCCCGCCTGGACAGTTCGGGGAAGCCTCCACATCGGCATCGCAAGCACCGGTTGGCCGCCGGGCCTCCACCAGAACTGCCGCCTGCCCCGCCCCCTCTCCAGGACACTGTGTCACCCTTGAGTCAGCAGCCCCCGCAGTATTTCACCCCAGTCACCGCTGCGGGATCCTACTGGCCATCTCCCCATGAGGATCACCCGTACCTGATCTGCAGGCCGCCCTTGGAGGCTCTCTACCAGCAGGTACACACTATGTGCAATATTATTTATTCGCAAGCAGTGCACTTTGGTTGCCTTCCTCTTTCGTTGTAGCCGTGCAGTATGCGACCTTCTTGAAGAACTTGTTTGCTACAATCATTTTTGCGTAACAACGTGGGTTGATGAGACAACCTTCATGCAACGCAGGGAGACGCCTGTAGCGGCTCAAGAACCTCCCTACTGTGCCCATGGCGTGAGGTTGTGCAACACCGCCCTAAAGGTCCCTGGAACCGACGCGAGCTCCTCGAAGACGCCCCTCGTGAACCTCTCGAATCTCTCATTGTAGAACCCTTGCCCTGCGCAGTGGACGTCGGAGACGGCGACGGCACCCCTCGACCAGCCCCTGGCGACGCCAGGGACGTCCTCGTCGACGAGCAAGAAGAGATAGTCGCTTTCCTTGGGGAAGTGGACGAGCGCCACGAGCGTCAGCTGGCCTTCGAAAGGGTGCTGCTTGAAGCCAGTGGATGCCGGCGACGGGGATCCAGGAGAGACGGGTCGAGGGAGGATTCCTTAGACGTCGTGGTGAGGGCTGCTGCGTTGCAGCGGTCGGTGTCAGACCACGTTCTGTACGATAGACGGGCGTCTGAAGGCAAGAGGTCAGATGACTGGCCGCTACATGCGGTTAGAAGAGACAAGACTGTCGAAGCACAGGTGAGACGTTGAAAAGAAGGTGGGCTATGGCAGGGATTAGCAAAGCGTGGCATAGCGTAGCGCGTGCACTGCAGTGTCCTCTAGAGTCTAGAGGTC